>NC_056732.1:952763669-953073669 GCF_019279795.1 Protopterus annectens
AAGAAGTTGGTAGTATCTCGTAATCTTGAGCGGATGGAAAGAAGTAGGGGCTTCAGTTTGTTAGTCAAAAAAAGGGATAAAGGCTCTGTAATGTATCCCCTGCCTGATACAATTGGTCTACCCGGTGGGTGTCTGGGGTCCTTATGTACCTTTGGCAAAAAGTAAATGTATTGATTCAAAGAATCATGAACCAAAAGTTGGTGCATAGTATCATTGTCAATAATGGAAGCATCCTTTGCATGGGACAAAAATTCTTCAATTTCATTTTGAAATCTAGGTGTAGGATTAATAGCCATTCTGGCATAATATTTTTCATCAGATAATTGTCTCATTGCTTCCTGGTCATAATATTGCCAATCTAGGACCACAACAGCACCACCTTTGTCTGCTGAGATGATCACAATGTCATGATTATTTTGTAGATCAATGATTGCCTTTTGTTCAGATATAGAAATGTTGTTAGGTTTGATACTGGATACTGACCTGGCATAATGCAAATCTTTGAGAATGTTATTCTGGAACTGTAGGACAACAGGGTGCATGGGTGGAGTAAATTGTGATTTATGGTAAATAAATTTGTCTGAAAACCCAAAATCATTGTTAGTTCATCCAAAAAACATTCTTAAATTAAGCAATCTACAAAAAGAAACAACATCTTGTGCAAATGAGTCTTCAGCAACAAAAAAACCTTCTAGACCATTAAGACTAAGAATCTCAGAGCACATTAGCAACATTAAAAAAGGCAGAATACATAATGCTTTATACAAACATCAGCAAACACATCCTACAGCTACCTTCCTTTTTACAATTATTGACATTATTCATGGTAAAAAAGTGAATAAAACAGGTTGGCATTCTTTATTGAACTCTAAAGAGAAAAAAATGGATTATTAAGTTAGGTGGTTTATTTCCACCAGGTTTAAATGACAAGCTTTAGGTTTATCCAATCATCTTTGTTTGCAGTGTATTTAATGACAGCTTTGAATCTGCTAGTTTCACACTGAGGAAGGCTGTGTATAGTTAACCAGCCGAAACCGGTCTGTGCACCATTCTTTGCTGTTTTTTGGATTATGGTTTTTTACCAATAAAAGCTTATTCTTTATTGGGTCAAGTTTTGCTGGCTCCTTTCTTTTTTGTCTCTTTGGATTACCTACTGAGGCGTGCAGTTGCTTCTGTGCATGCTTCATATTTGATACAAGATACCACTGTACACACAACCCCTATACAACCCATCTCCCCTTGGACAATAGCTAGGTACACAGCTATGACAACCTGCAGTGATGCACCCCTGTACTGACACATGTATACGTGTGTATGACTGAGTATAGCAGTGTCTGTGTGTTAGCTCACCTGTACTTGGGAATTCCATGAGGGCCATTACAACCAACGCAACACCCATTGCCATAGTCAGTTGTGGCTGCTGCTGTATGGGACATTACATGTACCCTGTTAAGCTCCCCCCATGCTAGCTACAAGAGCCTTGCAGTACCAGTACAGCAGTGTTTTACAAATGGATTGATAGGCATGGGATACCCATTGTTCTGGCATGTGTGTGTAGTTGTGCATGTCCATATATTTGGAGGGTACAGCATTCCGAGGCCGCATACTCCTATTACAATATCCATTGCCACACAGTAGTACAGATAGTGTTATTGCTGCCCATAGGTGAGGCATGACAATGCAACACCCTACTACGCATGTGGCATGTGCATTAGATGCATATCCCTGTAGTATCGAATGTGTGATGGTGGGTATGGTAGAGTGTCATCATGGGTTTCAGGAAGTACAATATCCACTGGGGGATGTGGGTGCTGTGTACACTGTCATTACACCAAGGTACACCCAGTATATGTTCCATGTACCACGTTATGGTTACCACTGTCACCATCAACCATGCAGGTAACTGATACCACAATCCAAAACAGCTATGCATGTGCTGTGTGCAGCCTACCTGAACACATTGGACACATGGTCAAGTTAGTTAGCAGGCCCTGGTATCTTGGATGTGTGTATGGCTATGTGTCTGTTAATGTGTATATGATGGTATGTCACACTACGTATTGTCTATATACACCCATTACATCCCCCATTAGCATACTGTACATATCTGGGGATGTTCTGCATGTAACATGTAACCTGGGACACACCTCACCCTAAACACTGTGTGGTGTGTGAAATGTAAGCCACACACTTCAGTATAACTACATAGCTAGGTAGGGGTCTAGTCCCAGTGTTGACAAGTAACAGTGTGCATGTATGTGGATGGGTCTACATCAGGTTGCAGGGTATACACACCTCAGTGGGTCACCTCTCCATGTGGCACAGGCAGTTACCATTTTAGTAACCTGTGACATGTGTTCAACTTCACCCCAGATATGTCACAGCCATGGTGTCACCACAGTGCCATACTCCATTGTGGAATATGACTGCAGACCATCCTCATGCTGACACATGTACACCTACAACACAAATGGATAACATTATAGGGACCGCAATCAACCAGTGTTACTAACAGCTATAATGCATCATTGCTGGATGGCTACACTACCTGCCATATATGCATTACACTTTATTCTTTACAACATGTTACACTGCAGTACTGTGGTACACTGTAGTACAGTCACTGTGTGCATCAGAACCATATTAGCCTGTCCCTGCATTGACGGTATGAATGACAGGGATGCGGCACAGGTATCATCATATGCACAGGGCATCCTTGTGCTGACACATGTGCACCTACAACACAAATGGATAACATTATAGAGACCACAACCAACCAGTGTTACTAACAGCTATAAGGCAGCATTGCTGGATGGCTACACTACCTGCTATATATGCATTACACTTTACTCCCTACAACAAGTTACACTACAGTACTGTGGTACAATGTAGTACAGTCACCATGTGCATCAAAACCATATCAGCCTGTCTCTGCATTGATGGTGTGGATGATAGGGATGTGGCACAGGTATAATCATATGCACAGGGTGTGATGTTGGTTTGCCAGAGACCGAGGGTGGGCCATACATTTGACACCATGTGTGTGGGTGAGGGGTGTACTGTGGTGAGCTAGGCATGGCAATGTGGTGTGTGTAGGTACAGGGTTGCCCTAGGTGTGTTTGCATAGTGTGTGGGTATGCATGCACACAGTTCTGCCATGTGGCTGCTCTACACAGGTGTTTATGGACAGCTGCAGACCATACCTGGACAGGTGTGCAGTTCACTGCCCCTGGGCATAGACATGTGGACTGTGCCTGCCAGGGGTTCCATGGGCACATCCATGTACAGGCCTCAATGTGCTACTCTCACCTGAAGATGACAAATGTCCGCTGGTACCAGGTCCCTGCTGGGACTGGCCAGGACCACGTGCTCATGGCCTGCTGTGGTGTGGTGTGGTGTGGACAGTGTCCCCCTCAGTGCCGGGGCTAGTACTGCCACTACGGGAGCTCCTTGGTGTCCTAGCATGCCCACATTGACTACCAACTGTTGGTGTTGCTGGCCTACATCCCTGTGGCCATCGCTGCACTCCCACCACACGTTCAAGCACGGACAGACCACGGTAGATGAGGGCCATCATCTCACCAGGCCATATATCCATGAACTCAGTTAATCCACGGATGACACCAGCCAGTTCACGGGCATTGTCATTTGCAGATGTAAGAGCAGCCCTCTGCAGCCTCAGGCCCTGTCTGTGGTAATGTTCTATACATGCCTGCACCACTATGACAGCCTGAAACATGCGCCTGCTGGTACCAGCTATGTCACCTTTGCCAGGGACATGATTTCCAGCGTCCCTACCATGAGAACCCTGGGACATCTGCCTATGTGGTGCCCTACCGGTCATCCGGCTATGCCTGCTGTGACCAGACACAGTAGACATGGTTACCATACTTTCCTGTGCACTGCTGCCGAACACCAGCTGTCCGTCCGCTATGGCCACTAGTGATGGGGTGTGTATAGGCACTGAAACTGTGTGCAGAGTAGGGGTGGCTAAAAGGGGGGTGTCAAATGTTGGTGCAGTGTTAGCCCCTTACAACCCCACCTGTGCCTCAACAGTACTATCATCATCTTCGGTGTCTGTATGGAGACCAACATCAGATTGCATAAAGGAGGGACCCTGACTCACCTCACCACCTGTGGGGGAAAACAATAAATGCACTTTAAAACCTGTAAAGCATTGCCTAACAGTACACACACACACACACACACACACACACACACACACACACACACACACACACACACACACACACACACACCTCTGTAATACCTACCTGTCCATGGCTTTACAGACAGTCCCACATATATGCCCATGTGGTACCTCATCCTGCATCACACTTATTAACATACACACATTGATACCACTCAGTAACATATCAGTCCTCTGAATGCCTACACAAGAGGTCACAACACAAGGCCTGTTGCTACTTTACCTGCCTGACTTGTGTGTAGTGGTTTTACATAGCTTCACTGCTGTCATTCGGTATGCACCCTTGGTATGTCTGGACATCATGAGAATGGCCCCTATATGTGTGGGCTACTATGTTCTATCCATAATATCACGCACTGGTGTCATGTATATGTAATGCTCAGTACATGCCAGATATGCTGCTCCTTCAGGCTATCATGTGACACCTGGAATATTTGGATACACTCCCTGGTGTTTACTAGTACTTCCCCAATGCATCTGTAGTATTGCATACGTGGGTTGTAGGTGACCTCTCTGCTGAATGCAATATTAAGGGTGTACCTGGTGTCTACCTTCCCTCTAGATGCCTGTTCCATGCTACAGACCATATTATACTATCAGCTGTCCTGTGATTACACACATGACAGGTATTCCTGGTGTGTAATGTGTCAGTCCATGTACATGTATTGCATGATGCCAGAGGGAGGTACTGCTGTACGAACACCCCACAATCACATATGTGCATACATGGCCAGCCACACAAACACATGCACACAAGCATCCTACATGCATCAACTTCCCTCCACTTCACCAGAGTGACGCTACAGGATGCACACACACATACAGGTGAGGTTGCAAAATGAAAGCTCACACAGTCCTCCTATTACTCCTCTGTCAACATGCATAACATA
The DNA here is from genome assembly GCF_019279795.1 of Protopterus annectens. Classification (NCBI taxonomy): domain Eukaryota; kingdom Metazoa; phylum Chordata; order Ceratodontiformes; family Protopteridae; genus Protopterus; species Protopterus annectens. The sequence continues at coordinate 952,768,770 of NC_056732.1, forward strand.
TGGTACCTGACCGCATGCAGAGCAGCTATAGTCAATCCATGCTGGCAACAGTATACATGTGTGTGATGCATGTGCTGTGTCACTAGGTGAAGTCCCTTCCCCTGGATACCACTGCACCCATGAACACGGTATTTCTGTGCACCTGTTCTGCACCGTGCCATGTACTGTGCACCACATCTCACAGGTATATGGCCCATTGCTGAATGTTTACTACTGTGTTGGTTATGTCAGCTTTAATGCTCACAGCCCCTATGTTTACCAGGAACACATACCTGGTATGATATGTGGACAGATGTAATTTGTGAATGCCTGATGTCTGATGCACAGCTCTCAACATTAGCGTACCATGTATGACTAATCCAATACTCTTACACTGTCAACCATCAGAGCATAATGTGGCTATGGTGGGTGTACACACCTTTATTGATTTGACGCACCCATTCTTGATCTGCCATGGGACCACATCACTGCATCACCACATATCTTAGCAGGACATGAGCCCGATATGTGACATATGTCCTGTACTTTCACATGCAGTTTGTACTAATTGTGTTAGGTGTGCGGCTGCTGACCATGATGCATACACACCATGTGGGCATATGTGTGCACACCCTTATCATGACGGTTTATCGCACCTCTTGTTGTGTGTACTACAGCAGTCTCTACTCCTGGCAGGGGTATAATAGCATGGGCCATCTGCATTTGCCAGTGTATGTTCAATCTGCCCTACACATGTCCCCCTATTCTGCATGATTGCAAGGTCTACTCATGTGCACATTCCATGGTGTTCACACACTGCTGTCACTATTGCTGTGGGGATAGGGTTATGGCTGCCACAGATCCTGAACCTGACTATATGCAGATAGAGCCATTCATAGCATCTGTAGGATCCCTGCTGCAGTGCACTGGTGTGTCATGCTGACACCTCCCCTCCTTCAGCCTTTTTGCATATGCATGACAAGTAAGCCCTACACGTGTGTCACTTTGCAGTGGCACATACACTGAACATCACATGTTACAGCCTAGTCCCAGCTGATAATGTGGACTACTGTAATGCCTTATGTCATAGTGTATCTCTGCAGCAGTTGCCATTGTCCTACAGGTATATACACTGGCATTGCACTGTATATGGGTGTTGTTCTGAACAAGTCCCAACTGTAGGCCATGTCTCCAACCATTATGTTACTCCCTGTGGACACATTCTGCAATGACAGGATGTTAGTTATCATGCAGGTGTCTGACATACCCTTCCAATACCCCATCATGGTCACCCCTATGATGTCATGCATTTCACAGCAACAATACGTGCACATGTACAGCATGCATTCTGGGTAGGTGTGTTAGATGTGTGCATGGAATATACCATTGCCATTACATGCCTGGTGTGTTGGTAAGCATCTGCATAAACCATACTCACCCTGTGTCCTTATCTGCATGCTCCTCGGCCAGTTTGTGGGTGGCACCCACATCCACAAATGTCAGGCGGTTGGTGGTTGGCCAGATGGGCAGGTGCCACAAGGCTGGCCAGGAGCCCCTCCACATGTGTCAGGGGGGGGGATGGATGGCATGCCCCCCCGTGGCAAGGTGATCCCCTCGGACTGCAGCAGCACGCCGATGGGCATTGCGAAGCAGGTCAGTATAATGATGCCAACCTGCTTGTAACTGCAGTTGTGCAGTCTGACATTACTGGCCCTGTGGACAAGGTCATTCCACAGGGAGGTCCACTCCTGCTGGTCATGGGCAGCCCTGCCAAACAGCACAGGGTAGTGCTGAATTAAATACGTGATCAGCACTTCATTTTCGGCTGCTGAATATGTTGGCAGACGTGCATGTGACATCTTGCCTGAAAGACATAAAGATGGTAACAGGTCTGAGCAACTCATACAGTAAGGTTACCACAGTTCTTAATAAACATCTCTGTCACCCCCCCCCAACATATCAGCTACAACAAATTGTACATACAACTCATAAGGTATGGCTACAGATTACCTACCAGTGGGAAATATATTGTATTGTACCACACTTTCTGCTATGTGATTGTAGCCATGTTCTCTGTGTGGACACTATCATTGCTGGCCTGTTACATACTATTCACCTGCATGCCATTGTCAGGGCCAGTATGGTTCCATATATACATGTGGTATGGCTGCTTTGTGATTGCTGCACATCTGACATTCTGTGTTATTGGGGATATCTATGCATGCTGTTGGACATGTTCTGGGATTGTGTAGACTATTACTACCAACATATGTTCTATAACAGTGACACAATAACATGTATATGTAATATTTCCCAGCAGAACCACCTCTCCAAACCCAACTGCCCATGTTACTTGGCTACATCACATGTGTGTCCCACCCTGGGGCCTCCTCATGTCCTGATCCAGCAATACCGTCAGGTGGAACCAACCAAGAGGATGTTGTCCCTCCCCGGGAGCACACACAAACATGTCCCTGTCCCCTGAGGTCAGGTCCAGGGTCTGTTCCATAACAGGCTCCACAGGCACATGTGGGATGTGCTACATCACTCTGAGGCACCCAGTACACATTCACAGGGCCTACATGCTCCTCCTGCTCAGCCTCCAGGCCAGGCACCTTCAGGACGTGGACTGCTGTTGTGAGTAGCAGTGGGTGGGAGGCTTGTTCCCATTGTGTCCATATTGAGGCCCATGGGACATCCACATCACAGACCACACACACCATCCAGGGTGTTTACCCACCACATGTGTCACATACCACCCCTGTAGACTGTCTTCTATATCTACAAACCCTGACCACCTCCACAACTATACCTGCCATACTTCCCCATTTTCCCATTCCATACTTCACAGATGAGGGCAATGTGGTCCCAACAAGGGGTTAGCATGTGACATACCCATCCATGTTGCACACACTGCCAGCTGTAGATATTTGTGTGTATTGCTATGTGCACTGTTTCCTCGCACATAGCATGCATCACTGTGGTAGTAATATAGGGGACATGTATTTACATACATATATGTTTTTGTGTGTGTTTGTATATATGTAGACAAGTGCATATCTGTATATATCTATATATGGGTAGATATATGTGATTTATATATGTGCTCATATATATGTTTACACATGGGTATCTGTATATTTGTGGACATACATGTCGATATATATATATATATATATATATATATATATATATATATATATGTGTGTGTGTGTGTGTGTGTGTGGTCATATATTATATATGTGTACATATGTACACATATGCATACCTATATGTGGGGGGTACATTCAGACATCAGGTCCACAAACCCACAACACCTTCCTGCACAGCTGCACTGTTCTGCCTTGCTACAACCCAGACAGGTGCCACATATGGACACAGCCTGACATTAGGGGGGTATATGTAGGACCAGATTGCAGGTAACCCTATTACACACCTATGGCATTCCTGCATGCTACATCACAGATTAACCTGAGTATCCTGCACGGGGTGGGCTGTGGATCCCATGTGTCCATCATAATGGGATTAGTTCCACCACCAGGTATTGGCCACGTAATATACATACTTCCCATTACACAACACACACTATGACAGCATACATCTTGTCAGTCAGTGCTGATCTGCACAGTTGATGCCTATGGCCCACTACCCACAGGGACAGACACTACTGTCCATAGCAGTTGTTCAGTTGAACATCATTACAACAACACCTGATGGCACATATAAATCATTCCACATCATCTAACCCACTATTATGGACCAAGTACTACATTCAATTACATGCATATATAATTCACATACCTGTTGTGGGAATGATGTCTGCTCTGGATAGTTTGTAGGATGTAAGTAATGTTTTTTTTTTTATTTGTGCTGTGGCTTTGGCTTTCGCTTCCACTTCCACTTTCACTCTTTCTCTCTCTCTCTGTCTCTCACTCTCAGGCTCTCTCCAGTAAATGGATTGAGCTGCTTTGAATAGATTGCAGCATGGATTTTGTAAGTGATGCACATGATCAGGTGATGGCCTCTGCACCAGTCGGTGTCCTCCACTTGCTACCTGCATGCAGCTTGCTGTATAGTACTTCCAATTACCACTGTCATGGCAACCACCTACTATAAATCCCTACATCATGTGGGCGTGGTCCCTTTACCTTTCCTGTGTGATGGACATCCTTCCTGTGTGTGGGCAACAGTGTTACAGACAGCAGGTAGCAATACCTCTTACAGGAGAACCTGCACACTCAGGCCAGCTACTTATTTGTAGGTGGTTCCAGAACTACAGACAGAGTGTGATTAGAGTTGTTGTATGCATTGTATAGTATTGGTGTTACAGGGTTTGTGTGTACACACTAGTTTAACTTGGAATGCAATCTGTCTGCATAGCTGTCAACTGTGGGCGTATCCTCTTGATGGCCAGAGGTGTGCCTGTTATGTTTTGTCTGTCTACCACACAGGTCTTGTGTCAGATATTTCACTGGCAGTGTGTGTGTTGAGTGCTATCAGCACATGGCTACATCCATTTCTGTTTCTAACTTCAAATTCCTGACTAAGGGTATGTTGCAGACTATCCTGTAACACCAGTGACTTGCTTAGTGTATGACAACAGTTTTCCACATATGGGCCTGTGTTCCATCCTCTGTCCTCCACTTACATACCAGGCTTTGCACATATGACATGCTGTCAGGGGTTGTTCTGTAGTGGGCTGTGAGTGTGTCATGCTGCCATTCCTGCCATCGGTCTACTGCTGTTGTGTCCCCCAAACATACTGTGGGTTGGGGCCATATATATGTGACCTTCACCTACACAATACGTGTATGCCCTTATGCACTCCAGAGGCCAGTGTATGTAACAGTGGTATATGGCCCTGTATTATTGAGTTTGGGGGGGGTGCACCCTAACTAACCTAGGCTGTTACAGCATGTGGGGGTATCAGAGGTAAGCTGCCTTAAGGTATCTGGATGTACATTACCATACAATCCACCTTGGTTAAATGCAGGCCTACTGCCTCCTGCCATACAGACAGTTCTGTGTGCCAGTGTGCCTGTGATGGTGTGAGTTATGCCTTGTTATGTAACAGTTACATCCCATTGTGTCAACTGTGGTCTTTACCCCTTAGGGATTGTGTACAGAATATAGATAGAGGCTGCAGAACTATACATCTGCATTACTTACTGTTGATTGTTTGGTATCCTGTGGCCCAGTCTGTCTTTACTATTGTACTACTTGAAGGCCTCAACCTGGACAGCAACATTTGTAAACCTTTCCAGACTAATGTATTAGTATAACTGTTTCACAGTTGCATTACTCTGTTTATACGGATGTCAGTGTCTAAACAGCTATATGACATGGCATATACAACTGTAATGGTACATAAATAAAGCTTTCCCATGTATGCATACCTGTGTGTGGTGTTATATCCTTTGACCTCTCTGTGAGTATATGTTGCAGGCAATGATTGTCATTTGTATGGGTGGCTCATACAGTGTCCAGTTGGTAAGGTGGTAACTGTAGGCTTAGTGGCTGTTCCATATTGTGTGCACCTTCTACATATGTATCTTGCTATACATATCTCTGTGTGTGTATGTGTAGTTACATATATATCTATATATATATGTATGTATATCTATATCTATATATCTATATATATATATCTATATATATATATATATATATATATATATATATATATATATATATATGTGTATATCTGTATCTGCATATATGTGTCTGTGTATATGTATCCTAGGGATGCTGATTGCTTTCACATTATACATTCCCTATGGGAGCCGGACTGTACTGCATGATATGTTACTGATACCAGCCTGATATCATACAGATGGGATGGAGTACTGTTAACATCTTGTACCCATGTCATGTCAGGTCCTGGTTATGGGATCTGCAAATGCTGGTAGTGTATTTCAGGGCAGACGTGTTTGGCTGTGCGGGGGAATACCTATTTGTATTAGACGTATGTACCTATATAGATATATATATCTGCTTACGCACACCCACACACACACACATATATATATATATATATATATATATATATATATATATATATATATATATATATAAAACTTGCTGTATATATATATAGACATATAGATGTAGACATATATATCTATAGATGTATGCATATGTGTATATATATATATATATATATATATATATATATATATATATATATATATATATATATATATAGCTATATTTACATATATAGATATGTTATATCTATTTAGATATTAACTCATTCCCTCCAGTAGAGCTCTTTTGAGTGTGTACCTTTAACGCCTAGTGGGCGTGGCTTCAGCATTTAAAAATTGAAGTTATCACCATACATTTTTAACAAATACCCATTGACAGAGGTCACATATCAATACAATTGTGTTTGCTATCATGTATGCTTCAAGATAAAATTTTCTGATACCTTGTATGTAACATGGTTTTGGAATTATTAATGCAAATATGAACAGGCAATATTTGACGCCTAGAGGAGCAGTAGGGTGTAACTGCAGAAACGCCTGGAGAAGTCACTCGGCTGTAATACACACACACATATACATCTACATGTTGGAATACATTCCCTGTACTGTTGAATGAATAGGCTGGATGATATGTTTGTGAAAACATCATGATTATGTATATCTGGCATGGCTTAGTGGTAAATCACTTCATTTATGGTGTGCAGTGTCCTGGGTTTGAGCCTTGTAGAGGCTATCTATTTTGTTGTTGGGCAGAGCAAGGGCCGTTGGATACTGAGTGATTAAGGCACTTTTAAGCAGTTGTAAGTGGGTTTGCACGGGTTTGCACAGCGATAAGCACTGCTAACTTCCGGTTGCAGTTTATTGTACTCATTTAGCTTTTCAATTGCTTAAAATGTGCAGGCATTGCTTACCCCCATGCAAACAGGCTTAAACCTGCTTACTGCTGCTTAAAAGTGCTTACTCCCGCTTACCCCGTGCTAATTTCTTTAAAAGAAAAGAAAAAAGGGTTGACAGAAAAGTGGCAAAAAAAAGGGGCAGAAAGAAGGAAAGACAGTAGGGAAAATAGCTAGGGATGTGCTGGAAGGGTGTAGGGAAGGTCCATAGGTGCCCATTTCGTCTACAGCAACAGCTGTGCATATACACTTCATTTGGAGGTAGATTTGAACACTCAACCCCTGAGAGAGGGGTGAGGACAACAATAATATGTTGTGATGCTAATTAGACCAGATTACATGTGTCCAGTGTTTACATGTGTGAAATGGACAGCTATGTATGGGGGCGAGATTGTTTTTGGGAACAGATTGGCCTTTTTTTTTCAGGTGAGACTGGGATGTTGGTGAGGGATAGTAGGTATATTTGGGGAGGTAGGTTGGGGAGGTTTACAGACAAGACAAACAAGACACATAAAGGGATGGCATATGACACATGTGGGGGGCACACACCTTGATGGGGAGGGGTGTTGGGATATTGGAAGTTCATGAGCTCCCTAGTGGAAACAGTGGGACTGAGATCCTCACCCATGGGCAAGCACCACTGCACTTTCACAGCCCAAAGGTGGCTGTGCTGGAGGCTGAGTCACGGAGTCAGGCTGACCCTCTAGTTGCAACACATGGCCCTCGAGCTGGCGTAGCAAATCTCCGATGTCCCTGCGGAGCTCGCTATGCACCATGACCTGGACCTGGCAATGGGTGACAGGTTCCTGTTCACACCCGCTCTCGGGGGGGACAAGCCCCATCCCCTGAGGCAGCTCCACCCGAAGGTGGTACAGGACCAAAGGATGAGGAGGTCCCGGGTTGAGCCCCAGACATACTGGTGCCTGGTGCCATGGCCAGCTGAGGTGGGACAGGTGGGTGCACTGGGACCGGCCTTCCCAAACGTGCTATAGTGTTTAGATTTTGCCATCATATGTGGGTTAGTAATAGTCAGCATATTTCAGGGTTAGGTATAACAGCATGCATAGATATTCCCATTATCCCAGACACCAGATATGGAACAGTTGCATAGCAAATGGAACACATGCATATATAGGACCACAGTGGTAATAACAGCAGCATGCAGGTACATTGATGGCACCATGCCACCAGTGTTGGAATAATTCAATATAGCACATGGAAACAAATTTAAATATATATCAACCAATAGGATATAATCAGAAGAGTGGAGTCATTACATACCGGTTGAGGTGGGTATGTAGTTTATTGTTGGAGATATGGTGGTGGGGGGAGAAAGATGTCAATTAACAACTAGTATATTCCTGTAGTCCACATTACTTTCCTAGTCAGTGCTGTTATCTATACCTTACAAGTATTACTGCACTACCCTATAGCTTTAGTTTGGACAATGATATGGCTGTTGTTATCATTATACATGAACTGGTTTTACCTGCAGTATACACCTCTTACCTGGTATACCTGTGGAGGGAATGTTTGTTAGCACTAACTAACTATTTATACACATACTCCAGATTCCGAGTTTATGTTGTGCAAATAGCTATCCAACTTTTTCTGCACAGACTCTGGCCATGTCTTGACCACATGCAGGTGTACCAGGACATATTTAGACTATTGTCCTCTTCAACCTTTAGTGACTTACTACTCACATATATTATGTAGCACAGTGTGGGTGACAGTGATCAGTGATACAGCGGTAGCGTTGTTGCCTCACAGCAAGAGGTTCTCCCATTCAATTCTCATCTGGAGCACCTTCTGTGTAGAGTCTGCATGTCCTCCCAGTGGTCGAGTGATGTTCAAAAGGCATGCGTAGAATGGGCGTGCCTTCGTTGAAGGTTGGGCATTAAACTGGCACCTTGACACCCGTAAAAAATCTACTGCCAAACATTAGCGGACCAGAGTTCTGCTGTGGCAACCCCTAACCAGGAAAAGCTGAAAGAAGAACAAAACCAAAGTATACACATGCAGTCCAGCAGTTAGACCTTTATTGTCAGGCTATTATGCTTTTATTTTCATACAAACTATATGAGACTCTTCCTGACATTTTCTCTGGGGTATGCAGTACTTGCCTTAAAGAATACAGGTTTTATACAGGCAATTAATGTACTAATACTTTTAGATTTATTTCCTATGACAGTACATGCAAGAGTATTACTGACCTGCCTCATGTTGCAACCTGTCCAGGTGACATTTATGGGCCTCCTGGTTTACAGCCCACTCACTTGCACCTGTGGAGGACATAAGAGGAATATTTAGCCATACCTATCTATGATATACATGAGCTGACAATTATTACGCACATAGTGGAGTGATACTTACACACAGCTGGGACATCCCCTGCCATTCTAGCCTTTTGGATCCACTGCTCCAAGAGGTCCCCCTTATGCCACTTCAGGTCGGCATAGTAATGCCTGACATGCTGACCAGTTCGGGGTATGCCAGTGGCACTGGTGAGGTCATGGGCGAGACAGTCCCAGGCTTCTGCCTTATATTGGGAACCCTGGTACTGGCCCTGCAGCAGTCTCTGCTCATGGTCTTTGACAAGGAGCCCTGACATGACTCTGGAATCCTGGATGCACCAGCACTGCACTCGAAAGCGCACTCCCTCTCCCCTTCCTGACATGGTGCCTGAAAGGGGAAGCTAAAACCAGTTATGAGATGTATTCTTGCCTTTTGGGTTTAAGTAGGGCCAATTTCCCACATGTTACGGTGATTGGACGGTTTTGAAAAGGCTAGGCTATGGGCAAACCTGCTTACCTAAGGTTGGCATTGTTTAAAGGGGTATTACACTGGACACATTGAGGTAGCTGGCCTACACATTGCTTACACCTCCTAAGCTGGCATGTGCAATGCTTAGCATTGCTTACATTAGACTTTGCATTATATTTTCTTTCTGGCATTGATTTATTATTCATTACATCTTATATATATGCCTGGTATCCATGATTCATGTGTATGTACACTGTATGGGGTCCTTATGGTTTATTGGGGACTTCAACACTCTATTACAATTGAGCTTACTGCTGTACTCCAGTTCACATATTTATGTTATGTAGTGGGTTATAGAACATATGACTGTATACTGATTCCTTTCACAGGTTCAATTTGATTTTACTATAGTGAGGACTTGTTTGGTGATACCTCATTTTTCTGTACTGCTGTGATGGCTTGGTGGTTATCTACTGTGACTATAGTGTATAGGGTCCTGGGTTTTCAAGACCTGCAAGGCTGTTTATTTTGTTGCTGGGAAGAACAAGGGCCATTGGATACAGAGTGATTAAGGCACTTTTGAGCAGTTGTAAGTGGGTGTGCACGGGTTTGCATCAGGGTAAGCAATGGTAACCTCTGGTTACTTATGCTTACAGGGAGTTAGCTTCAAAATTGCTTAACCTGTGTGTGCATTGCTTACCCCCACGCAAATGGGCTTAAACACACTTACTAGTGCTTAAATATGCTTACTACTGCTTACTCCCACTTACAACTGCATTGATTTAGACAGTAATATCTAATGGTTCTTGGGAAGGTGGGGGATTTGGAAGCTGTATGGAGTTGTCATTCATTACACATTGTACCTTCCATTTGTATCCATGATTCCTGTGTACATATACTGTATGGGGCACATGTGCTTATCTGGGGACTTTGCAACATTATGTCACTGACACCTCACATGTGCATTTAATGCAGTACTCCAGTTCACAATTATATGTTATTTAGTAGGTTACACAGCAAAAAAATTTCATAAACTGATTTCACATGGAAAAAGGAATGTGCTGCAGTGGGATTCAAACCAAGAATGTCTGCTCATAAGGCGAATGCTCTGCCCACTACACTACTGCTATACTGCTTCCTTTGCCTATATCTTCCTTGTTATCCTCTTCAGCCACTTAAGCTGCATTAACTGTAGCACACTCGCGCACCTACGGTTAGCTTTAATCTGGTTCATAAAAAAAAAAGGGGTTTGTTTATTTTATATGTATTTACTATTGCTGTTGTACATGTGGAGAAATGTTGCTGGGGATATGTGGACACCTATGAGCGGTCTCACTCATTCCTTTGGCCTTTCTGCTGTTCTTCATTGCGGGGGCCTGTATATTCTGAGAGTTTTGCTCTCAGACATGCCCCCTGCACTCGTACATGCTCCATGTAAGATTAGGAGCTCAGGCAGCACGCCTTCATAGTTTCATAGTTTCATAGCATAGTACTAGGCTATCTGCCCTGGGGCATTTGTAAGCCTAGCCATAGTGATGTGGCTATTGCCACCCCATGAAATGGTACAAAAATGTACAGAATAAATCTAGAATATTGTGCCTCTGTCTAGTAGTGACACAATGAAGGTCCCCTTATATAATAGAATTAGTTTACTGTGCCCCTGTCTAGCAGTGACACAGATGTGACCCCTGGGGTAAACTTACGATCTCCCATCCACTCATCAAGATTTCTCTTGAAGAGAGTCATTGAGGGGCTCTGCCTAATACAAACTGGGATCCTGTTCCAAAGCATGGGAAGCCTCTGGGTTATGAATCTATCCGTCCAGCATGTCCTATTCATACTTGTGCCGAGGTTTAAGTCTTTAGCTCTCGTGGTCCTGATGGATTTGGATTTTTTGAGGTGGAGCATGTCCATCAGATCCTGATTGGACATGACCTTGTACGTCAGGCAGAGATCACCTCTGAGCAGGCAGTATGCTACTGAATAGAGCTGAAGTTTCTTTAGTCTGGCAGAATAAGACATATGTTGGAGACCCTTGATCCTTTTGGTGAGGTACTTTTGTGGTCTCTCCAGCTGTTGCAAATGCCAGGTGAGGTACATACCAAATGGGACATTGTACTCAATCATGGGTCTGATGATGGAGGAATATAGGGGTACAATGACATCCTTGGATCTGGATGTGAATCCCTTCATGATGAGGTGTGCAAGGTAGAATGTTTTTCTAACCACTTTGGCAACGTGGGTGTCAAATGAGAGGTCGCTGTCTACTTGAGTCCCTAGGTCTCTGATTACTTTTTCCGTACTCAGTAGGTTGCTGTCTATATGATAATTTGTGGGTACTTTGTTTTTTCCAAAAGGGATGACTATACATTTTTTGGCATTTAGTTTAAGGCCGTGACTACGACACCAGTTGTCCATTTCAGTGAGACCTTTTTGTAGGATGTGTGTGTCTGCTGGTGTATTGACTATGGCGCCTAGTTTGCAGTCATCTGCGAACTTTATCAGCCACAGCCCTCCCATGTTTGCTTTAACATCTGAGAAATAAATGCCAAACAAGAGGGGTCCCAGGACAGATCCCTGTGGGACACCACTTGTGACTGGCTTTGAGTCTGACATTGCTCCAGCGATTTTAACTTTATGGGTTCTGTCCTTTAGCCAGTTTGCAACCCATCTAGTGACATAAGGGTTTACTTTTAAGCTGTTTAGCTTATCTATGATGCCTGAGTGGGGTATTGTGTCGAAGGCCTTAGCCAAGTCCAAGTCAACCAGGTTTAAAAGGCAGGATCTGCCCTTTACAAAGCTGAACTGGGTGGGGTCAAGTGTCTGTAGGTCCCCTATGTCTCTCTTTATGAGTTCCATAATGATTCTTTCCAAAGCTTTGCAGACCAGGCTAGTTAAGCTTATGGGTCGGTAGTTTCCAGGGTCTGTAGAGGCACCCCCCTTGTGGAGTGGGATCACTGTTGCTGTACGCCTGCGTTCAGGTACATATCCCGAAGTAAGGCTAAGGTTAAATAGCATTTTTATGTGTGGGTTTAGCTCCTCTAGGAGTTCACGTAACACGCACCCCGGGATACCGTCAGGTCCCATTGATGCTGTGTTTTTTGCTTTATTTAGGGTGGTTCTCACCTGTACATCTGAGATGACAGGGAGATTACATTCAGCTGGGATAAATATTTCTTCTTTTGGGGGTGAAGGAGGGGAGAAATTTGCACTGAACCTGTCAGCCAGAATGTTGGCAATATCTGTGGGTTCAGTGTATTTTTTGTTGTTGTGAACCAACTCTGAGCATATCTGAGGGTTTCCGCCCAGGTTTCTAACATAGCTGAAGAAGGCTTTGTGATTATCTTTAGTGTCCTTAGCGATTTTTTCTCTCAAAGTTTGCCTTGGATGTTTTTATGAGAGAACATAGTTTTCTGCTAATGTTGATCAGAGATGTCTTCCCTTCATGGGATTTTGCTCTGACGTGCAGTAGCTTCCTTCTTTTGTTATACAATTTGTTTATGGCTGAGGTCCACCAGACAGGACGCTTATATTTGGTGGAGAGGGACTTGGATTTGTTTGGGATTGCATGATCCATGCATTCTTGGAGATGTCCATAGAAAGCATTTGTGAAGGATTCGGCATTGTGGGATGTGGTATCCACTGACACAGTGGGCTTAAAGGATACCATCTCAGTCTTAAGAAGAGTGAAGTCTGCTTTTGAGAAGTTTTTCACTGTGGTCTTTTGTGCTGGGGGTGGAGGTGGGATATGTATATCCAGGGTGATTAGTTTCTGGTCAGATCTCACTAGTGAGGGGTATACTTCCAGTGTGGAGCATTTTGTCCCCATGTTTGTGATGATCAGGTCTAGTATATTATCTCCCCTAGTGGGAGAGGTGACTAGTTGTTCCAGTGCATTTAAATTTATGAATTCCAGGAACCTTTGGGCTAGGATATTAGGGCTAGAATAATGTACCCAATCTATGTTTGGGTAGTTGAAGTCTCCCAGTATGATGGTATTTTGTGATACATTCATATCCTCCAATGTCTTCAGGAAGGCTGAGTGGGGTTCTTGAGATTGGGAGCGTGGTCTGTAACATGCTACCAGTTGTATAGCAGTTTTGCCAATGGTTAGTTGCACCTGTATGGCCTCTGATGCTTCATGTGTTGCTACTAACCTGGAGGTGTGGGTGTCCTTTATGAATATGGACACTCCCCTGCCCTTTGTGGTTCGGCCCAGGTTTTGGGGCCGAAAAGCATAATATGCATGGCCTGCTGCTGTCCTGCTCCTAAACGTCTGCTTCCATGCAGGACTAAGCTAGTCCTGCATGGAAGAAAAGTAAATCCGGGGGATACTCTTTTAAATGAATTGGCAAAATTTCCTGGTTTTAAAAAATATTAATTTATGCAGCTTATAAATGCCAAGCCACAAACATACATAATAATTTAGTTAGAAATGAATTACAAACATGTTTTTAAATGGATGAAATATTAGGTGACATATAATTTTAAAAACAGGAATGGGCTATATGGAGATATATCTCAAAAAAAGAGATAATAATAAAACCAGCAGAGGAAGAAATATCAGAGCAAGTAGTTGGGAGGTTGGCATAATGGTTAAGGTGTTTACCTTGCAGACATAAGTTCCACGGTTTGATTCTCACGTGGGGTAATTGGCTGGGCTTAAAATGGCCCTTTAGGGCAGTTAATCTAGTATGACTCTGTGAACCTATGAATGATTCAGTGAACATACATATAATATGAATGGATTTGTTGAATAATTATGACTATTGCATGAGAATTCAGTCATTGCCCATGTCACAAATTCAAGAGACAATGGACAGCTTGTGGAGTAAAGCTATAGAACAGAATCAGATATCACAGAAAGTGCTCTAAGACTTCAAGTGATATATCCACAGTACCTTTCTTTTATAGCTTCTCCTAGGTGTATATGAATTTAGTGAGTCCCTGTACAGACTAATAGGCTCAGAGTAGGGGTGTGCCATAGAAAGGGACATGAAATAATTAAGAATTTATTACCATTTGTCAAGCAACTCATATCTTATCTCATTAAGACCATTTTTTGCAGAAAATTACAAAAATTGAGTGGGTGGAAGGCTATCAGTTGGTTACCATAAATACTGTGAGCAGTTCTACATACATTAAGTATGAACTGATACTATAGGTTATGTAAAGGTTTTTGAGGTGCACCACAGTGTACAAAATTTGTCACCGAATGACAACATTTTGTTTAGAAAATTATTTCTTTTTTAAAGATAAGTCTTATGGAAATAGGGAACAGTAATGAGGGACAAAAATCTGTCTCCTGGTATGCTAATCTTTTCATGGCTATTTTTGAGGAGGATTATACCTACACAGTCAGTTGCTTTCAGACACAGGCTTGCTATTGTGGTCAGCACATTAATGGAATGATATATGTAGTTAAAGAACGTGTATAATGAATTTGCAAAGTGATTACTGTTTAACAGTAATGGGATATCTAAGGCAGACACAGAAATATAAATAGCATTATGGGATATCAAATTAAAGGTGAAATAGAATGTGTTAGACTTCACATTGTATAGGAAACCTACCTCTGTGAATCCTTTTCACATGCTAGTAGTTCATGTCCTAAACACTTAATATAATCTTTAATTTACACGAGAATTAAGAGTAAAGAGAGTCAGCACACTTCACATAGTATATGTACAAACACTGCAGGACATGAGAGAATGTTTGAAAGTTAGGGGTTATAAATTATCTTTACTTGATGTGTAATTGTGAATTTCTAATGCAACTAATATGACAATCTGCATTTAATAACAGAAACACAGATTTAGTTAAAAATATTTATTCTGTTACCATTATATGCACTTCAGGTATATAGTTGTAAGGACAGTGAAAGACTATTGGAATGTTTTTATGCTAGATTAATTGCTGAAAAGTGAGTTTTATTACCCTCAGATTTTAATTTCATAGAGCTCCACATTTATATAACAGGTTGGTTACACATTCTTGTAGATTCCTTAAGATGGAAGAAACTGCTTGCAATTATTGTTGTTTGGTAATACAGAAATTGTGACAGAGAACACATTATTAATGGTAATAAAATGTGTAATTATGTAGAGTATCGATGTCAGAGTTTTCCCTATCCATAATGTTATACTGGACAGACCATTAAGGATAGACAGAAAATTTTACAGCACTTGATGGACAGTAGAAATAATGCCTTCTTGATGCTAAATATTACATTTCCTGTGATAAAGGAAAATATCTAGATTTTTTTTGTGATTTATGAAATACCTTTTCATATGAATATGTATGATGCCACCCATCTATGGTATAAGACTGAGGTAACTTTATATTGTAAGTGTGGTATACTGCAATCTTTTGATGTTAGCAATGAGTTAAAAACAAAATATTTATTGTTGTGGCAATGTTATATTTGTTCATTTATTGTTTATATATTGCCACTTAACTGATATTAGTTCTTAATAACTGAGGGAATATATCTCTTTTTTTAGATTTAGAAATATATCCAAAACAATCACATGAGTATCAAAGGTTGACAGTGGTATGAAATAAAGTCCAAAAAACACAAAAACCCACTGGTATCCACCACGGCAGGTAAAATACATTTTTATTAAAACAAATAAGTGGTTTAGAGTCACTGCTCATCTTCATATCATATAAAACAACACTAACATCATCCATTTTAAAATATCCAACAACCAATAAAAATCAATAATGGGGCCTACACCCCCTTAGTAAAGGCTTTAAAGGCATATATCCATTTAAACCTGGTCACCGATCTGCCTGCAGATCAGCTATCCATTTTAACTCATTTAGTTCTGTTTGGGGATGCTTCAAACTAGAATTTATAAAAAAGATTGTTGGAGGAACAGTTTGTTAACATATGATATCATGCATCCCAGCATTCCTATTGATACCTTCTTACCTCAATATCATATAACCTGTTCTCTTTTCTACTGAACAGAGCACTCTCAAATACCCCATTCAAATCCTCTTCCCAAAGGACCCACTCCAAGTTACCCTTTTCCTCGCTCTTTAATCTTTATGCAATATTGCCAGCTGTAATATACCACCTAAAATCATGTGCCCCCCAACATTCCAATCTTCTAGCCATCCTTAATCTTTTTTTTCAAATCTCTTCCACTTCCTTTTCCATATAAACCCATCATGCATTTACTGAGTCTCTTCCACCCTTATTTCTTGTGGAATAATCTGCACATATCTCCTGAGGTATATTTGATGGGGTAAGACCATACTTCTCACAATAATAATCCTACTCCTCAAAGTATTTAGTTCCACGTCTGTCATATTTATATACTCTCCCAGTTTCCTTCCCTAGTTTGAGACACTTCCTTTAAAACTTACAGTGTCAAATATTTCTCCCCTCCTGCCACACAGTGTAAACCTATCTTCTTCCTTCTTTATCCTTCTGTCAATAAAACTGGAGACTTATTCTGATGGAATGTTAAGCCTATTTCTTCACTGAATTCCCTAAACAACTTCAGGACTCCAGGCAATTGCTTACTTATCTCCTGTAAAACTAACGTGCAATCCTCTGCAAATAAATAGATGTCATTTTTGTTAACCATCGCTCTCTATCCTAATAGTTCCTTATTCTTTGAACTGAACATTTGATAACTTGCAGAAGCAAACTAGGCAGAAATGGATAACCCTAAAGTGTACCTTTTCCCATTATTACTTTCCCAGGAAGCCCACCATAAAAAAGTAATCTCAGCTATGGGACCCTATAAAAACTTTAACCCATTCAAGCCATCTTCCTCCCTAATTACCTTCTTTACCACCTTTTCCATAGATTCCCAAGACAAACAGTTGAAAGCCTTGAGGATGTCCATAAGGACAGCCCCTAATTTTCCCTTATGTTCTTCTGTTGTCTAACATTGCAGATAATTAACACCCTCCAATGGTCCACTGAGGATTGCCCTTCATAAAGTCTATAAATGTAGATGATATCCATTCTAATGTAGGTGTTAACACTATTGCAAACAGTTTTTTGCCAATATTAAACAAAGGTATTGACCTATAATTCCTGGCATCAGTCTCATTCCTCTTTTGCTTACATAAAATCATTGGTGTAGCTTTTTCCATTGCATTTGTTAGCTTACTCTTATCCAATATATATTATTAAACACTTTACTCAACTTTAGTCGCTGCATCCCTTACCTGCATTTCTAATCTGTTATGGAAACCAGTCATGAAACCATCAGTGTCTCCTGCCCCCCCATTAAATGCCTTTTAGTCTCTACAATTTCCTGTGTCCCAATCCATCTGTTCATTTTTATTGTCCTCTTTTAACATTTGCCCCCACCAAGTTCCCAATGACTTCCCCACAAGTTAATTATTCTGTGTTATGTCAAGTGTTTGGATGAAGCTCGTTTTGAAGAGAAGCATGGCATTTGGGATAGATTCAAGCATTCTACTAGTAAATACAGGTACAACATGCTAAAAATGGAAAGTTAAAGCATGGTACTCCAGTACAGGCAGACACATTGAGCAATGCAGGATTTCTGATCACCTCAGTGCCACTGGGGATGAGGCATAAAACCAAATATGTTGCATACTCAGAAAGGCTTGCCAAGGGTAGTCATCTTCCATGAATCTGAATAGATGTCTACCCCCACTAAATGTAAAGCTGTTATTGCTGGGGATTCCTGTCAGACTCAACCTTGTAAGAAGTCCATGCCTGTAGACTCATCTTTGGGAGTTGCCCAAAAAACTGTGGTGGTTTTGAAAGGGTCTCTGCCCCCACCCCATTCAGGCAATGTGTCATCTGTTGAGCTCAAGCAATGTTCCCCTCTGTCCCCACTCTTCCCAGTCCATCATATACTTATCTGTAGCTCAATTGAATTAGAATATAGAAAAATGTGGAAAGGCATTTTGAGTATACAGCATATGTGGTTTTACGCCTCATCCCCAGTGCACTGGGGTTGAGCAGAACACCTTCATTTCTCAGTTTGAATGCCACTTACCAGAGGTTCTCCACATTGGCACTATTTCATATTCTTGTTCTAATGAGCCTTCATTGACCTTCTTTTGTCAGGGCTGATATCCATAGATCTGTCAAGGTTGTCCATATCCCAACCTCTGTACTACAGTTCCTGACCTTGACTTTCTTGGTTTCAGCTGTGCTGCTAATGCTGGGATTCTTGATATTTACACCTTCACACAGGGAAATATTTCAGTATAAGTTGTTAGGGTTAATATCTCATAGCTGATGTAACTCTCAGTTATTTCATGGCTGGAAATGCTGTCCCTTAGGCCAACCATTATGCACTTGGTGCTGATCTCTCAATGATATTGTTTGCCTGGCGCAGTGGTCAATGCCAAAACTCTGGATCTGGAACAGGGTTGATTCCCTCAATCCCATCTTTGTTCCCAGATGGTTTTGGTGTTTATCCTTGATATTTATAATCTTGTCATTTGGCACGGTACCAGTTTCCTTCCTCTGCCAAAAATGTTGGCATTCTTGTAAGTAATTCCCCTGACAATGGTGCCCATCTTGGTTTCAGCTCTGGGACCACATATGTCTGCCATTTGTGCAATTCACCCTCCTACTCCAGACCAGAAGGACCATACCCCTTCAACAGCATACTATTATTTTGTCTGGGCAATCTCAGTCTTCCTCCTTGAAATCACACCTGTCTTGCAAGAAGCATATAGACTCTTCACTTGAATCCCTCTACTCTGGACATAGATAAAGATGAGAAAATGTTCCCTTCCACCCCTACCAAATGGCCACAGTTTTGGGAATACATTTGAAATGATTCATTTAAAGGTAAGCTGAACATCAGAAACTTCTTCCTCACGATTGGGGGCGTGGCCAAGGATGAACACAGGATAGCAGCAGATTTCTTCAGCTCCACCAATTTCATTACACTGACAGGAATTAATTACTTAAAAAATTAATTTTTGAAGTAATTTTCTTTCTAAATACGTTTGTTTTATATAGTTCTTGAACTATATCTAAAAAAGAAAGGAAATCTTAACAATATTCCTGTCAGAAATCACTGTGGAAATTTTCCTGTCAGTTTATCAGTCTGAAATGAGTTCCAGTAAGACAAATTCTCAAGACTCCAGCATCAAGAAAGAACTTCAGTGTCTGATAATTATAATCCAGCAACTTACTGATAAAATGGATAAAATGGATACTAAAATAGACACCTTCATAGAAAAAACTACAAAACAAATAGACCTGTTACATACAGACCTGCAACAACAGAAGAACCAGATGACAGGCATAGAAGAAGCTATGAATGACATGGAAAATAGAATCCAAGAAGAGGAAATCAACATTGAGTTTCTGCTGAAACAAAATACACATTTACAAACAAAGCTGGATGACCTGGAAAATAGATCTAGGCGCAATAACATTAGGATTTTTGGACTGCCAGAAAATATTGAAAGTAACAATATTACTTCTTTTTTAACAACTTGGCTCCCTAAAACTTTAGACTTACCAGAAGCATTCTCTTTTGGTATCGAAAGAGCACATAGATCTATAGCTAATACTAACTCTAACAAAAAATATCCTAGATCAGTTATAGTTAGATTTCTATCATCTTTTGATAAAGAGATGGTTCTTAAATCTGCTTGTGCTAAAGCTCCTGTTAAGATTAATGAGACAACTGTGCGTTTTAACAATGACTATTCTTCCATGGTAATAGCTAAAAGAAAAGTTTTTCTGCCACTAATAAGGGAGCTTAAAAAAACAGTTTAAAACATACCTTCTGTTTCCTGCCAAGCTTAAAATCTTCCTTCCTGATGGTCCTAAGGTTTTCGATGATTTAGACTCTGCTTTACTGTTTGTCAAAGAAAAAAGGATTTTGGATAAAATAGAAGAAATGGAATGGGCTAGTTCTTCATTAAAGAGATTGGCAACTGAAGCTTCGTGGAAGACTTCAGAGAAGAAGAAAAGACTAAAAACAAATGATTTGTTATATGCTTTTTTTCTCTCTCATCATTTTAGTTCATTATTAATCTTTTTGAATATAGTTCCTGCATTTCCAGAAAGCCACAAATATTTTGGAAAAGATTTAATCAAAGTTATTCTCTATGTGCAAAGAAATGTTTTGTTTCATAACCAGTCAAAATACCTGAAGATTTAATGGCAAGCTGTGATTCAATTTGTTACTCTTTCTGAAAAGAAGTAAGGTTAGTAATTTGATACATTTTTTTATCTTTACCTTTTTTTCCTTTTATTATTTTCTTTGTTTAAACAATGACATTCTATTTAGATTATGTAGTGGGTAAAGGGTGGGGGAGGGCAGGGAGAGAACAGTAATGAAAATATCATTAATAGAATAATAACATATTTATTCCTTGTAAAAGTTTTTATAAGTTCTTCAAATGCTATTTCTAATTATACTTTCTTGATTATACTGCTTATGCCTGTTTGTAAATAATCTGTTATGCTTTAACTAATAATAATCAGAACTAAATAAGAGTGAATAATATGTTTTATTTTTAACTCTATTAATATAAACAGTAAGTAACATTCCATTGTATATACTTCTTACAGCTTTCTCTTACATTTTTTTATTTCTGCCTCACTCCCTTTTATTTTCTACTCTCTTTTCTTTTCTTTATTAATATATAGAAATGCTTTTGATTGTGTGGGCACAGTGAATAATAGGATTTGTATGAAAATTGAGTTGGGAGAAGAATGTTGAGTTTTATTGCTTGTTGGTAATTTTGGGCTTAATTTCACTTACATAGAGGCTGTAATGATCTGTGGAATACATTGTGAAGGTTTTGTCATGTTTAGATGCATTTACACTGCTAAATGAATGTTTGTCACTAGTATTTAATAAGTTTCCCGCCAAAATGTTAAGAGAGACAATCTGAGATGTGGGCTGTCTCATGCACAGTGTTCATGAGTTACTTCAGAAGCTTCAGCTCACAGAATTCTCACAGAGAAACTGAAAGCAGTTAGTATAACCTTTGACATAGTTATCACACTGACACAC
The DNA here is from genome assembly GCF_019279795.1 of Protopterus annectens. Lineage (NCBI taxonomy): Eukaryota > Metazoa > Chordata > Ceratodontiformes > Protopteridae > Protopterus > Protopterus annectens. The sequence goes on from NC_056732.1 coordinate 952,790,391, forward strand.
CACAGATTCAGGAAAAATACTCTATTCATAAAATATGCCAGTTATAATGAGTCTAAATGATGTAGTTTCTTGTAGTAAGTAAATGTCTTATTTTAGAAGGCATAGAAAATGAAACATTTATTTAAATGTTTTTGAAAATCTACTTAACAGCAGCATAATAATCTGTGTTAAAAATTTGTGTTCCAAACATATACTTTACTATAACTCATTTAATTCATCTGATTGACAATCATAAATAATCTTATAACTCTATTCTGGAAGAAATGTCATGTGATATATTTTAAAGCAGTAGGTTAGCATGATTGTAAAATCTGGTTACTAAAATGTGTTTGCTGTGCATTATTTTGTATAAAGCAGACATATTTATTCTAGGGACAGCAAGTAGGATAGTGCTCAACAAAGACACAACTCAGTGAGATCAGATATATATATATATATATGTGTGTGTGTGTGTGTGTGTGTGTGTGTGTGTGTGTGTGTGTGTGTGTGTGTGTGTGTGTATGTGTGTGTGTGTGTGTGAGTGTGATGGCCTTTTTTTTATATAATAATGCAAGTGTTTCTGAGAATCTGCATAACTATCCAATATGATTTATAATAATTTCTATGAATACAATATTTTACTCTATTGACAAAATGAATGTTTGCCACAAGTTTTAATAAGTTTCCCGCCAAAATGTTAAGGGAGACAATCTGGGATGTGGGCTGTCTCATGCACAGTGTCCATGAACTACTTCAAAAGCTTCAACTCACAGAATTCTCACAGAGAAACTGAAAGCAGTTAGTATAACCTCTGACCTAGTTATCATACTGACATACCACAGATTCAGGAAAAATACTCTATTCATAAAATGTCAGTTATAATGAGTTTAAATGATGCAGTTTCTTGTAGTAAGTAAATGTCTTATTTTAGAAGGCATAGAAAATGAAACATTTATTTAAATGTTTTTGAAAATCTACTTAACAGCAGCATAATAATCTGTGTTAAAAACTTCTGTTCCAAACATATACTTTATTATAATTCATTTAATTCATCTGATTGACAAGCATAAACAATTTTATAATTCTATTCTGGAAGAAATGTCATGTGATATATTTTAAAGCAGTAGGTTAGCATGATTGTAAAATCTGGTTACTAAAATGTGTTTGCTGTGCATTATTTTCTATAAAGCAGACAGATTTATTCTAGGGACAGCAAGTAGGATAGTGCTCAACAAGGACATAACTCAGTGAGATCAGATATATATATATATATATATATATATATATATATATATGTGTGTGTGTGTGTGTGTGTATGTGTATGTGTGTGTGTATGTATGTGTGTGTGTCTGTGTGTATGTGTGTGATGGCTTTTTTTTTTTTAATAATGCAAGTGTTTCTGAGAATTTGCATAACTATGCAATATGATTTATAATAATTTTATGAATACAATATTTTACTCTATTGACAATAATGAGTTTAAGTAAATGCTCATATACAAACAATTCAAGATTTTTTTTTGGAAGCTGTTAATAGTATTCACATGACAGAAAATAGATGCATCTTAATATATGTAATGTCTGAATCATATTAGCCAAAGTTTTTGATTTAAATGAATGTTAGAACCTAATTTTCTCTCCTCTTGATTTCTAACATCAAGATTATTTGAATGCTATTTGAATACAACTGTTATATATTACATAGATCTATATAGTAGTATGAACAGTTTTAAAAAAAAAAAAGTTTATTTTAGTTTATATGATGCTGTTTTACCAAATGTGTAGTTTTGTCTTGATAGATAATTGAATTGAAAACTGTTAACCTCAGTTAAATATAACTAGTATTAAATTGATAAGGTGGTAGCTGAGGTACTGCTGCTTAGGGTAGGGGGTTAACTTGAGTAGTAAATACTACTCTAAGTTGGAGTTTTCAACTCCAGGCTGGATGCAAGGTTTAATCCTTACATTATTTTCACTTGTTCATTGTTATATGTATATAGTTTTGACATCCACAATATATTTTGTACACTCATTGTCACTACAAACAAAATTGAATCCTATACAAAATCCCATAAGAGATTTAATAAATACAGCTATATTTAAAGGTGCACCTAAAAGAGGAGATGTAACATTATTTATCTTGTTATTTGTTATTTCGATCATAAGATTCTTGAGTTTTAAAAATGCCAAATGACATCTTTAAAAGGAATTTCTTTAAACATTAATGGATTGAATAATCCGTGTAAAAGGGCAAGCCTAATAAGATACATTAATTTACACAAGGCCAATCTAGTCTTCCTGCAAGAAACCCATCTCTTGAAAAAAGATATTGATAAACTAGCCACTAATAAGTATACAGTATTGGTTAGTTCAGAGCACACTCAGAAAAAGAGGAGTGGCTATTTTATGGAATAAAAGTATGCCCATTCCTAAAACCATTAAGTCTTTTCAGGATGACAAAGGAATGTTTTGTATGGTTACAATACAAATTAATGGGAAGACTTACACTTTAATTAATGTATATTGGATACCTGGAATTGGTATTAATACAGTGAAACATCATATTGATAAGATCATATCATTCTCTATAGGGATATTATTTTAGCTGGTGATTTTAATTGTATACTACATGAAAGTGATACTACCACTATAAGGAAAAGAAGAATTACATCTAATGCAAAACATTTAAATGATTTTGCTAATTCTTATCATTTGAATGATATTAATAATCAGATAGATTCAAAATCATTACCATACACCTTTTTTCTAACAGATACAAAACTTATTCAAAAATAGATAGGGTCTTTATTTCTAACCAGATGGTAACAGATTTAATTAATTCCAAAATCATTTCATGTCCTATATCTGATCATAACTCAATTGTTTTGAATTCATGATAAAAATACTCATAATGTTCAGATCAAAAGGATACCAGCATACTTAACTCAGCTAAAAGACTATAAAGAATATATACTTTCAGAAGTACAACATTTTCTAGACATAAATAATACTCCTGAAGTCTCCATTGTCTATGTTTGGGATGCCTTAAAATCATATCTATATGGACAAAGTATCAGATGGTATAATAATAAAAGGAAATCTTGGGATAAGGAATTGTTAGATATTCAAAGTAAATTAGACTCTTATAAACATAATAATAAAGAAAATATTATGGACAAGAAAGTTATTGAAGAAATAAACAAACTAAATGAGAAATACAAAGAAATTTTAACTCATAAAGTTAAAATAACTTTAGAGAAATACAAGTTTTGTCTTATTCAATAAGCCCCAAATACTTACATAGACTTAAAAATAAAACAAAAAGATTGAATAAACAAAACCATATCAAAGAAATCTTTTCTCTAAGGAAAAAGGAGAATGTTTCTAGTATACCAGAAATACTGGATGAATTTAGAAATCACTTTCACAAGATTAACCATAACAACATTAACATGGAACCTAAAGATAAAATAAAGGAGTTTATAACCACAAACATGAATAAAAGCTTAATAAACAACAGATTAAACTATTGGACAAGAGTATTTCATATACAGAAGTTATTACACAAATAAATAAGCTTAAATCAAACAAAGCACCGGGTAATGATGGTATTATACCAGAGATATATAAAATCCTTTCTAAAACTACATATTCATTAATACATAAGGTTTTTATTTTGGCCCAAACTGAGTTAATAACCCCCCCCATCTTGGCAATATACATTTATTTCACCAATTTTAAAACCTAATAAAGATCCAACTAGATGTTCTTCATATCGACTCATCTCATTACTTAATGTTGATTATAAAATGTTTATGAGTATTTTTGCTGATAGATTGAAGACAATCATCCCTGGCATTATAGATATAGATCAGACAGGCTTCATTGTAAATAGAAATACTTTTGATAATATAAGAAGAACTTTAACATTAATTGATTTTGCAAATAGGAAAAAGAAAGATTTAACACTTATTAGTCTTTATATAGGTTCAGCATTTGATTCAGTAAGTTGGGAATATCTGTTTACCTTACTGAAATGCACAAACTTCTCTGATGCATTTGTAAATTTAATTGAGCATTTATACAAAGGAACGCTGGCTTATATTAAGGTAGGAACATATGTTTCACAAAAAATACCCATTCTTAAAGGTACAAAGCAAGGATGTCCACTTTCTCCACTATTATTCACTTTAGTAATGGAGCCTTGGGCTAATTTGATTAGAAACAGTACTGACATAGAGGGTTTTGAAATAGACGAAAATACAACATCAGAAATTCAACATTTTGCAGATGATGTTCTAATTACATCAGCAGGATCTAATTCTTCTATGCAGTCTTTATTTGATAAAATGATGAATTTTAAAAGTATTTCTGGTTTAATATTCAATGAAGAAAAAACTAAAATACTACCTATATATACACGAAAAAATATTCTCATTAGTGATTTTACTAAATATGTACCCAATTCAGGTCAGATAACTTATTTAGGTATAATACTATCTAAAGATATTAAATCTATTATATATAATAACTATAATACCTGTTTTCTTAATATACAAAATCTTTTTAATACCTGGAATAATATGTTTTTTACTATGGAGGAGAGACTTACAATTATTAAAATGATAATATTCCCCAAGATTTTATACTTAATACAATCAATAATACTTTCACCTACAAAAATAATTATCAAGAAACTGAATACACTAATGTTAAATTTCTTATGGGCACCTAATAGACCTAGGATTGCATTAAAGAAACATACTAATAGCTGGTCTCAAGGGGTATTTCTTTTCCAGACTTTAATTTATATATTATCTCTTCTATTATAAAAGTTATTACTTTATTAATAGATCAGTCATATATCGCAAAATGGAAAGATTATTGGGAGCTAATTAGTATACACTTCATGAAAATCTCCTTAACACATAAAAATATGATTGTAAATAACTCCATGTTATGGTTACTAAAGGAATTTTGTACTTCACCTATTACACCTAAACATATGGTTTGTTACCCATTAAATATTATTATTAGTTATTGTAACTTTATATTCATGCACCCTAAGTATAGGGAATGGAATTTTATTGTATTTCCTATAATGTATACTCAGGGTATGCTTTTGTCATCTACTTCTGAAGGAACTCATTTAGCTATAGATAATGATCTAAAGTACTGGTATCAGTTGATATCTGATAATAAAGTTAAAAATCTAGATTTCTTAAAACAAGAATTTGATCTAAGAGAAACTTGCTGGTTAGAGGTTCAGACCTTTAGACAACATCTCATTAATAAAATAGATTTAATGTCTATAACTGTTAAATAATCTATTACAACATTTAATTCAACATCACTAGTGTACACATTTCATATTTTTTTATTCCTGGATGAGCTCACTATTATGTCAGATAGTTTGCATACAGTTGCACATCTTCAGTATATTTATTTGAAATAAGTGTTACTGTATTTATTTTATTTAATTTTATTCATCCCGATGGGGTTTAGCACATATATATATGTCACATGTTTTTATTATGACTCAACAAGCAAGTTAGTACAACATAAATAGGATATATTCTGTTTTTTACTATTTAGTCAATTTATATTTTTTATATTGTGACAGTGGGATTTTGTTTAGTAGTTGGATTAAGAGATTCATTATTCATTTTCAACAATTGATATTTATTATTGCTTGTATTATTTAATATAAGCATGAGGGATGTAATAGAAATTTTTGTCAGTGTAGTATGCTGCATTGAGATAGAAGGTATTTAATTATTCATTGTCATCAACTGTTAGTTTCTAATTGAATAATGAGTGTAAAGGGCGGTTTTTGTTTATAAGGGAACTGTTTTTCCTTACACTGTGTTCTGAGGAAGTCATATGTATATTGATGAAAGCGCTCAACATCTCCATTTGAATATTTCATTTGTGGTTTTAGAATAAAAGAGTATTGTTTGGTGCAAGAATCCTTTTCCTGGTTTGATTTACAACTTCTGTGGTGGTTCCCAGTTTATTATTGTCGAATTCCAGGAATTCATCTTTTCAAAATGGAAAGATTATTGGGAGCTAATTAGTATGCACTTCATGAAAATCTCCTTAATACATAAAAATATGATTGTAAATAACTCCATGTTGTGGTTGCTAAAGGAATTTTGTACTTCACCTATTACACCTAAACATATGGTTTGTTACCCATTAAATATTATTATTAGTTATCGTAACTTTATATTCATGCACCCTAAGTATAGGGAATGGAATTTTATTGTATTCCCTATAATGTATACTCAGGGTATGCTTATGTCATCTACTTCTGAAGGAGCTCATTTAGCTATAGATAATGATCTAAAGTACTGGTATCAGCTGATATCTGATAATAAAGTTAAAATCTAGATTTCTTAAAACAAGAATTTGATCTAAGAGAAACTTGCTGGTTAGAGGTTCAGATCTTTAGACAACATCTCATTGATAGAATAGATCTAATGTCTATAACAGTTAAAGAATCTATTCCAAAACTGATTGATTACTTGATATTAAATTTACAGCATAAAGTTTCTGATAAAGGTAAACTTTCATATATACATAAAATTATCAGACAAGAAACTTTTACAGTGTAGATTCATACTGGAATTATTTCACCTCTATTAATGGGGACCCACCAACTCAACAAGATAAACAATATATATTGGAATCTGCTTATAGAACTACATCTTCCATTGTCTGGAGACTTTATACATGGAAATTTTTACATAGATCTTTTATACACCTTTGATGATGAATAAAATAAATAATAAAGATAATCTATGTAAGAGATGTAATGTAGAAATTAATGCTGACTGGGCTCATACGTTTATGACTGTATGAAGTTGAAAGAATACTGGAAGTCAATTAATGAATTTTTGCAGGCTCTTTTTACAGATAATTTCATTATTTCTAAGTCTCTTATATTATTCAACACACCTGTACCTCAATGTGTTAAAAGATTAAGCTTCCCTTGTTATGGTCTATCCTAGCAGTGGCCAGGAAAATAATAACTAGAAATTGGATTTCAGATACACCTCCTTCGTTCAATGAATTTAAAAATGTTATGAATATAATGTGCCATATGGAAATAAGCACAATTAGAATGAGAACAACTAGAAAAACATCATATTATATTGTATGGGATAATTTACAAAATTTGCTAAAAAAATTCTAATTTCAATAGCACGGTATTTTAGTTTAATTAATTGATCTGATTGTAGTGGATGTCTTTGTAAATACTTTAGTTGTTTTGTTGAATATTATAATAATACCTATTTTTAATTACTTGTATAAAATTGTTATGATATTTCTCTTATATGTTAAAACAATAAACCTGTTTTGAAAAAAAAAAAGAAACTTCTTCCTCACCAGAACACATCTTGCAGGAAGACTTTTCGCCCTTTATATTTTTCACTTGGGTGGTTTTCCTGGCCAATGAAACAGTTCAGTTGGTAACCCAAACTATATGAAAGAACTCCAGTGCAGTGGTGTCCATCCTGAAAGGGCCTGGCAAGATTGTATAGCCTTCTAAGGACTGGGTATGATGGACATGGAATCCTAATATGGAGTCCATAGTTACTGCTGCTGCTTTAAAGAAGGCAAATAACCCCCACAGCTTGGCTATCCACCCATATAATAATGAATCTTGAGCACTGGATAGATTACTGAAGCAGGCCTACACATCTTCTACTTTTTATCTGAGGGTGGTAAACTACACCCAGTGAAATCAATCATTCCCTGGATGAGTGCCAAATGGAAACTTAAAGGCCAAATTGAAGTGTCAAGTGTCAACTTGCTGCTATTTACATCCTAACCATGTGTTTAGCATATATTACTGTGGATGGTTTGGGAAGAGTGTCAGGCACATATCTCACTACATAATGACATACATAGCTTTACCTCATGGATTTTGCCAGTAGCACTATAGCCAAGTTTGTTGCTGCCTCCTTTGACGGAACCTTGCTTTCTGGCCCAATAGTAAAAATGAAATTAGAGAAACAGGAATAAGAGGGAAAATCCTTATGGTTGTTGATGTTAAACATAAAGCTCTCCAGTGCATGTTTTTATGAGAGTGGTAGAGCCCATGTCAGCCATGGTTAAGCCATTCCCAGCAGCAGCACATCAGCAATAATTCTGGAAAGGGTCATAGAGTTCACAAAAACTTCAACAACAGCTCTCAACCCACAAGTAACCACAGCCAGCAAACCAAGCAGGGGTACCATGGGCCCAGAGCCACAGTCAGCATTCTGAAATCTTGCCAGTTTGTTCCACCTTGGAGGTAGTCAGGGGTCATTGTTCCCCTACATATTAGCTTGTAAGATCATTAAATGAGACAAGTAGGTGAGCTGGAACATATCCGAAGGCTAGACTATCTCATTTCACACCTTTTCTTCACCACAGCCTCTTCTACTACCAGATATCCCACCCTGTCAAAAATATAGATCAAGAAAGGCGGCATTAAGCTGTATCTACAAAATAACCATCCAAGAGACTGCACAAGAAAAGCAAGGGTTTGAGTTTTATTAAAGGTTCTTTTTATTGTGGTGCCCATAGGAGATGGTGGGAAAAGATGAAAGTAAATGGCTGTTGCTGGCTCATCCATCTTTTGGTGGAGGGAAGTAGCTTTTACTTGCTACATGGATAACACCAACTAGGAGTACTAGGTGTTCATTCTGTGAAATTTAAGACCAAAAATCCTGTGCTGCTATGTGTTACTTGCACAGTAAGCTGAGCGGAATTCAGCATGTAGAGTCGCCTCCCCTTGAGGCAGCTATAGCATGGCTTTTTAGAGGGGAAGGGATTCTCTTTCGAGGAAGGGAGTAGGCCACCCAGTAGGATTAGTATGCAGGCCTGTTCTCTACCACCTGACTCTCACCTAAAAGCAGATGAGCTGATTGGCTATTCCCATAGAGGAAAGAATGGGCCGTAGGTCTTTTACTTCACCCAGGGATTTCTCCATGCTCTTGCTACCATTGAGCTAATGGGCTAATTGGGTACAGATAGTGAAGTCATCAGACTCATACCTGTGAGGAGAGGTGAGTAAAGAGAAAAAATCCAAACATTTCCGATTTGCCATGAACAATCTAGTCAAATTCCACAATTCAGTCCTTATCACTTCCAAACTATTTTTCACCTCTGTGTCATTTATCTGTTTCATTTTCCTTAGACCTCTGTTCAGTGGTCAAAAAGCAGTATGGCTGCCCAGGTCCAGCTTTTGACTTACTTCATCTTCAAAATGTTTTAGTAATAGGTGATTCTATTGTAAGGCATACGGACACCATGCTCACCAGGCTGGATAATAATATGGTGACAGTTACCTGTCTTTCTGGAGCCAGGATCCAGGATGTAATAAGGGCTCTTATACCCCTCCATCCTGAAGAATATGATTATGACCTAGTAGTGATTCATATGGGGATGTATGACCTTTGACTCTACTCAGAGGGACATGTAGAAGAAAATGATTGAACTTGCTATGCATTTGTCTGAGGCAGGAAAGACACTTGTCTTGAGTGGTATTTTGTCATCACCCAGAATGATGACTAAACTCAAAGACAAGATAGTTGGTTTTAATAATTGTCTGTGTAGTTGGTGTCATTCTAGGGGGATCCAGTATGTATCAGGCTGGGATAAGATAGCTGACAAATCTTCCTGCTTTGCCAGGGATAGCCTAAAGCTGTCCTAGTGCAAAGGGTGATACTGCCATCCCAAATATCTGGAATTTTGTAAATAATTATATGTCATTTGTGAATATCAACATGATGTATATAAGATACTTGTGTTACAAATGTATTAGAACTGTATGTCATATGTATATCAAACTGCTTGAAGGTATTTGCAAAGTGCTATTTGAAATGTAACCCCAATGTACTCTACTGGAAAAGAACAGAAATGCACATGCACTATTGTAACTGTTTAATTGTGTATATTTTAGCAGAGGAAACTGGGATACAGGAGGTTAAACTCAGTCTAGTAAATTTTAGAAAAATAGCTACACAATAAAAGATGATATCTTTCAGCAAGGCAACACAATAAAAGTTGATATCTTTCAGCAAGGCAACATGATGTCTGTGCTGAAAAGCTTTCTGTATTGTCTTCTGGGGGAACTAATTACTACAATTGATTTATGACTTTCAGCACATGCCAAAGATCTGAGGTCTATGTATTTTCACAGGTAGATGCTAAATACTGCTATCTTCCAGCAGTGGGGGTTTTACCTGGGAGAGTCAGATGACAAGAAATGATGCCATTCTGCAAGCTATCCCAGCAGTAATATTTGTGATATTAATTTCAGAAGTCTTTTAAAGAGATGCAGCATTCTGTATTCTGTGTTTGACTTGATAAGAACTAGAAGATCCATTCACCACATTTGCCTTGCTCTATCAGTAAGTTCTTAGTTTACAGTAATTCTCCTAGATACAGTCAGGAATATAACAAAGCTTAGTTTAGATATTTTTCTTTATTTATTTTAGACTGTCCTACAATGTTGTTTTAAATATTTTCTGTGATTTTGAACTCTGATGTCACTGCGAATTTTTACTGAGTATTTTCTTGTTCTTTTATTATTGATTATTAAATATATTTAAACCTTTCATTGTGGCTGATTTGTATAGAGATATTAAAGTTTTGAGAGTACTTGCATATTTATTTGGTGACACTGCATGGGCCAGTCCTTATAGCCTTTCCCTTGGTCAAACTACCATTTGTTTTAATAATAATATTACACAGTAAAACTGGACACCCTTTGTTAAGGGCCTTAAAGTAGCTGATAAGGGGTTCTGGTGGCAGTGATAACTAATTTATAGTCTGGGCAGAAGGAGACATAGCTAGTAAACCTGCGTCATCCTTTCCCAGGTGTGTGTGTGTGTGTTTGTGTGTGTGTGTGTGTGTGTGTGTGTGTGTGTGTGTGTGTGTGTGTGTGTGTGTGTGTGTGTGTGTGTGAAAAACAAATCTCCAAGAGTGTGTGTGTCAGCTACTTGGGTAGGGACATGAAGCACTGGTGGGACAGAGAGACTTTTGGAGGACTTGGCTTGGAACCCTGGCTAAAGACTCAACTCTATAGCTGTGCCAGTGGGGAGGCTTATTAGGGATCTGGAGGAAGAGGAAGAAACCAGCCTTGAACTGGCTGTGGTCTCTCTGTGCTCTTAATTGCACTGGATGCAGAGCTGCATCTGGAAATACTGTGTATGTACTTGTCATCCTTCCGTTGTACATCCTTCACTATTGCCAGTGGTGAGGATTGAGGCTCCTTGATTATTGGTTCATTGGCATACCTCCTAACCTCTTAATGCAAGAAATTTGGACAAAGCCTGACAAAATGGGGGGGGGGGGGCAAAGACCCAAAAATAGGCACATATTTTAGATATTGCACTTATAAACCTAGAAAGTTGTTAGAATAACAGGGTTTGTTTTAACATGCATTTTCTTGAGGATTTGAAGTCTGAAACTCAAATATATGTCACTATTTAGTGACTTCAGTCCTCAGCTCATAGGTTCATAGGTTCATAGGTTCATACTAGGCTATCTGCCCTAGGGCATTTATAAGCCTAGCCAGAATGTGTTTGGCTTTCGCAACCCATTTTAAATTTATTTTGCTATGCCCTTTTTCGAGGTTAGTATACTGTGCCTCTGTCTAACAGTGACACAGAAGTGATACCAGGGGTAAACCTACGATCTCCCATCCACTCATCAAGATTCCTCTTGAAGAGAGTCAATGAGGGACTCTGCCTAACCTGGACTGGGATTTTATTCCAGAGTGAAGGGAGCCTCTGGGTTATGAATCTGTCCCTCCAGCATGTCCTATTTATTTCAGTGCTGAGGTTCAAGTCTCTTGAGCACGTAGCTCAATGAGATTTGGATTTTCTGAGGTGCAGCATGTCCATTAATTCTGGGTTGGACATGGCTTTATACGTCAGGCACAGATCGCCTCTGAACAGGTGGTATGCCACTGAGTAGAGCTGGAGTTTCTTTAAACCGGGCAGCATATGGCATCTGTTTGAGCCCTTTGATCCTCTTGGTGAGGTACTTTTGGCGTCTTTCCAGTTGCTGCAGGTGTCTGGTAAGGTACATCCCAAAAGGAGCATTGTACTCAATTATGGGCCTGATAAGGGATGAGTAAAGAGGCACGATGACCTCCCCTGATCTAGATGTGAATCCTTTCATGATTAGGTGGGCTATATAAAATGTTTTTCTAACCACTTTGGCCACGTGGTTGTCAAATGAGAGATTGCTATCAACTTGGGTCCCCAGGTCCCTAATTACTTCTTCTGTACTTAATGGATTACCACTTATGTGGTAATTTGTGGGCACTTTTTTTGCCAAATGGGATGACTATACACTTTTTGGCATTTAGCTTGAGGCCATGGCTCTGGCACCAGTTGTCTGTTTCTATGAGGCCCTTTTGGAGGATGCTTGTGTCGACTGGAGAGTCGATTATGGTGCCCAGTTTGCAGTCATCTGTGAACTTGTTCAGCCACAGTCCTTCTGTGTTGGCCTGTACCTCCGAGAAATATATACTGAACAAAAGAGGTCCCAGGACTGAGCCTTGTGGGACACCACTTGTAACTGGTTTGGAGTCTGACATGGCTCCAGCAATTCTAACCATGTGGGTTCTGTCCTTGAGCCAGTTTGCAATCCATCTAGTGACATAGGGGTTTATATTTAAGCTGGTGAGCTTATCTATAATGCCCGAGTGGGGTATTGTATCGAAGGCTTTTGCGAGGTCCAGGTAGGCTGTGTGGACCACCTTCCCCTCGTCAATTGCCTTGGTGACTGTTTCAAAGAAATCAACCAGGTTTAAGAGGCAGGATCTGCCCTTAACAAAGCCAAACTGGGTAGGATCCAGTGTCTGTAGGTCCCCAATATCTTTATTTATGAGGTTCATGATGATCCTTTCCATAGCTTTGCAGACCAAGCTAGTCAGGCTTATGGGGCGATAGTTTCCTGGATCCGTTGAGGCACCACCTTTATGGAGAGGGACCACTGTTGCTGTACGCCACTCTTTGGGCACATATCCTGTAGTAAGGCTGAGATTGAACAGTAGTTTTATGTTTGGGTTTAGCTCTTCTTGGAGTTCATGTAGGACACAGCCCGGGACACTGTCTGGTCCCATTGATGCTGTGTTTTTTGCTTTGGAGAGGGTGTCTCTTACCTGAGCATCTGAGATGTCAGGCACTCTGCTGGGATAGATATTTGCCCTTTTGGTGGGGAGGGGGGTGGAGAAGTTTGTGCTGAACCTGTCAGCTAGGATGTTGGCAATGTCTGTGGGATCAGTGTATTTTTTGTCATTTTGGACTAATTCTGAGCATATCTGGGAATTACCACCCAGGTTCCTAACATAACTAAAGAAAGCCTTGTGATTATCCTTAGTATCCTGTGCAATTTTTCACTCGAAGCTGGCCTTAGACAATTTTATGAGTGCCCGTAGTTTTTTGCTAATACTGATCAGTGATGCCTTCCCTTTTTGGGATTTTGCTCTATCATTTAGTAGCTTCCTCCTTCTATTGTATAGTTTGTTTATGGCTGGGGTCCACCAGACAGGACGTCTGCCTTTGGAGGATTGGGTCTTGGTTTTATTTGGGATCACATGATCCATGCATTCCTGAAGGTGTTCATAGAATGCGTTTATAAAGGATTCTGTGGTCTGGGCCGTATTTTCCACAGGCCCGGGGCTTTGAAGGATTCCACCTCAGTTTTGAGGAGTGTGAAATTTGCTTTAGAGAAGTTTTTCACTGTGGTTTTCTGGGCAGGGGGTGGGGTCGGGATGTGAATATCCAGTGAGATTAGTTTATGGTCTGATCTTACCAGTGAGGGATACACTTCTGGTCTGGAGCATAGAGCCCCCATGTTGGTGATGATCAGGTCCAGTATGATTTCCCCTCTTGTGGGAGTGGTAACAAGTTGTTCCATAGCATTTGAGTTTATAAATTCTAGGAACCTTTGGGCTAGGGTGTTGGAGCTAGAGTAATGCTCCCAGTCTATGTTTGGGTAGTTGAAGTCGCCCAATATAATGGTGTTTGGAGAGACCTTCATATTTTCCAGTGTTCTCAGAAAGGCCGAGTGGGGTTCCTGGGTTTGGGAGGGTGGTCTGTAGCAGGCTATAAACTGGAAGGCATTTTTACCCACTGTTAGTTGCACATGGATAGTCTCTGATGCTTTGTGCTTTGCCACCAACCTGGAGGTGTGGGTATCTTTGATGAATATCGATACTCCCCCTCCTTTTGTGGTTCGGTCTAAGTTTTGGGGCCGAAAAGCATGGTATGAGGTATAACCTGGTAGTGCTGGGGTGCTCTTGGGAGCCCTGAACCAGGTTTCTGTTACTGCACAGATATCGATGTTCTCCATGCTAAGGAGAGTTTCGAGTGCATGCATCTTGAGGTTTAGACTTCTGGCGTTGAGTAGCATTACTCATAGTTTCTTATCCCTTGTGATACCTATGGAGGTGGGTTTGTCTTTTGAGCCTTGCCTAAAAAAGGCACTATGGGGGTAGCAAGAGCCTTTGCCAATATCCAAAAGCCCAGGGGTGACAGGTGCAAGCCGTCCCTAGCGAAGCATCATGGCTTGCCGAGCATATCATCCCAAGCTGACAGGCATTGGATCCCCTTTGAATGACACCAGTACTTAAGCCAATTGTTGAAATTGATCATCTTGTCTTCATATTGTGGCGTCATTCTTGGTGAGGGTAAGATGCTACTCAAGGTCAGGGTCATATCGGCCTGGGCTACATGCTCAGAGAGCTCCTTAATGACTCTTTTCATGTAGTCCAGGGAGGTACGTCTCAGGTCATTCACACCAGCATGGACAATGGCTGAGTCATACTTGTACTTGCCTTGGAGTGACCTGAGTGCTTGTGTTATGTGGCGGATCCTAGCACCCGACAGGCTGCTCACCATGACCCTCTCCTTGTTCAGCCTGGTGAGCCATTAATTTGCCAGAAAATGACAAATTTTATGAGGAACAGGCCAAAAATATGAACCAAAAATCTGGACATTCTGTGAAAATCTGGACAGTTGAGAGGTATAAGTGGTGGGGTGTCACAGTCCCCATAGTGCCATTTTTAGGCAGAGTCAATCTGATGGACATTCCAACCTAGTAAATTCTAATTTGTAACACATTAATGTTATTATTTTCCATACTAAGAGTCTTAACAAAAGAAATGCCTGAACTTGAGGTTCTCCTGCAACTTGAATGCATTGATATATGAGTAGCCACGGAAACATGGTTTAAGAGCAATAAAATCAGTCACTCTATTCCTGGGTATAATACCTATCACATAATCAGACCCACTGGCAATAGTGAGGTAGCATCAGCATTTGCCAAGGATATCATCACTTCACAACAGACTCCTTGTAACACTGCATGTGAGTTCCTAGAAGTCCAAATCACTCTAAACAAGACTAATTACCACTTCATAGCTAGCTATAGAACACCGCATAGGTCCTCTTTTGAGCACAAAACTATCATAAAACTTTAGCTGAAATTCCCTTTAAACCCACAACCTTTCAGCTGGGAGACTTCAACTATCCATCAGTAAACTGGTTGACCTACACTGCCAACGGTCATCATGCCAGAACTTCCTTGACATAAATGCTAATTCTCTTTCACAAATAGTTAACCATCCTACTAGGAGTCTGATTATCTTGGATCCAGTCCTCACAAGTATGGCCACACCTTACATATCTCAGTATGTATCATCATGTCATGTTAAATCAGACCATAATTTAATGACCTTTTCCTTTAAAACTGGTGGTACTTCTCCTGTAAATAGCTCTGTGTTTAGGGAATTCTCAAAAGCAAACCTTCTTCAGCTACTTGATGACTTGAATTCTGCTGTAATCCTTCTCTGAAGGATCATTTTGCTAAGTCTGCTACCTCTGCCTCTAACTTCAACTCCCACTGAAATAGATGTATTGATACGTTAGTCCCTATCAGCAGCAAATATAATCAGAAGTTTAAAAACAAATCCCTGTGGTAGAATGCTCATATAAATAAATTATAGAACAAGATAAAGAAACTGCTTAAAGGAAAACTGCACCTTAGAACTAAAAAATGTATTTTTTCACTCTATCTTTTTTTCTGTGTATTTTAACACCCCAGAATCATTCTGACTGCTTATTACAGAATGTTAATATGTTTTCTGAAAAATGGCTTGGCATATCAATGTGATCTTGTTTTTCCTTCAAGCCTTTCTCTTTCCCGTAATCCATTTTAAATCTGCTTTATATGAGTCATGCCAGACATAAGGAAGTAATGGTGTATTCCTATATCATTGACATATAATGTGATAAGTGTCGGTCACTGTCATCTCATATACTTTCTGTAACAGGAGTGCTTCTTTTATTTCTTGAATGGCCCTCATTTGTGTCTGTCTCAGGGCTTGTTTTACAGTATGCTAAGGAGTTATACAGCTGCAATTAAAAAAGTAACCAAATTGTAGGACTTTGTTCAAAATATGAATTGACAATCCCCTCCATTGCTCTCAACTGTTTCTGATTTTTCGAGGACATCCCTGATTTTGACTCAGATTTTCATTCTGTCTTCCTTAAGCTCTCATAAAACTGGTGACTATTAGAGTAAAGGTGGTAAACCGCACTTAATAAATAATGACAATAATTAAGCATTATAGACTTCTTTATCATCTTCTTTCGGCTGTTCCCGTTAGGGGTCGCCACAGCGGATCATCTGTTTCCATTTCTTCCTGTCCTCTGCATTATGCTCTTTCACACCAACCGCCTGCATGTCCTCTCTCACCACATCCATAAACCTTATCTTAGGCCTTCCTTTTTTCCTCTTACCTGGCAGCTCCATCCTTAGCATCCTTTTCCCAATATACCCAGCATCCCTCCTCAGCACATGTCCAAACCAACGCAATCTCGCCTCTCTTGCTTTGTCTCCAAACTGTCCAACCTGAGCTGAACCTGATGATGATGAGACTTCTTTAACTTCAGAAAATGTACGTTAATTCACATTGTCATATTCTATCAAAGTCTCAAGTTAAGAGTACTAATATTTTAAAAGTGCCCTTGATTGCCCCTGATTATTTCTGGATATGTCCCCGATTCTGTTGAGATTTATATCCAATTGGTTGAGAGCTATTGCCCCCTCCCTCACACTTTGGTAAATGTGTTGCTACTTTACAAGAATTACAAGAACAAATATTTTCTGACTTTTCTAAAAATGTCACAGACATCTTTGATACTACATTTAAGTAATCATAAAATGTAAAGTAGCATAAACAACAAACATTTAAAGTTTAAAGCTTATCATTTCAATATTGTGATGCTGCTTATGTAAATTTGTCAAAAGAAGTGACAACTGCTTTTAAACCATTGACTGATATAATTGCTGTTATGCTATGAAAGGCATGGCTACATTGGATACGGCTCTGAATCAGTTCTCTTCCTCTCTGCAATAAAGACAGTGGGAAATAGTTTCACACCTCTGTCTTTTTTACAGTAGCTGCTGCTGTCTGACATGAGCAGGACTAATAACCGTATAAGACTGTCAGCAGTACCTAACTACAGATTTCACTACGTCTGTGGTGTGTCATGCAGGAGTAGACAAATTCCTCTACAAATTATGTGAGGAGTTGCACTTAAAAATGTGGGTGGCTTTTCCCTTCCTTTTGTTCCAAAGCATGAACATTAATTTTTTTTAAGTTTTTTTAAGTAAAAGCAGGTTTCTGGGACCTACAAAATACTGGAACCATATTGTACGGAGAAAACCAACCTAAGAAGTAAGTTAAATTGTAAGAGAAGGTGGAGTTGTCCTTTAATGTTTATAAGAGGTCCCATTCTACCTACGTTAAGAGCACACTTAAGCAAGCTAGCAAAGAGGTTAAAGGAACCATCAGGACACTGAAAGCTGAGTATAAACTTAAAATAACAACTAAAACCAAAAACAACTGCAAATCTTTGTTTAACTATATCAGGAATTATAGAACTAACACCCAACAGTGTTCTGAGCTAGTCCACAATAATGCTTTACTCTCTGAATCAAAGGAAATAGCTAATATCCTAGTTAAAGGTGGCCTTTTTACACCCCTACTTAACCTCTTTACTCTAAACCTCCCCACTGATTACATTCCTGAAGTTTGCAAAACAACCACTGTCATACCATTACACAAGGGTGGCCCAACCAAGGATCCTTGTAACTATAGACCCATTAATCTCACTAGCCTCATATGTAAAGCTATGGAGTGCATTTTCTCAGAATTCATTAATATGGACATTGAAAATCTCTTAACCCTGAACCCTCATCAATTTGGTTTTATCAATGGATGACCCTGCCTATTTAAGCTCATTAATGTCTTTGAAAAAGTAACTGAAGCAGTGGATAGTGGCTATGCACTACGTACAGCATATCTAGACCAAAGGCTTTGACACTGCTCCCCATGCAGGCATTATTGATAGACTTGCAAATCTGAATATAAATCCTTATATTGTGCAATGGATAAATAACTGCTTGTCTGACAGAACCCATATTGTTAGAGCTGCAAGTGCCACTTTGGAAACAAAAAAGTTATCAGTGGTGTACCTCAGGGCTAACTGTTGGCCATCTCCTATTTGCCATATATTTCGAAGACCTTCAGGCCAGCACTTCTGGCCTATGGTTAATTAAGTCTGCAGATGAATGTAAACTGGTTGTTGTTAATCAGTCTTAAACTGACTCACACTTACGTTAGCATAGTTTAGACCATGTTCACAACTGGTGCAAAGGACAATGATCTTGGGTTAAATGTAAAAAAAATGTAGCATAGTTCATTTTGGTAAACAAAACAGTTTTGCTTATCATATAGGAGATGTACCCCTCCAACCAGACACTGTTGTAAGGGATCCAGGCACGCTTGTTGATTATTCCTTTTCATTTGATCATCATGTCTATACAGTAGTTTGGAAAGCCTGTTATCTCATCCATCTAATTTCAAAAGGCATTTCCACTAGATCCAAAGAAGTCTTCATTCCCCTTTACTCATATCTTATCAGAAACATTATTGAATATAATGCATCCTTTGGCATGCATTTATCTAAACATATCACCCAACTTGAGAAACCTCAAAGATTTATAACTAAAAAGATCACTAGTCTCAGAAATCTTAGTTATCAGGAGAGACTGACAGCCCTTTCTCTATACTCAGTCTCTTACAGACTCCTCTGTGGAGATCAATGTCTAGTTTTATGTGCCATGAAAAATCTAAATGTATTTAACCTCCTATTCCTTCACGAAACTAATGGTACATGAAATACTCAGTTAAAGGAACTAAACCTTCATCAGCAGATAAATAAGACACATTAGCATGACAGATTCATATTCCAATGTATCTCTCACCTCTGGAACAAGCCTTCCACTACATGTCAAGCAGATCAGCACCCTTGCTACCTTCAAGGTAAACCTAGGTAATTGGATGGACAGCTTCAAATTCTCCCCAAGTCTAACTTGTGTTGACCTCCTTGAGACTAGGGGGAAATTTTGATTTTTTTTTTTTTTTGAGTAGGCTTGAAATGGTCTCCAAACTGATTGCCTAGTACTTACCTATGAACCAATAAAATGTTCGTATTCAACTGCACTCTCTTTTTCTTCCATTATAGCTGCAAAATGATGCCTTCACTCTTCAGCACATCAAAATTCACATTGAATAAATTACTTTTACTTTACAATTTAGCGGTTTTAACTATTCATACTACAAAGTGACACAAGGAACCGACTGACTTTACCAATCACTGTGAGGCTTCACCTATCTTCTTCCCACTCCAATAAATTGGAATTACGTATATTCTGTGTGATGATGAGTATATAGAGCTGCTTAAGTCTGTGCATGCTGTGAATATGTATTATAGCCATTGCTACACTTTAAGACTATTGTATAGTATTGACATTTTAACAATGTATGTATCCCATAATGCATTGAGTCTAGTGCTTAGAGCCAGTGTATTCATGGTGACTGAGCTGCTAACACTGTTTATATTAAGCTGCCACTTTGTACAGAATAAAAGTTACCTCTTTAGTTAAAATACTGGTGTATCCAGATTTAATGATACCACTCTTCAACATTACTGGATAACCACAGATGTGAATCATACCATGGATGAAATGGGAAGTTCCTCATGAAAAAAAAATGAAAAGGCTATTCCTGTTAGAAATCTACACCAACTTGAATAGTGCCCGCTAACATCAGAGTAAATGGTTTTACTACAAACAAATAATTTTACCTGACAAAGTGGTCCTTTCACAGATTTTAAGCCAGTAAGCCCAAGACAGCCACGTTTTTGTCAAAAATGACAAAGTTTAACCGACCTGGGCCCTTTGGCTTCTTGAAACTAATTGGTCAGTCTGCCTTGATGCAGGGATTTGCATGTTTTAGAGTAATGACCATGTCAAATGAAAAATCAGAACAAAGCTAGTTAAATTGTTTGGTGTATTCAATGGGAAACGAAGCAGAGACAATATGCAGTTCCTTGTCATTCTAAGAGGGACAGAATGTTACATATTAGTCAGTAATTAATAAACTCAATCAACATTTTGTGATGAAAAGGAATATTATACATGAAAGGGCATTCTTCGACAGAGGCATATGAGCCAAAGGAAAATGCGTGGAACCTTTTGTAAACATTTGTATGAACTGGTTGAAAATTGTGCATTTCATGGACTGAAATATGAACAAATCAGAGGCAGACTTCTTATTGGACTGGTTAATGTAGAAATGTCTCAAAAAGTTCAACTTAAAGTAAGTCCAGCTTAAGAAAAGACCATACAAATTGCTACAGTCAGAATTAGTAAAGAAGCAAATGCTGATTCAAACATTGCAAATAGTGCATGTGAGGTAACATGCAGAGAGAGTTTATTTCAGGTTCAAAAAGAGACACGATTCTTCTCAAAGAAAGCACGTGCATGAGGAAACAGAATAAATGCAGGTTTTAAAAATGTATTAGGTATAACTTCCATAATGGTGAGTCAGAGCGGGTCTATATCACCACATTGAATGATGATAAGTTTGAATGCCCGTTGTTCGTACCTAAAAGTCCAAAAACCCTAAACAGTGAACTCAAAACAGCAATTTGTTTCCCCAGGGGAAAAAAATCGCTGCTCCGTGAAAAAAAAAAATCACAACTTTAAAACAAACTGAAGTGAGGGCCTTCACCACCCACACCCCTCTCAACATGGGTGGCTGTGCCCACCCCCCCTACTTAAATATACCACCTCTGAGATCACACTACAGTAGAGGAAATAGCAAAGCCCTGAAGATGGCCCACAGATTTTTTTTTTCCCTGGGAAAAAGAATTGATGTTCTGTAACTTCGTGGTTTAGGGCTTTCGGATTTTTCGGTTTGAAGAAAGGGCGTTCAAACTTATCACCATTCCATGTGGTGATATAGACCCGAGTCAGAGCAGTGTGTAGGACGAGGCAGAAGATGTAACAGATGTAAAAGATTGGGTCGTTTTGATATGATTTGTCAGACAAAGCTAATTAAAGGTGTTACTTCTGAAAAACATACTCTTCTGATTACATATGTCCCCCATGTGTTCCAGAAAACTTTCTTTAAATATTCGATTGGTCTTCCTGATGTAGATTCACACATCATGCATTTAGCATAATATATTAAATTCTTGGTATTAAAATCTGCAAAAAAATCAAAACTAATTTCTTGCTTAGTTTGTGAGTTTGTAAGTGTACCAGAGAGGTACAACTCCAAACATATTGGCAAGTCTTACATAGTCTACACCGAAATGTCCCATATCTATCTGATGCATCAAAAGGAATCTGTTCAAAATTTGATTTGTGTTTTGATTTATTTGATTTTAGAAAACAATGTTTTTATATTTCACAATGAGTTTTTTCTTCAAAGAGTTGGAGTAGCTATGGGCACGGCTTGTGCCAACTATTACACCAGCCTTGTCTTAGCCCACTGGGAGCAAGTTCATGTTTTCAACAATAACCCTTATACACAGTATTTCACCTTTTACAGGGGATTTGTGGATGATGTGTTTTTTTGTATGGACTGGCAGTTTAGGTAAGTTGACTGGTTTTCTACTACGATGTTTCTGAAGTTCAGTCATCATGTTTCTGATAAATCTATAGAATGCTTAGATGTGTGCATTAAAACTGATGAAGGTAAAAGATTTAACACAGGGATTTATAGAAAACCATGTAGACAGAATGTTTTATTACATAAAACCAGTATGTACCCCTGGTCATGTTACTTGGAATGTCCTTAAGTGACAGTTTCAAAGAACCATGCAAATCAACAATGATAATGCAGAGTTGCAAGTTACTTTAAGTAACATGAAGAAGGATTTCTTAGAATGGAGGTATAGTATAAGTGATGTAGACAAATGTCTAGCAGAGGCTTGGTCTGGTTGAGATATGGTGGGGAGACCGTATTTCTCAGCTTCAGCTGAAGAAGTAGCTGTGGTACCTAAACAGACTATCAAACGTTCTAATAAGAATAGACTTCTCCTTACTTATTCAAGCAATATTAACATTACTTGTGAGGCTAATAAGCAAAAGGTCAGCCAAAACCGATAGTGGTAAAGAGATACACTGATAAAAACTGAGCAACTTGTACACTCTTCATAGACAAGAAACCCAAAAATAGCATGCCAAAATCTTTATTCAGTGTTTTCGTTCTCAAGGGACTTCATCAGAATGAAAAACTAGTAATCCATTCACAATATATACCTACTACAATCTTGTCATAAATTTCAATTAGTACCTAATTAATACATAATTAAAGTCAATTTACTTTAATAAATACAATTTATAAGGTATTACATACAAAACCCTAAAAACATTATAAAGATGTATAAAACTTTTGTATTAAAAGACTTTTCACCACTTTCAACTGCTGTCTTTTAAAAACATTTTATATTAATCAGTTAAGACCAGATAAACAATCAGTGCCTAATTTTATCTGCCAAAATGTGTTTCTTTTTGCTCAACCCTATTTTTATATTCTCCACCTCTTCTGTTATATATTATATTTTACATTTGTTGACTGGGCTGGTCTAACTGGATATATGTCCATTTTCAGTAGAGGCCTGGAGAGAAAAGCTCCATAATAAGCAAAATTTTAGCAAACTCAGGTACAGATAAATAAAATATTAACAACTTTAGGTACAGTACTACTTTAATGTGAAAAATGCAAATGTTATATAGCAACATAGCAATTTTAAAGTAGCAGATAATAAGAAAGAGCAAAAAAAAAGAATTATAAAGTAGCACATAATAAGAAAGAGAAATGAAAACACACTAACAGATAGAACAGCTTCAGGTACATTAGTATTTAACAGTGTGTGATCCAATTGATCCTATAGTAACATAGCAACTTTTAAAGTAGCATGTAATAAGAAAGATAAAAGAATTTCTTTATAGGTATCTATATGTGAAAACAAGTTCATACTGTAAAATGTAAACTATACAAGTACGTACTTTGAAGTGGATCCTATGTAAAAGAAAGCTGTAAAGACTGAATTAGCTTAGCTGGGTCTACTCTCAGAGGCATAGAGAGAGTTGGAATTAAATAGCAAATGGTTTATAGGTAGAGTTCTGACAAAGTGGGGGTATGATTAGTCTGGGTTACTACAAGGGCATAACCAGTGGTTATTAAGGTATTCTCTAAGTTGTTTTCTGAACAGTTTCACTGAGGGGAGAGATGAGAGTTCCTTGGGAAGCAGGTTCCAGGATTTGCCCACAGTGTTGGAGAACAGTGAATCTTCTTCTTCTTCTTTTGGCTTTTCCTGGTTAGGGGTCGCCACAGCGGATCACCTTGTCCGCTCATGACTGGCAATGAAGTTTTACAGTGTTGAGTTGCCAGCCCAGCACCCAACCTTCCACAGAAGGCACACACACACACATGCACACTCACACCTAAGGCCAATTTAGAGTGTCCAATCAACCTACAGCATGTCTTTAGGATGTGGGAGGAAACTGGAGCACCCGTAGGAAACCCACGTGACCACAGGGAGGACATGCAGACTCTGCACAGAAGGCACCCCTGCCTAGGATCGAACCAGAGAACCTCTTGCTGTGAGGTGACAACACTAACCGCTGCACCACCGTGGCCACCCCGTTGGAGAACAGTGAATCCCCGGCTTTATTTTTGGATTTAACTGTAGATACTAGTACTTTATTGGCTGAGCGAAGGGTTGTCAAATTACTATAGGGGGTTAGAAGGCTAGTAAGTATTGGAGTATTTTTAGGAAGTTAGAGGATCATATGGGCAATAATAAGTTGTTGAATCTGAAGTTGATTATGTAGTTCCAGCCAGCCTAGTTGCTTTAGGTTTTGACAGTGATGAGTCCTGAAAGAGGAAACAGTAGCAAATCTAGCAATATTGTTCTAGGAGGTAGCTAGTTTGTTAAGGTTGTTTTTTGATAGGTTGGTATAAATGGGAGAGGCGTAAAGGAGGGTGGAAATTAGATGGGTATGGGCAATAGTTGTTCTGGCTGTTGGAGTAAGGAAGGGTTTAATCCTGTAGAGGGAGCCTAATTTTCTGTTAATTGATTTTATTGTTGTGTTAATATGTTTATCAAAGTTCAAATTATTGTCTATTGTTACCCCTAAGAGCTTGGTAGTTGGGTCAGGAGATATGACAATGCCATCGTTGGATATAATTGTGAAGTCGATTTGGGGGGGACCTTTGTGTGGGAGTGAAGAGTAGTAGTTTTGTCTTTTTATGGTTCAGGAGGAGGCTGTGCTGTAATAACCAGCTTTCTACTATGTTAAGCACTGTTTCGGTAGTGGATTGGAGTTTAGGTGTAGAGCTAGCCGAGCATATTAGCGTGGAGTCATCAGCATATTGGATACATGTAGCTTGAGGAATTATTAGATTAAGATCATTGATGAAAATTGAGAAAAGGAGAGGGCCCAGGATTGAACCTTGAGGGATGCCTAGGGTAATAGGAAGGTGAGAGGATAGATTATTCTCCCAAAGCACACCCTGTTGTCTATTTTCAAGGTAGGATTTAAACCATTGTAAAACCTGTGTATCTAGTGAGAGAGACTTAAGTATATTCAAGAGAAGCTGATGGTTAACCATATCAAAGGCTTTTGATAGGTCGATAATGAGTGCTGAGGATAGAGTATTGTTGTTTTGGTTATTGCTAATACAGTCAGAAAAGGATAAGAGGACTGTGGTGGTACTACGGTAAGGCCTGAAGCCGTGCTGACAGTTAGCTAGTAAGTTATTTTGCAGTAGGTGGTCTAGTAGTTGGCGGTGGATACATTTTTCCATTATTTTAGCTAAAGGAGAGAGTAAAGCTATTGGGCGGTAGTTTGAAAGTTCAGTTGAGTTGACACCTTTATGCAGTGGGATAATGTGGGAGATTTTCCAGATAGATGGGATAGTTCCTTCGGTAATGGTTCTATTTATTATGATGGAAATAGGAAAGACTACTACTGCTGCAGCTATATGTAGATATTCTGCTGGTAGAAGGTCAGCTGAGGGGGTGCAAGGTTTTAGTTTTTGAAGAAAAGTGCAGATGAGGGATGTTGGGACTGGTTGTAAATGAAATGATGGGGTAAAATAGTCAAGGAGGATGACAAACTTGTGCTAACAGGAGGTAATGAATTAGCAAGAGATTGGACTGCATCATTAAAGACAGTATTAAAGGCATTAGCAATATGCTTGGGACTTTCATGGGTGGATCCTGTTCGGGTGGGAGTTTTGGACTGACCTGGGTGTAGGAGTCTATTTATGCCTGCCCAGATCTTTTGAGGTTTGTATTCATGGGTTTACTGCTTGTTGTGGTAAAAGTTTCTTTTATCTAGATGTATAGATTTTTTTGGTAGCATTTCTTAGCTGTCTTTTAGTTGCTCGCCATTTGGCCCAGATTTTATTTCTTAGTAGAATTTTGTGCCTTGTCTCTTTTGTTAGCCATGGAGCAGTTTTAGTCCTATTTCTGATTGAGTAGGCTGGGGCATGATAGTCCAGGATTTCTAAGAATGTGGCATTAAAGTAGGATACTGCTTCATCTAATTGGAGGTGTCTTAGGGGTGACTAGTCACATGCTTTCAGTTCAGTTTGAAAGTTAATAGAGTTAAAGTTTTTGTTGGATCGAATGGTTTTATATAAGGTTGGTTTGTGAATATTGATCTTTTGCCTGATTATGTAGGTCAGTGAGTGGTCACTGACATCATCAGGAAGGATACCCGCTTCATAAGAGAGGGGGGTGACTATTTATTAGTATCCAGTCTAGAGTGGTTTCTTTATTGTTAGGTTAATGGATCCTGGTGGGGGAGGTACTAGTTTGGGAAAAATCATAAAGGTTTATATGGGTAGTCTGGTTGGCTGAGATGCAAGTGTTCCAGTCAATATTAAAGTCATCCAGGACAATGGTTTCTTGTGGGTAGTTAGTTGAAAGCCAGGAAAGGATATTTTCTAGGGTGTTTATATTGTTACCTGGAAGGAGGTAGGTGCATATTATATAGATGGATTTACAGATATTGCTTTGGAGTTTAGAAATAAAGATTTCAATGTTGTTAATAGAAGGTGGTTGCACATCTATTGGTGTTACTTGCAACTCTGCTTTATATAATATTGCTACACCCCTGCCCTTTTTGGTTATTCGATCTAATCTCAGGATTATGTATCCTGGTGGGGTGATTTCATTATCCCGTGTTACAGGTTTTAACCATGTTTCTGTCAGACAAAGGATGTCAAAGGAGTGAACATCTAA
This sequence comes from Protopterus annectens, assembly GCF_019279795.1. Lineage (NCBI taxonomy): Eukaryota > Metazoa > Chordata > Ceratodontiformes > Protopteridae > Protopterus > Protopterus annectens. The sequence continues at coordinate 952,817,062 of NC_056732.1, forward strand.
GAGGGCATGGAGGTGGGCAACTTTATTGTTTAGGCTCTGTATATTGAGGTGGGCTATAAGGAGAGAGTTGGATGCTTTAGTGAGGGTTCGAGAAGTAGAGGGATTTGGTTTATGGGGGTTAGTGGTGGATGTGGTGTTGGGGCCAGGGTTGGGATGGATATCACTATCTAGAAGTTTAAGATTATTAATCCTATGTATGATAATCAGGACTTTACAGGGTGTGTTATGTGTTTTCTTGGGTTGGTTATAGTTAATGTGGACTAAACGATGAAACTTTGGCAATAGAGAGGAGGGTGTTGAGGTAATATTTATATAGTTTAGATAAGGTGGCAGGTCTGTCAGGGATGGTTGTTTAAAGGGATGGTTAAGGTTAGTTAAGGTTAGATGTTCATATTTAGTTAGGACATAGGGTATAGATAGTAAAGGTAGGCGTGCAAGTAAGAGGAATAGCTTTGGGTATTTGGACCTGGGTGTTATGGGCATAGTGAAAGGAAAGGTAAATAAGTAGCTGGGGTAAGGTATTATGAAGAGGATGATAGAGGGGAGGTTCTACAAGGTATTGTAGTAAGCTGGGGTATTGAGTTTGTTAATTGATAGTTAAGTACTTGGTGATGTAATGGTTATCTTTAAGTGGTTGAGCTAGGGTAGTCAGCACTTTAATAGGTAGGAGGATGGGATTGGATGTGTAGGAATGGGGTTGTGGCAACTGGAGGTATATGGGTAGGACCTCTGGGGTGGGTGAGAATTGGGGGTAGGGTAGGGAGTGGAGTGAGCCCGCAGGGCGAACGGAGCGGGTTCATACAGGTAACCGAAAAAAGTCAGCAAAAATGAATCTGCGAGCAGCTAACTACTGGGTACCTTAGTTGGGAAGGATAGGTATAGAGGGGAGGAAACAGTGGTAGTGAAAGTAAGTGATAGCTGAGAGCAATACTAGTGGAAAGTAGCAAGTAGAGTGGAAAGATAGGGCAAGAAGAAGTTCCTCAATCCAGGGTCAGAACTGTATTTATGTTAGATATCAGGGGGAAGGACAGATGTATTAGGGGCTATCCTAGTTTAGAGTGCCATCTAGTGGTCAGATATAATATTACAACAGAAGCATGAGAGCAGAGATAGATGATACAGGGTTTACGAAGGCTCCTGTAGACAGTTGCCGGAGACAGCACAGGATTGGAAAACATATAAGCATTAAGGGGTAGAGAGGGGAGTATAGCTGCTAGGTATCCTGGCTCGGTAGCGTATCATACATACACCAGATATTAAGCAAGTGTTCAGATATTACCACTGTTTAATAACACATACTTTCTTGCCTCCTAGTGAACAGTGTTCTTAAGCAGGACGGCAAGTCTTTTTTCTATAGAAGAGTTGGTTGGATTTGTTTTGCAGGGGGTCCTTTCACCGGGTAGGTAGATTCTTAAGGTTTTTGTGTAAGATAGATGTTGTAAACCTAGGAATGGTGGGGACAAGAGAAACAATGAAAGGTTAAGAAAACAGACATTTAAAATACAGTTAGGGTAGTGAACACAGCATTTCAGTTCAAACAGTTGAAAAACAATATTTGCAGAGATTACAGACACATAGCAAGGCATACTGACACCTATTCAAACTAAATAATGGTACAGAGTACTTTATCAAAGTAAGGGAAAAGTTCTAAGCAGTATACAGCAATCTAGCTAGGAATACTTAATAAATGCAGTTGTGTTGAGCTAGGTCCTAAATGGTATAAGCAGTGAGCCACGGGGACACTAAGGTAATTATTAACATGAGAAGCTAGTGAAAACTAAACCTTGTGTTAATATATTCGGACTAGTTCCTCAATTTTCACCACATTAACAACAGGACTAGGCAGTAACTAATTCAGGTTATATACAGCTTTTCAACATAGCAAGACAAATAGTAGCCTATGCTAATGTAAGGTGACACTAATATAATCTAACAGCTAGCGATAGCTATGTGCAATACTGCCTACACAGGTTTGAGGTGCCGCATGCTCATTCCCACTTTATAGGTGTATAACTGAGTTGGGATTGCGATGCAGCTGAGTTGCATTGTATATCTTCAGGGACTTGTTCAACTATAGTAAACATAAACTTCTTGTTATTCCTGCATTGCAAGGAATGCTTAAATAACACATTTTATCATTCCTTGTTTTTATTGCATAAAGATGGTCTTTAATCCTTATATCCAAACTACAAGTTGTCATCCCCACATAGTAAGAGCTACAACCTGTACAGGTACTGACATAAAATACACCCTTGGCTTTACAGTTGAACACCCCGGGATCTGAATTGTATACCCAATATTCAGTAGGCTTAAATACGGTCCTTCTAGCACAAACCTAGAAATGGAACAACTCCCACATTTGTACATCCCTTTTATTCTCTCTGACAATTATCCAGGAGCAACTACCTTGCTACTATCATTCTGTGTAATATTTTTCAGATCTTATGTATAAATTTAGGACATGTGCCAATAATTTTAACTAAGTCCAAATGTCCTTCTAATATTTTCCAGTTCTGTCTCATAATATTACAAATATGATGGCTCTCTACAGTAATATCTACATGACAAACAGCTGTGTATTTATAAGTATTAACATCTTTGCAGGATTTATTCAGTTGTTTTAACAATATAGGGGAAAACAAGTTTCCCTTTTTATTTTTATTTCTCCTACTCTAGGAATTAATATTTCTTTAACCTCTGTAACTAAATAACTCAGTAATAAATTTTACTTTCTCATCAAAATCTTCATCATTAGTTGTCATCCTTGAAGCTCTGATGTACTGACCCCTGGGTATATTATTTTTAATAAATCTAGGGTGATTACTCAAATAGTTTAAATATTTATTACTAAATGTATTTTCCTGCGTATTTTACCATCAAACTTAATTTAATCTATTATTCCATTTGAGGCGTATGTCCAAAAAAACTTACTTCTGTTCCACATTCACCTAGTGTAAACTTTAAAAAAATCTGAATTAACATTCAAACTATGTAGCAAAGCCAAAGCATCCTCTTCAGTACCTTTTAAAATCATGAACAAGTCATCCACAACCTATTATAGTAAACAATTTTATAAGCGGTAGCCAAGGGCTTCAGTACTTCATGTTCCCACCAAGAACCAAATTCACAGACGCTGGTGTGACTGCAGAGCCCATTGCTACCACTTTTACTTGTCTGTTGTTGTTGAACAAAAAAATTGTTCTCCAATAACATTCCTATGAGATTACAGCAAAAGTTAATTTATTTTGTTTTTCAAATTCTAAATGTGTTCAAGTAATTTCTAACATATTCAACACCTAGGTCTTGCGGAATACTTATAAAAAACAAACAGATGTCAGCAGTCACAGCTATTAAAAAATATTGGCCACTTTTATTGATTAACTCTGATCTTAGGAGAGTTTAGACGATAAACTCCTGTTTTCATTTAGAAATAATTTGTCGCTGAAGCGACAGTTATATTATCAGAATTTTAAACAGATTCCTTTTGATGCATCACATAGATGTGGGACATTTCAGTGTAGACTATGTAGACTATGTAAGGCTTGTAAATATATTTGGAGTTGTACCTCTCTTGTACACTGACAAACTAAGCAAGAAATTAGTTTTGATTTTTATGCAGATTGTAAGACCAAGAATTTAATATATTATTCTAAATGCATGATGTGTGAAGCTTTCTACATTGGGAAGACCAATAGAATATTTAAAGAAATTATGAGGGAGAAGACAGTTCAGATATGGAACTGGGCATTTATTTAGCAAGTAAACAGCATTATACTGTTTGGTTCACTCTAAGCTCACCTAAAGAAAAGACCCAATCAAATTTCAAGGCACTATACTTAGGCTGGGATCAGTGCCTCAGAAACATTACTGAGCAATGATATCATGGTCTTATGGAAAAGCAACAGAAGTACAGCAGAACTACAGTTACAGAAGCAACAAAGATAAGAAGGAAGCTTTGCTTACCTACTTATCATCACATCTACCTCCTAAGAAAAAAAATTCTCTTCAGGATTATAAATTCTAGATGTGTGCACAGTCAATAGACAAGTACAGCCAACACTGAATGGAGCCTGCCATTGCATATATGCAACATTTATGATTATAATCATTAATGCAATACTCTAAACATTTTTATTCTGTGATACTATTATTTGTAAGGCAGCATACTTGACAGAAACATCACTAACAAGATATTTTTAACAAGAAAAATTATTCGGTCACTTATCTAACCTTATTACCCTGTCACAATCTTGGCAACGGATCAGAAATTTTACTTCATGCCTACAGTACATCGCTCAGTCAGCACGTGGACTGGAACTGGAACCTGTGGAAAGAAAGTTATTAGACCAACAATTATAATGTACATTAGAGAACAGGCGGCCTGTACATCGGTACCCTAAATGGAGGAAGAATGTTCTCCAGCAGGATGTTAATGTACAGGTAATACCCACTGAAAAACGAGTCTGACGCTTCATGGCAGCATATTAGCTACTTTTGAGTTTGAACTGTAAGGAAGCTAACAGCTGCCATTATTTTACTCTCGCAAAGCAGCACTTTTGCTGTTTAGTGAATATAAAATTAAAGCAAAAACATTAAAAAAACATAGAAAAGTGTGTGCAGCTGTTTATCTGTGTGTGAATGTATGCATAAATAAAAGTGAGAGTTAGATCAATCAAGCCATTATTTTACACTCACTAAGCAGTGTTTTTGCTGTTCAGCAAGTGTAAAACTGAAAAAATGGACAATTTAAAAAAATAGAAAGGTGTGTGTGTGTGTTTCTGTTTGCATATGTGAATGTATGTGTGCTTGCTTGCATGCATACACATGTGTGTGTGTGTGTGTGTGTGTGTGTGTGTGTGTGTGTGTGTGTGTGTGTGTGTGTGTGTGTGTGTGTGTGTGTGTGTGTGTGTGTGTGTGTGTGTGCGCGATTGTACAGTGGATGCAAGTCATTTAAAATTAAGGGGTATGCATACCTCTCAAACTCTTAGCTGAAGAAATTCATATAAAGCTTAAAATAATGGGGGTGGTGGGACAAAGGCTCAAAAATAGGGATAGATTTTAAATATTGCTCTTATAAAATTAGAAAGCTGCTACAGGTTCATAGGTTCAAAGGTATTTACTAGGATAATGACCACAAGGGCCTTTGTAAGCCTACCCATGTATTCCAAATCTTTGACAAGTCCTGATACCCCTGATAAGTGTAAGCAAGGGCTTTGGAGATGAACCATTTACAGGTAGTCTGTGTCCATCAGAGACACATGCCAAACCAGGGATGAATTGGTTTAGGGAGGAACTCTGCTTCTCTTGGATGGGGAGCCTGTTCTAGAGACAGGGTAATCTTTGGGATACATACCTGTCTCTCCAGCAGGTCCTATTTATATCACAGGCAAGGTTTAAATCATTAGAACAGGTCATTCTGGTGCTGGCTGTTTTGCAGATATGCAGGAGTTCCATCATAGTGGGGTCTGAGAAAGCCCTGTATGTCAGGCTTAGATCTCCCCTCAAAAGCATGTAGGAGACAAATTACAGGGATAGAGCCTTGAGGCGGTCCTTGTAGGATATTTTACTTAAGCCCTGTATTCTTTTAATGAGGAACCTCTGTGGATATTCCAGTTGTTGGATATGTCTGGTTAGGTACATACCAAAGGGGGGGTTTATATTAGTTTGATGAAATGCCAGTTCAGCGAACACCTAAGCAGTGACACAAATTCAGTGAAAATCTTTACAGCGATTCACTGAATTTACTAAGGGCAAAGATGTAGTTGGCCAACTACACGATTTTGCACTTTTCTCCACTGTAGTGTGATCTCAGATTTGGTATATATAGTTGTGGGGGTGAAAGGGGTGAAGTGGGTGGGTTCAATTTGCTTAGATGTCAGTCTGTTATGCTGTAGGCCAAGTATTTTCTTGCTTTTGGTAAATTCACCTAATCGCTGAAAAGATTTTTGCTGAATTTGTGTCACTGATTAGGTGTTCACTGAGATGGCATTTTGGCAAGCTAATATAGACCCCCCCAAAAGGAACATTGTACTCAATGATAAGTCTGATAAATGCAGAATACAGCGGAACAATGACTCCTTGGACATAGATGCCATACCCTTCTTTATAAGTTGTGAAACACAGAATGATTTCCTCACCACTGTAGACACACGACGGCCCAAGGCTAGATTACTATGTATGTGTGTCCCTAAGTCCCTGACTACTGGGTCTAAGGGGTATGTTGTCAATATGATACTTACCTGTGGTGGATGACTTCCCAAAGGATATTATTATGCATTTCTTTGCATTTGGTTTTAGTCCATGGCTCTGACACCAATTGTTTGTTTGTGTCAGCCACTCATGGAGAACATTTGTGTCAGTGTGGGATTCAAGGAGAGCTCCTAATTTGCAGTCATCTACAAATTTATTCAGCCAGAGACCACTTACACTGGCTTTGACTTCAGAGAAGTAAATGCCAAAAAGAAGCGATCCAAGGACTGATCCCTGAGGGACTTCACTTGTGACTGGCCTCTTTGTAGAGGTGGACTCCCCACTTCTAACTTCCTGGGTCCTGTCTGTGAACCATTTGGCTATCCACCTGGTAACATATGGGTTGGTACTTAACCTTCTGAGTTTGTCATCAATACCCGAGTGGGGTATTGTCTCAACTGTCTTGGCCAGGTCAAGGTAGGCAGTGTGAATGATTTTTGCCCTCATCCATTGCTTTGCTGACCTTCTCAGAGAAGTCCACCACAGTAACTAGTTTAGCAAGTGTTTTTCCTAGAATGTGGTGCTTGACACATTTTTCTTTTTCTTTTGTCTTGTTCATTTTTCTTCATTTTTATTTTCATTTTCATACACACACTATGTTTCCTTTTCTTCTTTCATTTGTAGTTTCCAAATCATGTTCCCACTATAGCAATTTACATCATTAGCTACTCAGAAGTTTTCAAAGCTGAGCCACAATTTGTCTGGATACTTTTCTATTCCTCATGGTTTGGGTAGTTTAAATGGTTCCCAGTGAAATACTTTAATCTGCACATAACATGAGATTTTGGACTGTAACCCTGCAAGTGTGTCTCCAGCTCTCAATAAAGTCAAAGAACTGAGCTGTGCACCATTTATTAAACAATCACTGAGCCCTGAGAGGAAATTACCCCTCCCTACCTCTGCCATGGGCAGACAAATCCAACTGGGATGTCGATTTATATAATATTTGCCCAAATCCATTGCCAGTTCCTCAGACTTCTGGGTTCCTTTTCCTGTTTTTTTTTTTTTTTTTGTTTTTTGTTTCTCTGTGCAAAGTGGTATCCAGCTTTATGTAGGTGATAGTCTGATCCTGATGATCTGCTACCCAGCTTTCCAAGCTATGGCATTACTTCCATCTCTGTCTCTCTCACAGATCTACTTACAAAAGACTAACACCCCAGCCGAACCCATATCCTTCTTCTGTGGGGCCTTTTATTATCTTCATGTGGGGTTCCACTCTAAACTATGTTGACATTTTTCTTGCTCTCCATTTTTGGTAATTCCATGGATTATCAAACTGTATCAGGATAGCAGATACCACACTAGTGTAATTCACCTTTGTTCTATCACTGTCACCCTTCTAGAACCCACTGTTGTCAAACTATACCTTTTTCCTTCAGCCTCTGATGCAGTGGTGGTCATACATCTCAACTGTCCAGATTTTTGCAGAATGTCCAGATTTTTGTCTTATATTTTTGGTCTGCTCCTCATAAAATGTGTAGTTTTCTGTCAAATCACTGGGATGATCTGAGGATTGAAGTCACTAAATAATGACACACATTTAAGTTTCAGGCTTCAAATGCTGCAGAAAATGTTTTTAAAAGAAACCCTGTTTCTCTAGCAACCTTCTAAGCTTATAAGAGCAATATTTAAAATATGTTCCTATTTTGGGCCTTTACCCTACAGCTTTGTCGATGTATGGTGCTGGTAGTCTCTGTGATTCCTGACAAGACAGGTGGTCTAATGAATCCTGGCTACTATTCCATGGAGATGAGCAACCTCTTCTTTTAGGCCAGAATTGCTCTAACAGATGCCGCAGGACAACAGTCTCTGTATCATCTCTAGGAGAATGGCTATATTTATTTATTTATTGACATTTGGTGACCCCGAAAGTCTGAATGGGTCAGAAAACCATTTACAACAGAGGCCCAGGGAGAAAAGCTCCACAGTACAAAGTTTGAGCACTAGAATTTTAAACGATACTAATATCAAGACTTAGCGTACTTTTTTAAACATAGATTAAAGTACAATATTGGCAAAAATAAAAATATACAATCAAAAACATTTGTACAATCAAGAAAAAGAGTAATGTCTAAGATTTTTAATAAAGTAGAAAAAGTAATTAAGTTGACAAACCAGTTTAGAGAAATAGCTTGATTACTAAGCTATCAGATAAATTTTGGAAATAGAATGTTTTGACGTTTTCAGTAATCGGAATAAAAGAGTAACATGAGAACATTCAAGGACTTGTAGCAAAGGAAGTTTAGGGATAGAAGAAGGGTAAAAGAGATGAAGGGGTGATAGCATAGAAAAGTTGCCTTAGGCTGTATTGAGGAAAGATTAAAGTATGGGAATGGTGAAGGTTAATTGAGCAGTATCATGGCCAGATATGGATGAGAAATTTGTAGCTAGGTGTAAGTATGAAAGTTAATGATCAGAATAGAGTGAAAAGAAAGTTTAGTGTAAGAAGAAATTAAGATATATTGGAGGGTGGAAGTACTGTTTGTGGCTAAGGTAAGCTTAAAAGATACAAGATAGATAGAGAACTTTACTGCAGACGCTATTAATTAGGATATAAGATTGATGTAAGAAGGCATGGGGTAAGAGGAAAAAGAGGTTTGGGTGATTAGTGAAATTGGTATGTTTATGCTTAGGAGCATGGGCAGATGTGCGTGTTTAGATAGCAGTCTTTTAAAGTTAATTTGAAGGTCTTAAGGGATGCAATGACATACATATTGGGTGGTTCCATAATTTAGCAATGGCATGGGAGTAGATGCTTCACTCAGCTCTTTTAGTAGATTTGTACACTTGTATGAGTAGTTTGTTTGTATAGCTATATCAATGTAACATTTTCATTACCTTTAGATATTGCTTAAGCATTGTTTATAACAGATTTTCTCTTCATTTGACATACATTACATATCATGCATTGACCAAGTTGCTCCTTGCAAATGCTTTCCTTAACTACAGTATTCAGTAGTATCCAGTACTCCTTACACTTTCACTTAGTATCTTAGTCTCCTTCGGTACTTTATTCTATGCAGTACTGCTATACACATTTTGAGACTTGGGGACTTACAATAAAAGCTTGTGTTTCTTATAGATACAGTTCATATTTGTAGATGCTCTGTAAATGCTCAATACATTCCAGCTGGAAAGAGTACTACATCACATGCTCTTTTGAAGCCTCTTTAAGTATATTTTATGGAGTGGCTTAAACCTTTGGAAACCTTTGCAATGAGTCATGCATTTTGAGATTTCAACAACAATACTATGCTACATTTTTGAAATATGCTTTGCTTATCATATATGGGGTATATAACATAAATGCTAATAAACTAGATACAGTGATCTGCCTGTGTTATGATACACAGTTTTTTGTAGAGCACTCTTACTTGGAATATGCACCTCATTGAGGCTAGACCATACTTCCTATGTTTTTATTTAACAATATTCATACGTCGCATAGTATCAGAAGTGGAGAAATATCTACCAGAAATGAAGAAATATGTTGACACAAATGAAATATGTTTGCTTGTAAGAGATTCTCTCAGGGATTCAGAGAGAACCCACTACTGACAGTAACAGCTGCAGTCCAAAGGACTGTTTCCACAATGAGAGAAACTGCAATTCTTAAACCTGTTAGCCACAATGAGGAAATACCTCATTATTGGTTAATTTGTATGTCTTGGAATGGGTCTACTTTGTTTCATTGGATCTCATTTCACTGAATTTCATTTCACCCCAACCATTTCGCTGAAAACACAAATTACTGGAAACTCATTTCACGGAATCTCATTTCACTGAACTGACCTTAGTATATATGGCACTGTGTAGAGTACTGTAAAGCAAGTAAAAGGTATATGCCCTTTTCCCCACTGTACTGTGATCCTGGAATTAGTATATATAGTTAGGGGGTGTAAGGGGGCACAGCCCCTACATTGCAGGTTGTGGGGGGCATAGCCCCCACCTTCTTTGGTTTATATTGTATTTTACCAAAACTTCAAAACAATACATTTTAAACAATAGACATGCATAGCTGCAACACCAAAGACTAACTTTCTCCAGAAGACAATATGTACATATGTACTCAAACTAAGTGGGGGGCTATGCCTCCCACACCCCACAATGTGGGGACCTGTGCCCCCACACACCCCTAACTATATATACTAACTTCAGGATCGCATGACTGTGAGGGAAAGGGCATATACCTTTTACTTGCCTTACAGTACTCTACACAGTGCCCTATATACTAACTGCAGTTCCGTGAAATAAGATTCAGTGAAATTAGTTTTCAGTAATTTGAGTTTTCAGCAAAGTGGTCAGGGTGAAATGAAATTCAGTGAAATGAGATTCGACAAAACAAAGTAGACTCCTCTGAAATGCCCTTAACTGTAATGATTGAAAATCAGCACTTTCCTATGGTATTTCTCAGTGGTGGCCCATGCATCATGTTGGCACAGGCACCTCCACTCACACTGTCTCTAACACACACACACACACACACACACACACACACACACACACACACACACACACACACACACACACACACACACACACACACACACACACACACACACATGCAGCTACCCTGCCTTTTCCCTAACTATCTCCTTACTGCAACTTCCCAGACACACACACACACACACACACACACACACACACACACACACACACACACACACACACACACACACACACACACACACACACACACACACACATACACATGCCTCCCACAATCACACCAGCATAATCTTACTTATCCCTGAGGTGATGGAACATTGCCGATGTGTCTTCTTATTTTTGTCCATGCCCTTGGCAAACTATAGGTCCTTATAGTTAGTCAGTAATGCCAGATAACAGAGTTTCTTCTTTTTTATTGATCAAAAACTCTTTTGCTATGCTAGACCTGTTCTGGTATTAACTTCACAGGTTCATAGATTCATAGATGTATACTAAGCTAACGACTACTAAGGCCTTTAAAAGCTTAGCTATGCAACCCAAATGTGATACACAAATCTGAATTATATTTGATTTATAGCGGTGATATACTGACTGCCTCTGACTAGGGGTGAATTTATGATTATCCATCCATAGTTCCAAATTGTACTTAAATAAGGATAGGGAGGAAGTCTGCTTTACATGGATGGGGATCCTGTTCCAGAGAATGTGAATTCTCTGAGAAACATATCTGTCGCTCCAACATGTCCTATTCATGTTGGAAGCAAAATTTAGGTCTGTTAGTTTAGTGCTGTGATGCTGTTTGCTTTGTTGATATGCAAATGATTCATCAAAACAGGTGTGATGCCCATGCACTGGCCCAGTAATCAAGGAGCCTCAATCCTCACCACTAGCACCAGTAAGCAGCGTGCACATTTGGGGTGATAACAAGTACACACACAGTAAAGTACAATTTCTCTTAAGAGCACACAGAGATCACAATCAATCTGGGGCTGGTTCCTCCCTTTCTCTCCAGATCCTCAATAAGACTCCCCACTGGCACAGCTATACGGTTCAGATCTCAACCGAGTAGTCAAGCCAAAACCTCTAGTACCCTTTCTGTCCAACCAGTACTTTGTGTCCCTGCCCAGGTAGCTAACACACATACACACTTTGAGATATGGTTTATATACAAACACACAGGTACTCCTGGGGAAGACTGGCACAGGTTCTCCAGCTATGCCCCCTCATACCAGGCTATAAGGTAGTAATCACTGCTACCAACTACTCTTATCAGCTACTAGGGTGACCAATTTCACTGTGTAATATTATTGCTATCCAAATAGTGTGTCTGAGCTGCAAGATCATTGGAGTGGCTTGGACAGTATCACCAAATACATGCAAGTACTCTCTAAGAGCTTAAATTATCTCTACACAAAAAAGCCACAGTTGAAAGGTTTAAAATGCTTAATAATAAATAATGAAAGCACAAGACAAATCTCATCAATTCAACACAGTGCTAATCAAGAGTTCAGAGATAACAGGAAAATGCTTTAAAACAGTATTGCAGGATAGTCTGACATAAATATAGAAAACAGCTAGACTAATCTGGCTAAATTTCTATCTAACTCCAAGCGAAATCACTGTTCTAAATACTACTTACATACAAAGCAAACAAGTGCTGGTGAGCTGATGTGTTCAGGTTCAGACAAAATACAAAATGCTCAATCTTTCTCTTTGAGAAAGTCTTAAATTGACAATACCCGGTACTGCTGAGTCATTTCACATTACATCATTTTTCTCACTTCTTGTTTAGTTCCCAGGCTAACAAAAACTAAAAATTTACATTTCTCTGTAAGCTGCACCTGGCCAGGAAGCCACAGCAATAAAAGACACTTTTACATGTAAAACCTTAGTAATTATCTCTTAAATCAAAACAATAGAAAGAATTTGCTAGCCCAGATATCCTGTGTCCGAGCTTGAGCTCAAATATAGTGGTAATTCTTTATTTAACAGTTTTCTTCCAGCAGGGTGCACTGTGGTTACATTTTTGAAGCTCAGTACAACATATAGTTTAATCATAACATACACTTCTCTTTACATTTGTAAAACAAGCCTGTGGATTACATTAATATTTACCATGACATAGAATTATCTACAAAATTCTTTCTAGCTAGGCTGGCAGCCTTCACAACCCCCTCCCCCCAGAAAACTCAAGCTAGTTTTTCAAGTGACCCTTGAGAAACATTGCTTGAGAGGGTTAGGTCTATCTGGATATACCTTACTCCATTCCCTGTCTTGAGATCCCATCTGTGTTGGCATTGCTAATCCCACTGCAGTGCTGCACTGACATATCATATGTTTGCAACCCTAGGCTACATCTTAGCAACTTGGCATTTTACTGACTGGCTTGATGTAACCATGTTAAGGGATTGTGATCTGTAACTACAGTGAATTTCCTTCCATATAGATAAGGTTGAAATTTCTGCAGTGCCCATACTATGGCTAGACATTCATTTTCTACAGCTGCATAGCATTCCTCCCTGGGTTGGAATTTACAACTGAGATAAACCACTGGGTGCTCTGCCCCCTCTTTAGAAATTTGGCTAAGTACAACCCCCACTCCATGGTTCAAAGCATTCACCTTTACAGCAAATTCTTTGCTGTAATCTGGACTGGCTAACACAGGGGGTCCTCCCAAAGCTTATTTAAGCTTCTGGAATGCCTGCTGACATGCTGTGGTCCACACTACCTTATCTGGTCTGTTTCTTTCCTTATCAGGTCTGTGAAGGGAGCAGCTATGGTACTATAACTGGGGACAAACTTTCTGTAGTACCCTGTTGTCCCTAAGAATTCCATCACCTGCTTTTTGGTAACAGGTGCAGGCCATGCCTGAACGGCTTCTACTTTGGCAGGTTCTGGCCTAATCTTACCACTCCCCACTCTATGTCCCAGATAGGAGACCTCTGCCATACTCGCCTGACATTTGATGGGCTTAATGGTCAGCCCTGCCTTCTGTAGTCTACCCAGCACCTCCCTGACATGCTGAATGTGCTCTTGCTAGGAATGGCTGTAGATGGCAATATCATCTAGGTAGGCAAGGGCAAATCCTCCTGCTCCTACTAGGATATGATCTGCCAGCCTCTGAAAAGTCGCTGGGGCATTTTTCATCCCAGAGGGCATCTTTGTGAACTCATACAAGCCAAAAGGAGTCACAAAGGCTGACCTCTCCTTAGCACTGGGAGTCAAGGGCACCTGCCAGTAACCCTTAGTAAGATCAATGGTGGTAAGCTACTTAGACCCACTCAGCTGCTCTAGAGCTTCATCTGTCCTAGGCATGGGGTAAGAGTCTGACTCTATGTGACTATTTAATTTCCTGTAGTCCACACACAACTTGGTGCTGCCATCCTTCTTTGGCACCAGCACCACTGGGGAGGCCCAGGGACTGTTGCACTCTTGAATTACCTATTGTTCCAACATTTTCTGTATCTCCACCCTCAGAGTCTGTTTGACTCTCTCAGGCACCCTATAAGGGGCCTGCCTAATAGGCCTTTGGGGTCCTGTATCCACCTGGTGCTGCACCAGGTGGGTGCACTCTGGTTTCCCAGTGAACATGTCCCCAAACTCCTGTAACACTGCTCGGATTTCTCAAACCTGTGTAGGAGAGAGCTGCTGGGACATTGCTACCCCTTCCAATGAGGTGTCAGTCCGAGCCTCACTGAGGAGATCAGTCACCAGATCTCCCACAGACTCCTCCTGCAATCCACTGCAAATACTCAGCACAAGGGCCTCCCTATCATGGCAAGGTTTTATCATGTTAACATGGTACAATTTGTGCCCCTGCCTCCTGCCTAACAGTTCTACCATCTAGTTAACATCACTGACCTTCCTTACCACCTTGTAGGGTCCTTACAAAGCTGCTTGTAGCTTGTGTCTGACAGGAATGTGAACCATTACCTGCTGCTCTTTAGCATACTCTCTAGCTCAAGCATTCCTGTCATACTAGACCTTTTTCTGTTGTCGGGCTTCTGTCAGGTTCTCCTGGGCCAAGCTCATGAGTTCCCTGAGCCTTGTCCTGAGGTTTAGGACATAAATTCACACTCAACTTCCCACTCATCATGAATTAAATCTAGAGGTCCCCTCACCCTATGCCCATACAACAACTCAAAGGGTGAAAAACCTGTGGATTCCTGGGGAACCTCTGCAAGCAAACAACAGATGGGGCATATATTTGTCCCACTCCCTCTTAAACTGGTCTGCAAATGCACACTGCATGGACTTGATTGTAGAGTTTAACCTCTCAACAAGTCAACAGACAATTAGTCTGGGAATGGTAGGGGGTGGTCTTCAGTTGCTTCACCCTACAGTACTTTCACAGACAAGCCAGCAGGTCTGACATGAAATTGGCACCTCTGTCAGTCAGTATTTATTCTGGGAAACCTACCATGCTGAAAATCTCTAACAAAGCATTTGCCACCTTTTCTGCCTCAATGGAGAACAAAGCCACTGCCTCAGGGAATCTTGTAACATAATCTACTACCACTAGGATATACATTTTCCCTGTGGAACTTGGGGTACTCTGAGGCCCCACAATATCCATAGCTACCCAATGAAATGGCTCCTCAATCACAGGCAAAGGCATCAAAGGAACTCTCACCTTGTCTCCTGCCTTACCTACCTTTTGGCATTGCTCAAAAGTCCTGCAGGACCCTGTTACATCTCTAGAAATTCCAGGCAAATAGAAGTTCTGCATAATATGTCTCTTTGTACATTTTATTCCCATATGACCTGCAAAGGGAATATAATGGGCTATGGCTAGAAGCAACAGATGGTAGGCTCTAGGCACTACCAACTTCTGTATTATCTCACCTTCTAGCCCTCCCTCAGGGGTCCACTCTGTATACAGTAACCCTTGGTCCCAGTATACAGATCCCCCCTTACCTTAAGAATCAGGTGCCTCACTAGCTAATTGTCTCAGGCCTTGCAATGAAGGGTCTGAGTGTTGAGCTTGTCTCCACTCTCTCTTTGTAACCTTTCCCAGCTCCCCTTCCACAAGAAGTCTGGCATCCTCTGACAGGTGTGCCTCACTGTCAGCCTTACTACTACTCACCTCTGCCCTTGCAGTCATTCTGCCCAAGAGACCATCAGTACCAACAAGCAGCTGTGGTTCCCCTTCAGTCTAACTGCTACAGAGTAGCTCCCTCCCTGCATAACTACCGCATCAGTCCTGGCTGCAAGTATGTGGTCAGACTGGGTCTCCCCCAGGCTACCAGCCCCACATGCTTGTCTCCTAGCCTGAGTGAGTGTAACTGCATTAACACATGATACTGCATTATCAAAATCTTTCCCTATCAGGACATCTGCAGGATGGTAGTTTGGTGCCCCTGTTGTCTCAAGACAACCTACTATTGGCATTTTGTCCTTCCCACTTACTGGATCTCTCATCTGTTGTTCCTCACCTTGCCTCCATGGACATCTATAGTTACATTGTCCCACTGGTTGCATTCAAAACTTATTACCCTAGGTCCTGGAGGTGCGTCTGGACTAGTGGCTTCCCCTGCTACTGTCAGATTCTATTTTGGCAGTTTGAGCTGCCCACCATGGGTTCCTTTAGACCCATGAGCAGCACTTGTTGGTCCTTTTTTGTGCAGTGATATGTCTCACTTCTCCCCCAGCTCATCCGAAGAAGCATATTGTCTATCAGCTAACCAGATCCTCATGTCCTCAGGCAAAGTGATAAGGGCCTGTTCCCTCACCAAATGTTTGCCAGACCTTCAAAAAAGTGGTGACCTGACATCCACTCACCCACCTATGAAAATAAGTGCTTAGTTCAACAACATATTCACATACGCTTTCATCTGCCTTGCTTCTATGCTCACAATACTTTTTCCTATAAGTTTCAGGTGTTAGCTTAAAAAGTTCTAGCAAACAATTCTTAACAGCAGTATAATAAAAAAAATTGTGATGGTAGTTTAGACAGCACAGTTACAGCTATACCATAGAGTAAGGGGGTCAGGAACCATACCCAGAGTCTTATGTCAACATCATACTGTTTACATACCCTCTCTTGAATGAAACTATCAAAATTATCCTCCTCTGTAAACTGTGGAAGAAATTTACTAACCTTTTATACCTCTGGGGTTCAGTTACTTCTCCATTACCTCCATGACTCTGGTGAAGAGTCAGCATCTCATTTTTGTGCTGCCTCTGCCTCTCCTTCTCCTCAGCATTCAGGCATAGCAGTTTGTCATTCTCCTCAGCCTGTAGACATCTCAGTCTTTCTGCTGCTTCTGTTTCCAAACACATGGCCTCCAACTCAAGTCTCTTTAGCTCCAGATGGATTTTTAAGTCCTCTGCAGAAAGGTTGAGCTGTCCATTCTCTGAGTGTTGTACATCTCCACGGCCAGTCTGATCATCCTCCTGGTTGCTATTCTCTGATTCAGCTGTGACCAAAGCTGCAATCATGTCTGTTTTAGTCAGGTTTCCATGCACCAGTCCTTTAGCCTGGCAAATCTCAGCCAACTGGCTCTTTGTCAGCTTACCGTACTCCTCTGCTGACATGCTTGCCTGCTCTCCCTGACTAACTAAGCTAACAAAAGAAATAAAACAATTGTAATCTGAACCCTGAATGTTCACTGCGTGGCTGATGTAGAGTACAAAAGCACCTTCAGTGATCACTGTACACAAGCTACAGGAATTCACTATTCACACCACTACAAGCCAATTAGTATGTAATGTGACTAACTCACCACTATCAAACAATTAATATTTGATATGGATATCCCACCACTGCCCGTGCACTGACCAAGTATTTAAGGAGCCTCAATCCTCAACACTAGCACCAGTGAGGGGCATGCACACTGGGGGTATAACAAGTATACACACAGTCAGGTACAATTTCCCTTAGGAGCTCACAGAGATCACAGTCAGTCTGGGGCTGGTTCCTCCCTTTCTCTCCAGATCCTTAAAAAGACTCCCCACTGGCACAGCCATAGGGTTCAGAACTCAGCTGAGTAGTCAAGCCAAAACCTTCAGTGCCCTCTCTGTCCAACCAGTGCTACATATCTCTGCTCAGATAGCTGACACACACACACTTTGAGATTTGGTTTATATACAAACACACAGACACTCCTGGGGAAGGCTGGCAGTGGTTCTTCAGCTATGCCCCTCCTGCCAGGCTATAAGGTAGTAATCAATGCTACCAACTACTCTTATCAGCTACTAATAAGGCCCTTCCCAAAGGGGGACCAATTTCACTGTGTAATATTACTGTTATCCAAATAGTAAGTGTGACTGAGCAGCAAGACCACTGGAGTGGCTTAGACAGTATCACCATATATATGCAAGTACTCTCTAAGAGCTTAAATTATCTCTACACAAACAGCCACAGTTGAAAGGTTTAAAAATATTTATTAATAAATAATAAAAGCACAAAACAAATCTCATCAATTCAACACAGTGCTAATCAAGAGTTCAGAGATCACAAGAAAATGCTTTAAAATAATATTGCAGGATAGTCGGACATAAATATAGAAAACAGCTAGACTAATCTGGCTAAATTTCTATCTAACTCCAAGGGAGATCACTGCTCTAAATACTTCTTACATGCAGAGGAAGCAAGTGCTGGTGAACTGATGTGTTCAGGTTCAGACAAAATGCAAAATGATCAATCTTTCTCTGTGAGAAAGTCTTAAATTGATAATACCCAGTACTTCTGAATAATTTCACATTACATCATTTTTATCACTTTTCCTTTAATTCCCAGGCTGACAGAAACTCAAAATTTACATTTCTATGTAAGTTGCATCTGGCCAGGAAGCCACAGCAATAAAAGATACAGTTATATGTAAAACCTTAGTAATTATCTCTTAAATCAGGACGGTAGAAAGAATTTGCTAGTCCAGGCATCCTGTTTCTGAGCTTGAGATCAAACACAGTGGTAATTCTTTACTTAACAGCTTTCTTCCAGCAAGGTGAACTGTGGTTAAATTTTTGAAGCCCAGTACACTATATAGTTTAATCATAACATATAGTTCTCTTTACATTTCTAAAAAAAGCCTGTGGATTACATTAATATTTACAATGGCATATAATTATCTACAAAAGTCTATCTATCTAGGCTGGCAACCTTCACAACAGGGTTCAGGTATGCCTTGTATGCCAGGCAGATAACATGTCTCAGAAGTCTTTATGATACCAAGTAAAACAGACAGGGCTTAGAGATGATCAATGTACAACATTGCATTAACTCCCTACATTGTTTTTGTAAGGAACCTGTGTGGATGTTCCAGTTGCTGCATGTATCTGGTCAGGTATATACCAAAGGGGGCATTATACCTCTGTGATGGGCCTGGTGAGGGCTGGGTACAGTGATATGATGGCCTCTGCTGACCTAGTGACCATGTTCTTACTTATAAGTTGAGCAACATAGAAGGATTTTCTTACTACCTTGGACACATTTTGGTCGAAGGCTAGGTTACTGTCTACGTGTTTCAAGATCCCTGACTTCTGAATCAATTTTTCAGGGTGGTTTATTGATGATGTGGTTATTCAGGGTAGCAGACTTCTTAAAAGTTACTAGAATGCATTTTTTGGTACTGAGTTTTAAGCCATAGCTTTGAAAGCAAGTGTTTGTCTATATTAGACATTCCTGAAGGTCATTCTCATCTTGGGTGAATTCAATGACTGTTGCCTGTTTGCAATCATCTGCAAACTTGGTTAGACAGAGGCCATTGACACTGGCTTTGACATCTAAGAAGTAGTTGCCAAAGAGGAGTGGGCGTAGCAGAGATCCCTGGGGGACTCCACTGATGACCATCCTCTTTGTGGGGGTGGCCTCACTGATTCTAACTGCCTGGGTCCTATCAGTGAGCCAGCTAGCTATCCAGCATGTTATAAAGGGGTTTATACCTTGTTCTGTAAGTTTGTTGACAATGCCTGAGTGGGATATTGTATCAAATGCCTTAGCCAGATTTACCCTCATCCATTGCCTTAGTGACATTTTCAAAGAATTCCACCAGATTCAGTAAGCATGACCTTCCTTTGTCAAAGCCAAACTAGGATAGCTCCAGTGTCTGGAGGTCTTCTATGTCCTTGTGTATAATTTCCATGGTAATTCTTTCCATGGCTTTGCTAATAAGACTAGTCAGACTAATGGATCATCTAGTGTTCCTTTCAGTTTTGTATCAAAACATCCCCACACTGTCACACCCACATCCCTCTCACCTGACTCTGATTTTACAAGGTACTCCTGTTGTTGCCTGTTATATGTGCACTGTCCCTTGTAACTCATGAACTATTGCAGCCATTGAGTAATGTCAGACATTAGTGATATAAACTTCTTATTATGTAGTGCAGAGGGCTAATATGGTCTGTATGTATTGGAAGAGTAGAGGATTTTAATCTTTTTAAGTGCCTTTAGGGCATACCATATAGATTATTCCTGGTGTCTTCTGCTTCCTCCTGATCCACAGCTTTCATGCTGCAAACATTGTGCTACTTTAATGTTTGTGTGCCCATAAAGTATTATAATTGTTATCCCTGGTGACTAACCATTCCCTTGCCCCTCACCTTCCATGCTGCAAAACCCCGTTCTATAATTTTAAGTGCATTTAAGGTGCTTTATAAAAGAGTTATTCCTGGAGTCTTGTGTCCCCCTGTCCCATCCCTTTTGTGGTGCAAAACATTGCTCTCTAATTTTTAAGTCTTTTTAAGGTAGTATATAAAAGAATTAAATCTCTGATGTCTATGTTTCAGAAGTTGCACGCACACACACACACACACACACACACACACACACACACACACACACACACACACACACACATACACACAACCATGTACCCATCCTTATACACATGCACCTACACACACCTACCCTAACTATCCCTAAATAACACCCCTACTGCAACCTCCCAGGCAGTGGCTCACACACACACACACACACACACACACACACACACACACACACACACACACACACACACACACACACACACACACACACACATGCTCACATATGCAGCTACACACATACAAACATGCACATACTCCCAACACTACCTGTCTGCTAAACTCCTTGGAACTTGCATCTAACACAGTTGTATGCACATGAGCTTTTGGCCATACTGATTAACAGTAGCAGCCAAGGTAACTTACGCAGCTGAGCAATTTTCTGTATCATTAAGCTGCATAAATGCCTTACCAAGGCATGTGGCTAATTACCATAGGCTGCTCCTCCAACATGCCTCATTAGCATTTGTGATAGGCCACAGAGACAGCCTTCATGGTGCAGCACCATGGTAGGACTGTCTCTGAATCAGAAATGGTTATCATGAGGTGAACACCAGCCTTACACATGTAGTAACTTTTCTGAATTTGACCCTCTGTGTTTGGAACTAAAGAAGTATAATTCTCAATGGAACTATAGTTCAACTGTATGCCCTCATATTATTTTGTTGTAAGGAAATTTAGCTGAAAACTGGAGGTCATGAATTCAGAAATTCAGTTTATTCCTCACTCTGAGTGGATTAACTAAAAATACCTGAACATTTTCAGGATGCTACAGTCATCTTTGTGCTGTGGAAGAGATCATAAGGTGTTTAACACCATTACTTTTCCTAAAGAGGAGAAAGGCAAAATAGCACTACTTAAAGAAAAAAAATCAGGAATTATCATGCACCCAGAAAATATTGACATTTGTTAGATATCTGTTCTTTACCAGAGCAGAACCTCCGATGCAGACTATAGGTGTTTATATAAGTGAGCTAAAGGATAGGGTCAGTAATTGAATTTGTTGAGATATATGAGTTGTTAATAAGAAGCAGGATAATTTGTGGGATAAGAAACAATGAAACATTTGATAGGCTTAAAATTGCTAGTACACAGTTAAAATGTATGTGTGCACGGTGCTAAAATTTGAGTCAAATAATGAAGCAATGTCACATTACATGAATGTTCTGGAGATCATGATTGATAAACAAATATGTTGAATAGTAAAAAGTAAGATGGGATATGAGCAGTTTGGATTCAGATCAGGATGGAGCATAAGTGACCCGATATTTGCAGTGAGACAAATACTTAAGAAGTAGCTAGAAATGAGGAAAGCATCCAAATAGGCATTCCTAGACTTGTAGAAAGCATATGATATGGTGCCAAGAAAGCTGATTTGAGCAGTCCTGCAGTGGTTTGAAGTCCCAGAAACACCAGTAGAATTAGTGAAAGCTATGTACAAGGATGCATTGAACAGTGTTCAATCTCAAAGAGGGTTCCTTGTGGCTTGGGAGTGGATGTGCATCAGGGTGCATCTCTGAGCCCACTGCTGTTCATAGTGATGATGGGTTACATTAGCAAACAGTTTGGAGGGGACAGATCAACAAAGTTGCCAAATGCAGATGATGTGGCATTACAGGGAGACTCTGAACAAGAACTTCAGCAGAGGACAGGAGACTGGACTGCAAAACTGAAGGCACATGGGCTGAAACTACGTACAGATAAGACAGCTAAAATGGCAGTAAATAGGCGAAATCAGAAGAAGCTGTGAATTGATATAGAAGAGAAAGTAATGGAACAGGTTATCAGCATCAAGTATCTGGAAGGGGTGGTTCAGGAGAAGGGAAGTCTGAATGAGGAGTTCAAAGCTAGAATCAGAGGAGCTGCAGCCAAATGGCACAGAGTGGCAGGTGTAGTATATGACAGAAGAATGCCATAGAAGTTGAAAATCAAGGTGTACAAAATAGTAGTGTGACCCATACTGCTGCATGATACAGAAATCTGGGCAGTAAAGACAGAGCAGTTGAGGAAGCTAGAGGTGATAGAGATGAAGTGCCTGAGATGCATGGTTGATGCACACTGTGGGACAGATGATGAAATGAGAACATAACAGCAGAAGCCAAAGAAGCTCAAATTGCCGAAAAAGTCAAGGAGAACAGATTACTGTCATTTGGGCACATGTGCAGAAAAGCAGAAGACAATCTGGTGAAGAAGATTTGGGACAAACAGGAAAAAAGCAAGAGGAAATGAGGGCATCCAGCAAAGAGGTGGATGGACTATATCAGAGAAGACCTATGACAGTCAGGCATGAGTATTGAAGAAGGCAGGAGAATGGCATTGAATACAGAGAGATACTGGCAGTTGACACAGCACCCCAACCCCATGTAGAAAAAAGGGAAAAAGGGGATTGTTGATGATGAATGAAGCAAAAATGAGAAATAAAGCCAGATTGTATTGTAACAGCCATAAGCATGAAAGAAGAGCTC
Source organism: Protopterus annectens (assembly GCF_019279795.1). Taxonomy (NCBI): domain Eukaryota; kingdom Metazoa; phylum Chordata; order Ceratodontiformes; family Protopteridae; genus Protopterus; species Protopterus annectens. The sequence continues at coordinate 952,839,993 of NC_056732.1, forward strand.
TACAATCATTCTAAAAGGAGACAATACAAATGTTCATAGAGTTTTAATTTCTTTTTCTTGTAGTGGGTGCAGCTATAAGTATGGGATGATGCATTTATTGAATTTAGTTAACAAATAAACCCACAAAAACAAACAAAAAACAATTAAAACTGTCAGACCTGCATTTAAAATGAACTTCAACATTAAGCACTTTTATTTTATTTCATCAAAGGCTTCTTCCTAATGAAGAGTGTATCCACTGGGTTAAATTATTTCATTTCCATTAGAAGTTAACTTAAGCTGAAAAAAACAGTGATTAGTGTTTTTTTATCATGTGATTTTTCATAGGTTCAAAGGTTACTAGGATAATGGCCCTAGAGCCCTTACAAGCCTAGCCATAGTTAGCCCAAGTTTCCACAATTTTCAGTGGTTAGGTGAGTGAAGGGTCTATGTTACTTAATACCAACTTCCTCTGTCTAGGAGGGACATGGGCATCATCCTAAGAGTGAATCTGCAGTCAGACATCCATTGGTTTAGGTTGCATTTGAAGAGAGTCATGGATGGGCTCTGTTTCACTTGAATTGAAAGCTTGTTCCAGAGAAGTGGCAGTCTCTGGGAGATGTATCTATCTCTCTAGCAAGACCTGTTCATGCCAGAGACTAGGTTAAGTTCTCCGGCATGAGGGACCTCTTGCAGTTTGATTTATGAATGTGTAGCATTTCCATCAGGGCCAGGTCAGAGACTGCCATGTAAGCCAGGCACAGGTCACCCCTTAGCAACCTATAGGAGACAGAATACAATGACAGGGTTTTCAGTCTTTCAGTGTAAGACTTGTTTTGTGTATAGTGTTTAGCATGTCATGCTTCCTTGGTTCTTTATTCTGAAGAAGTCTTTTATGTACTAAGATGTAAGAGCTTAATATCAAGGTTTTCACTTGACAGACATCTGTGTACTGTTACTGTGACAGCTTTTGTCATTCTTCTATTTAATTGGAATTGCAGAAATGGTGTTACAAAAAGTCACTATTCTAAGGTGTGTAAAAGAAGAAAAAAATAAGTCTGCAAAAGAATGTGTGTATTGTTAGGTAGAAACATGAAAACGAACTGTTTGAGGATGGAATTGAAATATAATGATGAGGAAAGGGGAAGCCATAAGGTAGAATTAAAATATGACACAGATGAAATTCAAGCATTGTATATTACCTGGAGTTATAAGTACAAGAGGAAACAGTGCCCAATGTACAATCAGTTTTCTGAAAGCTGTGGTAGATGGAATTATTTTGCAACTATGTGTAAAAGGAAACATAGTACTCAGAAGAACATACTTGTTGAGATGCAGCATGAAGAAACTATATTATAAATTCCTCTTCAGACAGATACAGTTGTAAAAGACCTGGTAGTTACATAGACAATTCTCTGTCATTTGATCATATTTACACTCTAGTCAGGAAAACTATCTACCTGATCTAGTTAATTTCCAAGGGAATAGCTTCAAGATACAGAGAAGTTATCCCACCATTTTACTCTTCTCTTCCCTTATCAGACCCATCATTCAATAGAATGCCTTTTTATATGTACAAATCCAAGCATATTGCTTAACTGGAAAGACCCCAGGGATTTCTAATCAAGAAAATTAGAGGCCTTAAATCCCTGGACTATCCTGACAGTTTAGCTCAACTTTCCATATACTTGATTAATACATCTCTTATCATATTCAGTAGACTACTAGTTGCTACAAGGTAATCCATATCTTTCTTTTCAAGCCAGGAAAGACTAATCCTATTTAACCCCTGATTTATTCTACATACACCCACACTAGGAATCTAAATCTACATCAATGAATAAACAATACTTGCTGGTGGATGGATTCTTAACTCAATGCATTCCCAGCCTGTGGAAGAAGTTACTACTGTAGGTCAAACAAAGTAGTAATGCGGCTACCTTTAAGGCTACTCCTGATGACTTGGTGTGTAGACACAAATTTTCACCTAGTTTACTATGTGTAGCCCTGATGAGTTTGGATGGTAAGTATAGTTAAGTGCTTAAAAAAAGATGTCAAGAACTATTAGGTGTGTCTATTTAAAGATGTATACAACTAGATATCTTATGGTAATCATGATCACATGTCTAACATTATTCCTTTGTTCCTATGTGTTTGTTAGTGCTATTAAAATAGAAATAGTTTACTGTGTGAGATCAGAAATTAAACAAGTAAAAAAATAATACAGCAGGCATGCCAGTCTGACTGCTGTCAGGAGAAGCTTAGAATCAATAAACAAAATATTGAGTTTAAACTAGACATTGGTGTTGAGTATAATATTTGCCAGAAAATACTACCAAAGTATTTTGCTTTGAATGACACCAAAAGGAAAGCAGTGTACATTTTACTGAAGACACCAAAAGAAAGGCCTATATATGTGAATATACAAGTAAAATGTAAAAGATCTTTCACATTGTATTATTGGATCTTGAAGTTACTTCACCTAATATTCTCTGTGGTTGACTTGTAAGAAGCTCATATGGTAAAGATATTCACATTGTACTAACACAGCATAGATGTGCACTATAACAGGGACACAGCTGCGGAGCTATTTCAAATACTGCACAGAACCATATCAAATATATATTTTATGACTGCTGATGTTTCTACCATGTTGGGCAGCTTGCCAGGAGAAAATCAAGTTCAAATAATGCTGAGTGCTATGTCACTAATATATGCAGCAAGAAAAGTATCAACACCCCTCAGAAGAACAAGACAGGAATTAAAGTGAGTTGAAAGCTTGGATAGCATTAAGAAACAGAATTATACAATGATATGAGTGAATAGTATAATCACTGCTGTGAAGTAGGACAACATTCACATATGAAGTGATCCATAATATATGAATAAAGAAGATAACATAACCCCCTGCTTACAGGTGAGGAACTGATCTTAACTATGTCAGATGCTTAGATCATTTTTGTATTAGATGGCAGAAGAAGTATTCTGGTGGACAATGCTAGATGCAAAAAGTATAGCCAAGTTGGATATAATTTAAAATGCCATTAGCAATGAGTACATTATTGAGACTTTCATTTGGTATCTCATCAGCACAAGATGCATTACAAAGAGCTGTTGCACATGTAATTGCAAGCTTAGGAAGTCATGTGAGTATAATTGATGACATGTTACTGGGTAGTAGGCTCAAGAAAAAAATGAGAAGAGTATTACAGCTATTCAACAGAATGAGGCAGCACACTTTTAAATTAAATAAGACCAGGTATGAAAAATGGGGATGACAAATCTGAAGTATGTGGGTGATATTCTAATACCACAAAACCATAAACCAGACTCAAAGAACGTAAGAGCATTAGAAAAGTAATGCAAATGCCAAAGCTACGACAGAGAGTGAAACTGAGCCCTGAAAGGACAATGCTAAGAACAACAAAAAATAAGCATTCACACTCTGGTACAAACAACACATCAAAACAAGGGCAATGGAGCGGAACAGGGAGTGGCTACTGCAGAAGTGATCATTCACACATTTGCTGTTAGGGTACATTTATTTATACAGTTGTACTACAATATATCAATCATTGTGGTAGTAGCTTTAACAGTGTGAGTAGATTAACCTAACTTAACACATTTGAGAGGTAGAAGGGGAATGGTCCTATCAAAGCCTGATCTGGATCTAGAAAAGGAATCTAGTTTGTAATACCTTGTAAAGCTATATAGACAGGACAAAGTTTCTGCTTCTAGAATATTTCTAGAATCTAACCCTTTCCAAAAAATCAAGCCTGTTTTTTTTTCTCCCCAAATCTCTGATACCTGCACTGACAAAACAAACCAGTAATGTAAATATGTAAATATGAAATTACACTGCTACCCTGTAATATAATACAGGTATACTGCCTTTTAATTTTCTTCTTTTGATTTGTCTAACATATCTATTGTAAAACCAATTCGTTCATATTCAACACTGTATAACTTTTTTCTTTTTTTAAGCTTTATCATCTATTTGTGTAAACTGTGCTTGTAAATGACCTATTTAGTGATTGTATGACCTCTGTTGTAAACTGCTGCATTTCTTGGAGCTTTTCTCCTCGGGTCTCCACTGAAAATGGGTCCCAAGCCCAGTTGGACTAACCCGGTTAACAAATGTCAATAAATAAAAACATAAAATAAAATAAATAAAGAGCCATCGATGAAGCCAAGGTCCTGGTATATTGGGCCTTGACTTTGTCTGGAATAGTTTTGTGGTGGTGAGTATGACAAAAGGTAATAGACTGAGGCAACCATTTAGAAAATGTCTTTTTTGACACACCTTGTCCCTTTTTCTTACCTTTACAGAAATGAACAATTGATCCAAAGATACAAAAAATTTAGTTCTATCAAGACAGTACCTGAGTTGACTGTGGACATTCAAGGTATGGAGTATCCTTTGTCCCTCATTTTTAGGTTCAGGAAAGAAAATGGGGAGATGGATAGATTGACAGAGTAAACATGGATACCACTTTAGGCATAAAAGAAAGATTACTTCTCAAAGAAACCCTCTGTGGAAAATGAGATAGGATTGACTCATCATAAGAACTTGCAACAAAAGATATTCTTCTTGCAAAAGTCTGAGCAATCAGTAAAACAGTTTCCTTTGTTAAGAACTTGAAGTCAGCCAGATTAGCTGGTTCAAATGGAGTAAGTTTTAGTTTCTCTAACACAAAATTATGACCCCAAGGAGGGGCTACCAATTTTCTTTGCAGGCCTCTTATGCAAAAGCCTTTTCAACAACATTTTGACATGAAAATACACTGGAAGAGGAAGATCCTTGGGCAGAGCTGCTGAAATGACCAATAAATTAACCTTAATGGAGGAGTAAGAAAGCAGATAGATAATAACTTATCCAAATATTGAAAAACTGGAGAACAATTACCCCTGAATGGGTGCTGGTTATGTTGTTGACACCAACTAGAAAACCTTTTCCATTTGCTAATTTACTATTTTCTAGTAGCAGACTTTCTTGCCTCCATTAGTACCTGCTGCACATCATCCTCAATAAACAGGTACCTAAAGGGAGTTAGGACCCTATTATCCAGGCAGACAGTTGAAGCTGATTGGGTTCAGAGTATATCAAACACCCCTGATCTTGTGTGAGTAGATCCATTCTGTAATGACGCTTGTGGTAATTGCATCTGGCCATTTTCAAAAGAAGGGAGAATCACTACTGCCTGGCCAGATTGGGGGGGGGGGTCACCACAATGATCTTGGGGGATTCTTTCTGAATCTTCAGAAGTACCCTGTATATCAGTGGAAAGGGTGGAAAAGCAGACAGGAACATCCCTGTTCAAAAAAAGTAAAAGGTATCTGTCTTCCATGCTTTCTTGCATGGCGTCCTGAAGCAGAATCTTGTCAGATGATTGTTCAGAGAAGAGGAAAATAAGTATATTTAAGGAACTCCCCACAGATGAAACAAATCTTGGAAGACCCCGATCTAGTTTCCATTTGTGAGGGTCAGCATTTGTCCTGCTGAGATTGTTTGCCATACAGTTTTGCCACAACGGGATGTAGGATGCCTGTAAAGTATAATTGGGATGTGAAACTATATTTTATTTATTTATCTATCATTTGTTGATTTAGTCCCATTAGGATAATAGCCTCTTTTCAGGGGAGGCCTGAGGTGGTTTTTATACTACTAGGGAAAATTTGGCCAGGACATCATGGAACTTCCTCTAGTCATCACTGTTGCAAGTGGGACCCATTTTGCAGGGCACTTATATTTCCTTTCCAGGCACAGAGGCAGCCTGGAGAAACAGGGAGACAGATGGTGAGAGAAGGAGATGATGGAGTGGTGAGAGAAATGGAGGAGAAAGTAAAGATTGAGACCAGCGAATGCATGCAGGATTCTGAGGAGATGTTTGAAATAAATCTGCTTGATGGAGATGAGTCAGCTAATGATGGCTGCATAATTACAACCCTTCAGTTGGGAGAGTTGCAGAATGATTTACTTAAAGAAAAGGTGATGCAGAGTGAACCAGAAAATGAAGGAAATGTTTCCTGGGGGTATAAAAATACAAAAGGAGGATGCAGACACTATCCTTAAGAATAGTGGTGAGATGAAAAAGTAAATGTGCAGAAAAAAGTAAAAGAAGGTGAAAGGGGAATGGCAGAAAGGGAGGCAGAAGAAAATGAAAAAAAATGGAAGTACATGGTAAGGATTCAGAGTAAAGAAGACAAAGAAATGGACAGATAGGAAGTGTTGGACAATTTAATAACTTGTTTGTGTTAAAAGCACATGAGGTAAGAACATTAATTTTTATTAACAAAGAGACATTTTGTCTCATTACATTTGAGATTGTTTTTCAGTGGACATTTTTCTTGGAGAATATGAAAAAAAGAAAGACTGCAACCCATGGAATCTTTATGTGATAAAAGCATTTAACAGGGAAACAAAATAAATCATGTACGATTGTGAACAGTGGTAGAAAGAGAGACTTTGAAAGGACATTTGAAAACTTCATGTGAAGAAGTACTGGGTTAAAAGGTTATGACAAAACACGTTTATGGACTGGTGGTTGGGATTGTAACATTGTATTAAAAATAGAAAAAGAAAAGAAAAGAAGGACATTTGATAAGTAACTGTTACAAAAGAAAATGCTATATTTCTGGGGAAATGGGACATGATGCAAAAAAATTGTGAATTGAAATGTTATAAATGTAACAAAATTGGACATTTATGGATTGATTTTAAAAATAAAAATAAGATTAAGGAAAATAAAAAAATGAGCAAAGAGAAGAAATTTTATAAGTAGTAATAATAGAAAAAAAAGAAGAAAAATTAGGTGAGAAAAAATAATAAAGAAGACATAGAAGAAGATTCAGAAATAAGTGAAGAAGACATAAATCGGGAGGTAGTAAACGAAAAAAATAATTAAGTATAAAAGACAGAAAAAGGAAATGTTAACAGGATAAGTGCAAAAGAAAAAAGAAAGGAAATGGATGAAAAAGAGTATATAGAGCTAATATTGGACTTTTTGCTGCTGGTTCTGCTGACGTGGATTTTGTTTTATTTATTTCAGTATATAGAGCTAATGACTGGGGGTTGGTACAATGGTTAAGGTATTTGACTCATAGACACATGTTATAGTGCTTGATTCTCACCTTTGGAAGAGAAATTTGCCAGGCTTTGAATGGCCTATTAAGAAGCTAGTCTAGTAATTAGCTCTGAAGTTATGAAACCATGAATCTAAGGAAAAGGGAAAATTTTAAAATTTTGAGTGCTTTCTGTAAATGTGAATGGTATTAAGACCATACTAAGAAGAACATGGATTTTGGAGTGGTGCAATACATGTGATATAGATGTAGTTATATTAGAAAACACAACATTTTTAACAAATGGAGAAAGATTACTAACAGAAACTATGGGGAGGAAAGATAATCTGGAATTTGGGAAATGAGAGATGTATTCTGTAGAAATATAGTAGATTTAAAATGGAACGAACAAGTATGTAGCATTATAACAATATATGCTTATACTAACTGTAATGGAAGGGAAAGCTTATTTGATCAGATTTTACACTATGCTGTGATAAATATGAATAATATAATAACAGGATACTTTAATAGTGATTTAAGAGCATAAAAAGAAAGGAAATGATATAAGAAAATATTAGAAGTTATAAGATGACGTGGTAAGTTAAAACTTTAGGACAAAAATTCATGGACTTACAAAGGAGTATGTATAGAACTGAAATATATTATTTTATTGTACCAGACGGTTTCTTTATAGGAGAAGGGGAGGTAGTAGAAACAAGACTTTCTGATCATCTTGTAATATGGCTAGAGCTAAGGGAAAACAAGCCCTTGGATTCAATAATGCCTATGCCAAGTGTACATTAAATGTACACTGTTCGGGATAAACAGACAACACAGGCATGACTCACACCTTCTTCCTCTTAATTTTAGTTTTCTTACTAATTTTCTTGAAGCTTTAAATATTTAGGAGGATCCATAAAGGTTACCACGAATGTTAGACTACATGTACAATTAGTGTAATCTTTCTGAGTGACTAGAAAGCACAAAGAATGTGGTAGGGATGTTCTTGAACACATATCATGTACAATTAATGTATGCTTAGTATAGGAGTTTAGGTATGTGGTCCTAAAATAGGCAAATGAATAAAAAAATAAATGAGAAAACATGGAGTGGTATAGGAAAGAGATTAGTAATACAGTTGTAGAAAGATCACATTACTGTGAGAACATTTTATAAAACTTGGTCTAAATGGATGATATTTAAGGAAAAATATAAACATTTTTACAGTGTCAATATGATGTGAGAAAAGCAGAGAAAATAACGTAAAAGAACATATAATGATGCATTGGAAGAATTAGAACATAATGATAGAAAGTACTTTGACAAAGAAAAATAATTATATGAAAGAAATAATGAAAGAATGCAATAATTATTACATAAGCAAAGATATTTTTTTACAATGAAAAAGAGAAGTAACAAGTTACTTATGCAGATTAGTAAAGGAAGATGGTAGTGTAATAAGAGAAATAAAAAATAAAAAAGGAGAAACAGAAAGAACCCAGGAAAAGATTACGAATAGTGCAGTACAATATGTACAAGAAATGTTTAAAGAAAAAGATGGTAGTGAAAAAACATGGAAAGTACAAAAGTTAACAGAAAAAGAGAATAAAGGGGTGGACAAGGAGATTTTTTAAATGAGCTAGATATAGTACTAGGACAAGTAAATATAGATTCAGCTACATGACTAGATAGATTAGAGTATGAAATATATAAAAATTTAAGGGATTGGCAAAAAAAAAACATATTTTTTTAAATTTTTGAATGAATGGTTAAATGAAGGTTTTATGTATAGAGAATTATGTAGTGAAAATACTTAAATTGATATGGAAGAAGGAATATAGTTTAGAATTAAAATGGAGACTATTGTTTTGAATAATAATGAATATAAGATATTTATGAAAATAATACAAGCATGCAAAATATGAAGGTAATGCTAGAAGTCTAAACCTCAACATGCACTTTCTCGAGGCACTCCTAAAAATGGAGAACATTGATATCTGTGCAGTAACTGAGACCTGGTTCAAGGCTCAAGAGAGTACCCCTGCAATACCAGGCTACAACTCTTATCACACTTTTCGGCCACCAAACCAGGACTGAAACACTAAAGGTGGAGGAGTGTCAATATTCACCAAGGATATTCACACCACCAGGCTAGTTGCCCAACACAATGCATCTGAAATTCTCCAGGTGCAACTAACACTAGGTAAGACTGCCATCCAAATTGTAGCTTGCTACAGATCCCCCACCATACTCCAAGATTTTCACTACACCTTTCTAAACATACTGGAAAATATTAAGATAGAACCAAACACCCTAATACTGGGTGATTTTAACTACCCTGCCATTAACTGGGAAAACTACTCATGTCCCAACACCTTTGCCCAACGGTTCTTGGAATTCATAAATTCCAATGCCCTGGATCAACTAATCCATAGTCCCACCAGGGGCTCCAATATCCTAGACCTGGTCATTACCAACATGGGAAATTGATGCTCCACACCTATGGTAACCCCCTCGTTAGTCAGGTCTGACCATAAGCTAATCACCCTTAACATCCACATCCCACCCCCACCCCCCAGTAAGGAAACCTCCATAAAAAACTTCTCCAAAGCCAACTTCATGCTACTCAAGTCAGAAGTGACAAACTTTATGACACCCATGCAGACGGGAACTGAAAGTTCAACTGCTGAATCCTACACTAAGGCACTGTATGAGCACATCCACTCATGCATGAATCATGCCATCCCAAATAGAACCAAGATGCTCTCATCCAAAAAAAAGAAGCCAATCTGGTGGTCCCCTGCCATAAACAAACTTTACAACAAAAGGAAGAAACTGTTGCAGAAAAGAGGAAAATCCCAGGATGCAAAAAACTCCCTTACCAGCCTCAGTAAGAAACTGAGATCCCTCATAAAATCCTCCAAAGCTAGTTATGAAAATAAAATTGCCAAAGATTCCAAAGACAACCACAAGGCATTCTATAACTATGTCAAGAATCTAAATGGCAATGCTCAGATCTGCTCTGAGCTAAAACAGAATGGCATTAAATATACTGATCCCAAGGATATTGCCAATATCCTGGCAGATCGATTCAGTGCCAACTTCACCCCCTCTCACACCCTAAATGACCCATCTCAATACCGGAAGATTGCCAAATTCCGGTAATAATGGCCACACAGGTAAAAAACGCACTCTCCAAAGCTAAGAATACAGCATCCATGGGACCAGATGACATCCTGGGCTGTGTACTACATGAACTACAATATGAACTGGCACCTCACCTAAGTGTCATGTTTAATCATAGCCTCACCTCAGGTTTCATGCCCACTGAGTGGTGCAGAGCTACAGTTATCCCACTCCACAAGGGGGGGATCCACCTTGAATCCCGGAAACTACCGTTTCATCTGTCTGACAAGCCTTATCTGCAAGGCCATGGAGTGTATTATCATGGAACTTATAAACAAAGACATTGGCAACCTTCAAACACTGTACCCCACCCAGTTTGGGTTTGTGAAGGGCCGGTCTTGTCTCCTGAACCTGATTGACTTCTTCGAATCAGTCTCCAGAGCCATGGACAAGGGTAAGTTGGTCCACACAGCCTATCTAGACCTTGCCAAGGCCTTTGACACCATCCCCCACTCTGGAATCATAGATAAACTTACTAAGCTGGGCATTAATCCCTACATCACTCAATGGGTTGCTAACTGGCTTACTGATAGAGCCCACAGTGTAAAAGTAGCTGACTCCAAATCCAGCTCCAGACAAGTGACAAGTGGAGTACCTCAGGGTTCATTCCTGGGACCGCTCTTGTTTGGCATCTACTTCTCTGAAGTACAGGCCAACACTAAGGGACTCTGGCTAACAAAGTTCACAGATGACTGCAAACTGGGAGCCATTACTGAATCCCCAAATTATGTGGATACTCTACAAAAGGGCCTTACAGAAACAGATGCTTGGTGCCAGAGCCATGGGCTCAAGCGCAATGCCAAGAAATGTATAGTTATCCCCTTTGGGAAAAAAACATGTATCCGTGTATTACCATATAGGTGGCAGTACACTAAACACCAAAAGTGTGATAAGAAACTTAGGGACACAGGTGGACAGTGGTCTCATCTTCGATAACCACATCACCACAACAGTCAGGAAATCCTTCTATGTGGCACACCTCATCACTAAGGGCTTTTCATCCAGAAAAAAGGAGGTCATTGTGCCACTGTACTCATCCCTCATTAGACCCATTATAGAGTATAATGCCCCATCTGCAACAACTGGAAAGGCTGCAGAAATACCTCACTAAAAGTATCACAGGCCTAAAGCAGATGCCCTACACTGACTGCCTTAAAAAACTCCAGCTATACTCTGTCGCATATCGTCTACTCAGAGGCAATCTCTGCTTAACATACAAGGCCATGTCAAACCCAGAGCTGTTGGACATGCTACACTTAAAGAAATCCCAATCACTCAGAGCCACACACTCCAGGGATCTAAACCTTGTCATTACAATAAACAAAACATGCTGGAGGGATAGGTTCCTGATCCAGAGACACCCCAGACTCTGGAATAGATTGCCCATACATGTGAAGCAGAGTGCGTCTTTGACCCTCTTCAAAAGGAACCGTGACAATTAGATGGGAGAAAGGAAATTCACCCCAGGGATCACGTCAGTTGCCCTGCTAGACAGGGGTCCAGGGAAGTAAATAATGTGGGAAGAAATAGCCAGGGAATTGTTATGGCTAGGCTTGTATAGGCCCTAGGGCTGATAGCCTAGTACCAACATATGAACCTAAGAGATTTGAAGCTAAAATGGAAAATATTATGGAGGATAGTGTGTGTGTGTGTGTGTGTGTGTGTGTGTGTGTGTGTGTGTGTGTGTGTGTGTGTGTGTGTGTGTGTATATATATATATATATATATATATATAGTATAAAGGGGAAGCGTTGTCAAGAATTATTAATGATAGCTAGAGAAATTGTAGATGATATTATGAATAGGAAAAAAATGAGGTAGAATCATGATAGGACACCTTAATAAGGCATTTGATACAATTGGATATGAAATCTCATGGGAAATAATGAAAGAGTATAAGATAAGTGAGAATATTAGGAATTTATATTTGTCAGCATACAGTAATAATAAAGGGAAATACTTGTAAATGGCTGGTTATGGCCAAGAGGTACATATAAAGATTGGTGTAAGACAGGGATACCCATTGAGTTGTATACTCTTTGCATTAGTTATGAATTTGATAGTATGTGAAATAAATTACAAAATGAAGGAGGTGGGGTATATAACACCTGAAGGGTTAAGAATTCAAGTCTGTTAACATATGCAGTTGATATTATAATAATTGCAAAAACAAATTATGTATAAAAGAAGTAATAATTTGCACAAATGAGTATTTAGAGGTGAAAGGGTATGGCTTTAAATAAAAGAGAAAAGTAAAAGTTTAGGTGATATAGTAAAGATAGGGGGTATATATTTTACAATGAATGAAATGTATGTGCTAGGTATACAATTTGGGAATAAAGATGTAAGTAGAATTCAATGAGAAAAAAACAATAAAAGAAATAAAACAAACCTGTCTTTTCTGGAAAACATATACCTTATCCTTCAGGAAAAAAAGGCTTATTTCATAAATTCAGTGCTGATGGGAAAATAGCACACTTATACTTATCAAGTGTGTCTATATTGGGAAACATATTTGAAAAGGAATTTTTGCAGATATTTTTATCCATTTATATGAGTTTCTACATTAAACCTATTCAAAAAAGAAAATTTATATATAAATAAAGAGGAAGGCAGTTTGAGGTTTATTAACCAAGTGGTATATGCTGCTTCATTAAATTTGTACAAAGTATTAAAGTGGATAAATGAAAAAGATGAAGGATTAGTAGTAACATTATATAAATATAAGTATGATACATTTTAGGGTATGGTAAAAAAGTAAAAGAAAAAAGTGTATAAATGAAGAAATAAAAATATTTTTGTGGAAAATAAAAATTAATAATATAGAAAAAGACAGAAAAATATGAACTACAACTGTAATGATAAACCATTACTATGCAAAATCATGGTAAAATCTAACAGATAAAAAAATTAAAGCTATAAAAATAAGAAGCAAATGGTGAAATCAGAAAGTAGAATGTCAAGATTTTTTGTAGCAACTGGTAGTTGACAAATTACCAGTAAAAGTAAATATGCCATACAAAAGGAAAAGTGATATAATATGTTTATATTGTCAAGAAGAAGAAACTACGGAGCATGTGGTTTTGAAAAGTAAAATATTAAAGAAGCTATAGGGAAAACTATGTAAAGAAGATTTTCTCCTAAACCTGATTGACTTCTTTGAAGCAGTCACCAAAGCCATAGATCAGGGTAAAATGGTTCACACAGCTTATCTAGATCTCGCCAAGGCTTTCAACACCATCCCCCACTCTGGAATTATAGATAAGCTCACTAAACTAGGTATAAATCCCTATGTCACAAGATGGGTTGCCAACTGGCTCACGGACAGAACCCACACTGTGAAAGTAGCGGATTCCAAATTTGACATCAGACCAGTGACAAGTGGAGTACCACAGTATTCAGTCCTGGGTCCTCTCCTGTTTGGTATCTACTTCTCTGAAGTGCAGGCTAACACAGAAGGTCTTTATTAACAAAGTTTGCAGATGACTGCAAACTAGGAGCCATAATCGAAACTCCTAATGATGTGGACAAACTACAAAAGGGCCTCAATGAGACAGATACCTTGTGTCAAAGCCATGGCCTGAAGCTCAATGCCAAAAAGTGTATTGTCATCCCCTTTGGTAAAAACTCTGTACCCATGAACTACCACATAGCTGGTAGTCTACTTAATGCCAAAAATGTGATGAGACCTTGGGACACAGGTGGACAGTAGTCTCTCCTTTGATAATCACATCGCCACAGTGGTCAGGAAATCCTTCTACATGGCTCATCTCATCACAAAAGGATTCTCATCCAGAAAAAAGAGGTCATTGTTCCCCTCTACTCATCACTCATTAGACCCATTATAGAGTACAACGCCCCTTTTGGTATGTACCTCACAAGACATCTCATCTACAACAACTGGAAAGACCACAGAAATACCTCACAAAGAGGATTACTTGCCTCAAACATATGCCCTATGCAGACTGTCTCAAAAAACTACAGCTTTACTCCATCGCATATCGCCTACTCAGGGGCGATCTCTGCCTAACATACAAAGCTATGTCAAACCCAGAGCTGTTGGACATGCTCCACTTAAAGAAATCCCAATCCCTCCGAGCTACACGCTCTAGGGACCTTAACCTTGTCACCACAATAAACAGAACATGCTGGAGGGATAGATTCCTGTCCCAGAGACTTCCCATACTCTGGAACAGACTACCTATCTATGTCAAACAGAGCTCCTCATTAGCACTCTTCAAGAAAAATCTTGATGATTGGATGGGAAATGGGAAATTCACCCCGGGGAGCACTTCTGCTTGACAGGGGCACAGAAAAATAATTTTCTTGGGTGGAGAAAGCCAGGGTACATTTTTTGGCTAGGCTTGTATGGGCCCTAGGGCCGATAGCCTAGTACCTACCTATGAACCTATGAACCTATAAAGATATAAACGATGTGGATAAAATAAGCATGGATATGATCACATGTGGATATTATAAGAATAGAAGTAAAGAATATGTTAAAAGAATAGATAAAAAGTTATTTTATGTTATATGGGATATATGGAATGGAAGAATAAATGAAATTATGTTTAATGGTTAATGATTTTATCAACAATATTAAGTAAAATGAAATGGTGGTTATGGAAAAAGGAGTGGTGGTCTAAGAGGAATGAAAATTTAGTATGACTGTAAAGAAAAATATGAATATGTGTAAATGGATTTGCATAGCTATATATTTGTTTATTTGTAAATATTTGTAAGTAAATAGGTTGTAAATAAGAGTTCTTTTTGAATATAAATAAAGGACCCCTACTCTTTTCAATAGGTGCTATAAGATTTTTTATATCCACCTGAGCTATCACCAACTCAAGCAGATAGGGCCTTGGTTTAACTACTCATCTGAAGGCTGGCTCACTCAGAAGTTCAGCAGCCCCCATTTGCTGTACTACAGTGTTAGCAATCATTTTATTTGGTATGAGAATAGAACCAATAGCCTACTGCACCAAAGGTGAGTGTGCTACCTATTGCGACAGTGACACTGTGGTCCCAAGCTAACATAGCTAGTCTGCAATTGGAGTACTACCCACATATTCAGTGACTTGCTTGTCAATGTAATACATGACTGTGGTAATATCTATAATAACTTGAGTTCTGGGGGACCAAAAAATTGTTTATAAATGTGAGTGCCTTCATCAGGGCATGGATTTATTTTGCAATTGTGTTTGTATCTGTTCTTGGTGTTCCACACACCTTAGACTTTTACACCCCCCCCCCCACTCCCCAAGCAAAGTTTGAGACATCTGTGATGAATGACTGCTTTGGAGGAGGAAGGGAGGAGGGGAGACCTGGATTTAGGGAAATTTGCTGTCTACACAAAGTGATTTCTCTTCTGACAAATATTAGTACCAGAGTTTTATAAAATAAAGGATGCTGGTGCTGGGACCAAAGGAATTTCAGATACCATTATGTCCTTCTCATTTGAAGTCTTGCCAGGGTAATCATGAGAATTATAGATGCCATGGAACCCAAAATCTTGAGGTATTCCCTCGCAGTGACCAAAGTCTGAGTGGAAAACCTTAGAAATAGATTTAGATGTAGATCTGTTTTTTCATGGTTTAATTTCTCCAAGCCTTTTGGGTATCTAGTATCATGACTGGAATAGACCCCATTCCTAAGTCAAAGTATGATTAAAGTTCATGAAATTATTATTGTTTCAGTCTTTGATATTAACCAAAAGTGCTCTTTGCAGCATCTGCAATGTGCCCAGAACTGACTCCTTCTGTAATTCATATGAAATTACATGTATCAGTAGCATACCCAAATACAATTGCCACAGTGGTGCAGTGGTTAGCGTTGCCTTACAGCAAGAGGTTCTCCGATTCGATTCTCGGATAGAGCGCCTTCTGTGTGGAATCTGCATGTCCTCCCCACGGTCAAGTGATGTTTAAAGACATGCATGTAGGGGCGTCTGTGAATGGGTGTGCCTTCTTTGAAGGTTGGGTGTTGGGCTGGCACCCCGGCACCATAAAAATCCACTGCCAATCTTTAGTGGACTGGAGTTCTGCTGTGGCAACCCCTAACCAGGAAAAGCCGAGAGACATTAGTTTTAGTAGCATTCCCAAATACGACTGTAAATTCTTTTTTATGAGACCCATTGCTCTTACTACTATGGGAACTGTCTCTGTACCCTTATTCTACATTGCTCTTGTTTCTACTTG
This sequence comes from Protopterus annectens, assembly GCF_019279795.1. Lineage (NCBI taxonomy): Eukaryota > Metazoa > Chordata > Ceratodontiformes > Protopteridae > Protopterus > Protopterus annectens. The sequence goes on from NC_056732.1 coordinate 952,856,422, forward strand.
CAAATCCTGGTACTTTATGACTTTGTGTCTCTCTGTATGTAAGACACTTTAATCACTGGGTGTAGCAATTTCAATGATCAATGCTACTTTTGTCTTCTTTTCATAGACTGCTATATCTGGCTTCCTGACATTTGTTTTTTGAGCTTTTCATAATGGGTGAACCCATGTGATATAAACTTCATCTTTCTTTATAATATTCTATGGCTAAGTAAGATCAAATGGTGGTTATTGAAAAAGGAGTGGAGGTCTAATAAGGATCAAAATTTAATATCGCTGCTGCTTCAGTATTGTAATGTTTGCATCATTCCCAATGCAAAAGTGTTGCCACATTATTATGCCTTTTACTATACAGGACCTCTGCCATTAGTGTATTACACCCAGCAGCAAGATGTACAACTGTTTACAATTCTGTTTTACAAAACCTGCATTTGTCTGTCTCTCCCATATGTTCAGTGGACTTTGTAAACCAACGCGTAGGTAATCCACTATAATCTATAATGTGCCGCTAATATTAATCTTTCATCTTTTGGTGTAAATTCGCATCTCTTTAATCCTGCATGAGATCCTAATCACTATGGCTATTTTTTTTCTTGTGGAAGAAAAGCTCTTTGAACTGAGATGTCTAGCTGACACCTCAGGAATAAGATCTTGTGTGAAAGAGTCAAAAAAGACTTTTGAGTGTTCTCTTGAAATTCTAGCTTGTGTGAGAGATTCTTAACACTTTGTAGAAGACTCTGTAAAGATAAGTAAGTTGTCCAAATATGGAAATATGTGGATACCCTTTAGCCTGCAGTGACCTATAAACTGGAGGTAGACACTTTCTAAGCAATCTTGGTGCAGTGGATGGTGTAAAGGGTAAGGCAAAGAACTGATAATGTCATCCAGATACAGAAACCCTTAAGAAACACCTGAAGTCTGGATGCATAGGGATGTGATGATAAGCATCTTTTGAATCTAGAATTACCAGGAATCTTGAATGAGGAAGAAGAGGTGACAGGTTGTGAAGTGACATCATTTTGAAATTGGGATTAGGAAAAACAGATCCAGAAATGGTCTCAAAGCATTTTTTTTCTTTGGAACTAAAATCATCTTTGAATAAAACCTTTCACATCCTGGGAAAGAGGAATTGGTTTTATCACACCATAAGACAGAATTTGTTGAAGTAAAGGGGTGAATGGATAAAAGATTCTGGTCTGGTGGATGAGGAATTACCCTCTGAAAAGGATGGATTTCCACCCACTGCCATCAGTAACCTTGATGAATGATCTTCAGAACCCATTTGTCTGTAACTATCTGTTGCAGAAGAGAAAAGTGAAGGTTCAGACTTTCTGAAAGGGAAAAGGGACTGCCATGGCAGGAGGGGGAACAAGGTTCCTTAAAAAGCCATTCTGACTTGTTGGATAATACTGGTTTTGAGGGGTTCCTGAATTCTTTTTGGACCCCCCCCCACCATTTCTTTATAAATATCTGCTTACCAATTCTGTTGATACAGTTTATTTTGTTGTTTTACCAAAACTGGATGGAGATTAGAGAGTCCTTTAGAAAATTTGGAAAAGTAGAGCTGCAAAGTATTACCGATTTCCTATTTCAGCTTACCCCTTTCATCACACTTTTTGATAACCTCTGCAGCAGGGGAACCAAAAACTAGATCTCAATTCAAAGGAGAATGTTTAATCTCATTTTATCTGGGAGGTTCTGAGATTGCAGCCAGGTAAACCTCCTCAAAACAGTACCAGTAGCAATTGGCCTGGAAGAAGTATCAACTATGTCATAGTCACACTGTAAACAATGAGCAGTGACATCTACAATGGAAGAAACTAAATTATTTAAAGCAGATTTTTCCTCACAAGAAGAAACTGTAAACAAAACATTTTACACACTTTCACAATTAGTCAGAATAAACATTAATTTATGAGCCTGACAATTCAAAATTCTGAAAATCACAGTTGCAGAAGCATACACTTTTCCCATACTTATCAATAATCTTCCCATTCTTGTCAGAAAGTGTAGGATTGGAATTAACCAAATGCTTAGCAGCAGTAGGATTATGTAAAGTATACATGGCCTTAGGCATAGGCCAACTAGGTGGCCGGCTAGGGTGGCGTTCAAGCAGCGATGCTTCTCCAATAATCTGGATGGTGTAGGTAGATCAGGATGAGGGCACTGGGTGGAGTGGGGGGTGCTGTGGACCCCTGTTGCCTAGGGCACCAGATGAGCAAAGGCCGGTCCTGAACTAAAGCTATAGCTGCTGGGTCAGGTTTGGGGAGAGTGTATAAAACTTTAAAGGCTGAGGAACTTTATGTATTCTATCTGCCTTTTTAATGACAGCAGGATGACTATCAGGAAGATTGTAGACTTTGATAGACACATCCTCCAAGCTGACATATTTGGTGGATGGCTGAAGGCTCTGGAAATTCATTCTGTAACAGTTCATATTATTTTCTGAGGGACTGAGATATCTCAATGTTCTCCCACTGAAAACACTGGCACATTCTGGAAATAATCTCAGAGAAAGAGAGAAACCTAGAGAGAAAATCAGAAATTGAGTTCTCCTTGAATCGGAAAACTGAGGAGAAAACCCTGTATCTGTCCATTTATCTTACTGTCCAGGTTCAGAATCTGAAATCTCTTGAAACCACATTACAAGAAGAATCAATAGCCTGAATTAAACCCAGAGCTAGATGCAGTAAACTACTCATATCTAAGGAAATTTTTTTTTGGGGGGGAGTAGACACATGCTTATTTTTCTGTTCTTTTTGACAAGATCATGGGACTAACAGTGTTACTGGTGGCAGCCGCATCCCCAGGGATGGACAAAACCTTCTGATTAACCAGTCCTGTTTCTTCTTCCAGGACTGACAAGAGTGGCTCTCCTTTACGTACTGAGGGGACCCCAACAGCCACAGACAATGTGGCTAACCCCCAGTCCATAGTCACTGTAGGTGCTACACCAGAAGGATCAAAGATAAAGATGAGTGGTCTGATGAAGAATGTATGGCCAAAGCAGAGTCACCTCCTGTGGCTGAGGCCAATTGCATTACGTACTGTGATGGTGAAGGCTGTTCACTTAACTTTTTCTTTATGTAGCTGGAAGAAGGATCAACCATGGGGATGGAAGTTTTTCCGTGGTCAAGCCAAAAATGGTGTCTCTTTCCCAGGAAAACAATTAGCAAAAGCCGGTAAAAATTTAAAGTCTTTAAAAGTCACTTTTTCACACTAAACACATTTAAAAAGCACTTTAAAACACTCTGCCAGTCCAAAAAATAAAAATAAACAGTTTCTCCTCAGAAGATAAAAATAGTTTTTTCGATTACTTTAAAAACCTTAAACTAACAAGAAAAGAGCACTCCCATTTAAAAGTACAGTTAAGTCCCATGACATCATGTTAAAACATACACTTCTAGCTTAGAAATAACTTTCCTAAACAGGTAAGTGCAATAAAATAAATAATTTATATAATGTGAAAGGTTTTCCCCCTAAACGGAACTTATCTGCCCAGCACAGGAACAGCACAAACCAACCACTGATCCTTTAAAACCCACAGGGGAACATACTCTTCAACATTAGGAAAGTTCTGAAGGGCTTGGCACCCAAACCTGTCTTTTTAGTTAGCTCAGCTGGAGCTGACTAAGAGATTGGGTGCATGGAAGATGCCCTGAAGGTTTTGATGCTGGCTAACTTATATCCATGGCAGGATATAACCCACATAGTTATGGCTGTTTCAGCAGCGATCAATGTGGCAAACATCTAATGAGATGTGTAGGAACACTTTGGTATCTTGCAAAATTGCCTGAGATAACCATGCTTCATAGAAAACTTTTGGAGCAAGACATAGCCAGGGAGCAGAGCTGTGAAGAGGAATGAGTTTTGAAATACTTAAAAAATGGTAACAGAACCATCAACAACAATGTATCTAAAACAAATAAACTCTGTGTTACCATTGATTGCAAATCAGAATGTTGTTATAGCTGTGATCGTACATAAAAATAGACGATTTGTATATGGCTTATTCTCACATTTATTTAAGGCACCAAATAAAGCCATTGGTTCAAAACCTATTGACATATAAAAACATAATAAAATTATACAGGACACCAAAAAAGTCACTGGGACAACAAACTATTGACATAGGAATAAAAGTTAAATGTAAAAGATCTTTCATCATGCATTATTGGACCATGGAGTTAACTCACTGAATATTTCTGGGTGGTTGGCATTGAGAAGCTAGAATAATGAAGGACATTCACAGTTAACTGGGACAGCATAGATATGCAGAGAAACAGAGGCTTAAACAAAGAGCCATCTAAAAATATTGTGCAGAACAATAACAAAGATCTTGCAAGACTATGTTGAATTATCTGCCTGGGTAGCTTGTCTGGAGAAAATAAGTTTAGATGGTAATTTAATAATACATGCTCCAAGAAAAGTTTCAGTAACTCTCATGAGTAGAAAAAGGCAGGAATTAAAGTGATTTTAAAGCTTAGGTATCATTAAGAAGCAGATACATTTGGGCCGAGTATTTACATATGCCCAGAAGAGATATGCCCAAATATTAAAACATTCATTAGCAATAGTTTCTGGATTTGAGAAATTCCATAATCTATGTTTCTTTTCTGGCTTTAGCATTTTACTATTGCACTGAATAAAGGACTTGAGTTTTTAGATAATATCTGCAAGAAGTAAATGTGAGAAAATCGAACTTGTCTGTATTCTGGGTGAATTGTGACCTTAGGAGAATTGAAGACAGTTATTAATGGCTGCTTATCATTTTTCTTTCTTTGTTTTAAAATGCTATGGCCAAAGTGTCTCTGGGTTCCACTTGGCTGATTGTTACCGAGCTGAAGTAGTCCATTGCTGTGACTGAATACTACCACTAGACTTTACCAAACTGCCAATCCTTCGACCACCAAGGAAGTGACTTATCTTTTAATTACTTAATGAAGAGACTGATATTTATTTCTTGTAATTAGAATTTAAACAACTGGATTTGGACACTAAAGAAATAGTGCTGCTGCTGCATTGTTCTGCATTGTTATTTAATCTCTGGGCTACTGCCATATGCTTAATTTCCCCATGAGAGAAAAAAAAAACATGGCTGTGTCATTTTAAAGCTACAGCTCTGTTCATTTCCATTGTAGCTATTGGCAAGAGGTTAACTGCTGTTTTACTGAGTTACTTTATGTGAGAAAGGATACCAATTGTATCATATGTGAAACTTGATCCTCAGCAGAATTAATGGCCTTTTACTGATTGGCTGTTTAGATTTGTTTGTTTGTTTTTAATTGTTGTGACCTTTGTGTCTTTGAACTCCAGTTGACTAGGTTTCACAAAGCTGTGCATTGCACAGCAGAGGGGAGGAGCTGTGTAGTCTTTTGATGCAAGTCATTTTAAATAAAGTGTGTCAATAACCATAATGGCCCTACCTTTCCCCACATAAAATACCTATAATCCTATCATGTTATTGCACAAGTGCTCAACCAGTATTTCAGTACTACTAAGGAGCAATTTACCTAGTGTCTACCGTCTCAACCCAGTTAAACTAAAAACTGCTTCACAGCACCTTGATTTCTCCTTATAGCAATGAAATCTCTCCATGCTATCTTGGCAATGTGAAGCAGGGACCTGCTAATACAAGGAGGGTTTAAGTACAACTTGCTAACGTACTTTCTATATACTGCTAGTCCCTTCTGCTTAGTACTAGTTAACCTGATATAGTTAAATTCCCAAGTCAGTCTAGTATACACAAGCAATCAACTTACTTAATTCTGAGATCATGGACTCGCGTATCACCTCGCCACCCTATGTTGCCAATCTAGTATTACTAGGAACCTTGAGGCAGTGCTCTAACTGCCTAATGCTTACCAATAAGCATTTACTTCTACCATCACTACAGTACATATGTTAGAAGAGCAAATACCAACTTATATTTGAAGCTGCTCTTTCATCTAAACATGCATGCAGTACCCTGGAGATTGTCACTGCCCACATCCGCCATGCATTTGCATGCTGCCCATCTTAAAACAAGCTTTCTTATGACCAGTGGCTTCCATGGTGAAAGACCTATTTTCAGACTCCTCAGGAAATAAATGTAGCATCATATGCTATGCCTCTGTCACCAAGTTTACTCAGAGGAGTCATCACTCCAACCCATCTAAATGCTTAAGACATCATCACCAGCTGAAACACAAGGACACATCCTAGTTATAGGTGACTCCATCATATGGCACATGGACACTTCACTCACCTGGCCTGGCAAGGATGGGGGAAATAGTGAGCTGACTCTCAGGAGCTAGGATACAGTGTGTATTTAGGGCTCTCAAGTCACTTCATCCTAACTACAACTATGATCTGGTCATTGTTTACATGAGTGTGAATGATTTAGAACACACATCCTTGGATTATACAAAGAGAGACTTGATAACACTCTCAGATTATATATCTTAATCTTAATGTTTTGATTTCCTTATCTACAATTGCATTGACTAATTGAATTCAGTGTGAATTGAGGTGGATCATTCTTTTTTTCCGATTCCTTCTAATGACTTTCTTTGCAGCTGTAAATATACTCTGAAGAAGGCAATATTGTTCCTTTTTCAAACAAAGTGGTAAAGGAGCATTAAACAAAACCATTTCTTTACTTATGTAGATATCATCTAACCACAATGACTGAACCAGAACTTCAGTCTTCCTCCCAGAAATCTCAAAAATTTGCATTCAAATATCATATACTTCCAATCAGCCTTAATTTCCATATTGCAGATTGTATTATTATATTTACTAGTTTCTGAAATTCTGGCAGGAGTATAAAAAGCTCTATGGACACATTTCCATGTATCTATTTTTCAGTATCGTATACTTGAGGTCATTCCCACAGATTCCAAAACAAGAGCTTTATCTCTTTCAGTCAGATTCTATGTTTCTCTTTGAAAATGAAACCTCCTCAATTTCTCATTTTTACAGCCATGAAAGTCTAATGTGTGTGAAGCAACACAACTATTCAGACTTCTTGTATGTATGTTAGTGACATGTCCCTAGGTCCTAATTTTAAACATTGTTGTAGTTTATCCTACATAACACTTTGATATAGGATAATTAAAAAACAAGATGTAAACTACCTTTGTGAATGACAGGACCATAAAGAATCACATTTCATTCTCTTCTTGTTAATTCTAACTTTCTTCTCAGAGCAAACAAATAAGCACCATGCTCAAAGAATAGTCTCTGTTTCTAACTAAAATTAAATCTGGGAGTTCATTAAAGTGCTTAGCATGAGCTTTACTGTTAGCGCTAAAAATAACCTGCTCCTGCAATTAGGTAATTTGTGATTCAGATACATGTTACCCTGAGAAGGTAAAACCTCATTACTGACTAATTTGCATATCTCAGTTACTACAGAGATGTGCATGTAGCAATAGTAAACTGCTGCTTGTGTAGGTATTGGCATCCCCCCACACACAGTCACTCTCCCACACACACATATGAGTACACATATATACCACAGTCCACATACTAGTCCCCTGACTTGTCTTCCCGCCTGTGGTACCCCACCAATCACCATAATAGTTTAAATGCCATTATGGCATACTTGTAGTTGCCTTGGTGGCTAGTGGCTCCCCCATGCACTGTAATAGTTTCTGTGCCATTATGGTACATTTGTAGGATTCCTGATGACTGGTGTTTTCTCCCCACCCCAATCCCTATAGTGATTGCCATGCTGTTATGGCACTTTAATCTTTTGAGTTATCCTTGGTGTCTAGCAGCCCTCCCACCCCTGATGCCCAGGTGATGACAGTGCTATGAAGGCACTTATGTTAAATGTACCCCTGGTGGCTAGTGATTTTTCTCCACCAACAATCCCCATACTGATGCTGTTGCCATTAAGGCATATCACAGATGTGCTCTCACTGGTATCTAGTGGCTCCCCCAAACCCTGACCCCCATACCATAGTCATGGTAGATAATAGAACACAGCCTTTTAAGTATGTTCAGTACTACAACATGGTGGGGATGGCTGTGTTGACCTACACAACCCAGTGATTTCTTGAATTGCTTGGCAGTAGATGCCTTCCTGAAGATTGTTCCAGGGCAGATAGAAAGAAAGAGAGCACATGTATAATTAGCATATATGTCTCCCCGAGATGGCCTCATTAGCATTTAGCACACTCATGGTTCCAGCCCTATGTGGTGCTGTATGTCTGTATGCAAGAGTTGTGTGCAGCACCATATTAGGGCAGTTGTTGAATACCAAAAGGTACCATGACATGGAAACGGAGGTTTACACATCACTTGGACTTTCATGACCCCCCTCCCCAAAGTTTCCTGTGATCTTATGTGAAAATGATTCACTCAGATTACTAGATCCTGTAAGAACAATGTGGCATGGAAGGGAAGAATCTGCATAAATTCTCTTCAGATTTCAAAATTATTTTCTTTACTTCACTATCTTGTCTTTGTTCCATTTAGATCATGTTTCATGACTACCATGATTTAATTATGATACCATGCAATTTCTTCTCCTTAGATCTCAAGTTGTGCAGTTGTGGTTTCAAAGGTCTCTAAACTGTAACCTCTGTCTAGCAAACAATGAAAAAAAATCCTTTTAAATTTTAAAATACTCCATCTCAAGCATAGCTTTCCAGCTTGCCCTTAATAATTCCGATATGTAAAAGGCCTAAATTAAAATGTGTGAGATGAAAGCTATCGGCATGCAAAATGTATTACATGCAGTGGGTTTCTTCAATAGCTTACTGGTAATGAAATTATTTTCTGTCCTACTAAGCTTAACATCCAAAAAATCAACATTCTAATGAACCTTAAAAGTAAAATGAATATACCACAGATTATTATTCACCTTCTCACACAAATCTAAAATGTTCTTTCATTACCTTTGACCAGAAACAATAAATCATCTACATAGCACATTTAGCTACGTGAATTTCAATAAAGGAAAACATGTAAAAACACATCCTCAAACATAGTCATAAAAAATATGGCATATGACAGCCCAAAGGCAACACCCACATCTGTGCCTGTTTTGCAGAAATATGATGTAACTGAATTTAAAAACATTATATATATATATATATATATATATATATATATATATATATATATATATATATATATATGTATATACAATAAGAAACGTAGCATATATGTATATGTATACAAAATGATTGCAAACTGTCAACAGCCTTTTAAACCCAAATTGTGAGGAATAGAAGAGTGAAGACTAGCTACATTTTTGTTCTCCAAAATAATACTTTTAAGACAATGTGAGAAATTATCTGGCTTTCCTGAAAAATAATAAGGCATTCTGTCTAATTGAGAACTAAAGTCAGGCATGGCTGAAGGAGGACAGATGTGATTTCATTTCATGAAGAGACATAGAATGATTGACCAGTAGTAAGAGACACAGAATGACAAACTACTTTTTATAGCCCCAGAAATAGGGAAAATCATCATGGTGATGACCACCTACAAAGATATTACGACACACTAATCCATATAAAGCTCTACTAGCATATCAAACTACTCCATATAGTACCACCTGAGTGAGTTCTTCCAGCTAATGCTTGGCAGACAAATACGATCTGATATGCCAGTGTTAGAATCAAAACTTGAACCAAAGTAATACCTTAGCATAACATACAGTTATAAGTAAAGACTAAAAAGTAAAAGCTTCATAGAAAAAGTTTTGCAAACAATATCATTCGGCATAACCATACCTCTCAACTTTCCAGATTTTCACAGAATGTCCAGATTATATTTTTGGTCAGTTCCCCATAAAATATATGATTTTCTGACAAATTAATAAGGATTGTAGTCAGTAAGTAATAACATACATTTGTGTTTCAGACTTCATATCATTCAGAAAATGCATATTAACATAAATCTTGTTATTTTAGAAACTTTCTAAATTTAAGATGCCAAAGGAAGAAAAAGACTTCAGAGACGAGTGACACTCTAAAACAAACATCTTATAGTTATCTGTCTGTTTTTTTGGATTTTAACTTTCTAAGTTTATAAGAGCAATATTTAAATTTGCTCCTATTTTGGGCCTTTGTCTCTATATTATATAGCAAGCTTTCTCCAGATTTCTTGCACTAAGAGACTGAGAGGGTATGTGCATAACTACTACCTGTCCTATAACCCATTCAAGCTGACTTGAAGTTAGAGGGAGTGAAAACGTGGGACACTACAAGTGTAACAGTGCACAAGATCATGGAAATATGTTCTCACATGGTATAAATTAATGTTTGCACCATAGTTTGATGTAATAGATAATATATTTAGCCATTTTCTAATGACCATCAACCTGAATGCAGTGTTCCAGAAAACTGAACTGATAATAACCATATCAATGTCTAGCAAATCCGTTCCTGTATTCATGGCAGGGGTGGAAGTTCAAGTTCATCTACTTGTGACTATGTGCTTTCCAGTCTTTGCTCCTGCTGCTGATCAGTGACTGTAAAAGTTTTAATGCATGTCATAACAAATGTGCTACAGAGCGATCCTTTTAAAGGTTCCTTAAGCTATTCTTACTAGAGTTCAAATGATCTACAGTGGCCTAAAGCAGGAGGCCCATATATGTGCCACAAAGTTACCAATCATAAATCCAGTCTCTGGGACAATCAACTAGTTTTAAATGCATGTTTTTTACTTTTGTCTTCCATATCAGGCCATCTGTATGCCCTGGTGCCTATCCACAATTCCTCCTTCCTCTTGCTCGTTCTCCCTGTCAGTGTTCCAGATGTATGAACTACTAATCAATCCCTAGTCTCCTGGGCCATAGTCAGTGCTTTATCCCTCTATACCACGGCACTGGCAGTTTTTACAAAAAAAATCTATACTATTAAATTGCTTATATTTAAGTGTTTTCTGTTTCATAGGTTCAATCCAGAGTGCAGAATGTATAATGCAAATTAGTGTCAGCATACTTTCGTAATTTCATGAAAAATTAGATTTTTCATTAAAAAAGTAGGAGACACAGTAAGAAGTAAACAGAGCTGTTAAATGCTTGTATATATTGCATTTATTCACATTTAGTCATTTCCCTTTTAATACAAATGGAAAGTGTTATCCATTTAAGAATGAGTCTGTACTGTAATGCATTACATGTCTTAAGTTGTGCAGTTTTGTGTGAGATGCTGAAGTGTTACTATTGTTTATGCTGTGCTGCCCTGTTGTTTATAATAAAGTTACCCATTTACCAAAACATACAATGAATTCTGACAATTCTAAGATAATCCTCATGAGAAGCAGTCTGTATTTCATAGCACTTTCTGGCAACTGCCATGCAGGTACATTAGTTAGGAAATATTTCTGTTTTGCACAGCTGACTACTAAAGGCATTTCATTCAAAGCAACACCTTTTTACCCTTGTTAAGCTCATAATTGTATGCAATACTTTATTTGTATTATACTTGCTCAGACCTGTGATTCAACCTGAAAGATCCCAATGATTTCTCACCAACAAAATCAAGGGATTGTATGCCATTACCTATGCATTATGTCTTAAAGCTCTGTCTGTTTTCATTTTTAATACTCAATGTGTAGAAAATAGACACTATTTGTGCTAGCATGTCTGGCTGAGTTTTTTGTACATAATTTCAGATTAACCTGTGTATTATATGCCAGCATGACTAGCTATGATATTGTAAATAGTTTCTTACATGTTGATTTATGGTCTCTTTGTACAGAATGTTTTAAAGACTTGAACAGTGTCCTTTTACATTTCTAACTGTGCATGTTTGTGAAGAAAGATTCTAAAGGCAAACTATCTCAGATTCAGCTGATCTGGAGATAATGTCATCGGAATGTTGACAGTTGCTATGTGTTACTGTCAGAAGCTGAAAGACAGAATGGAACTTTAGTAAACAGCTGTTGGTTGATTTTCAAAATATGAAATGAAAATTAGAACTGGAACAGTTATGACAGGCTAGTCTATAAAAGGGCCTGCTGAAGACAGTTGTCAGTTACAGTAGTCAGTTGAGTTCAGTTGTGAGCAGTTCACAGATGTACTGTGCAGTGAATACTCAAAAGGACTCACCAAGAACTGTAAGCCTGCCTTTGCTCTGTTGTAGTAATTTAGTTTAGATCAGGGACGGTGTTCTTTAGTTGGATAAGAAATTATAGCTAATCAGTTACATCAGTTAGGGTTTTTCTGAATGTTGTCTACAATACTGATTTAATTTTCCTGGTGATTGAGTTTTGTTTGTTTATTGGATATTATTGTTTTATATTTTTTAACCATTTTGATCATTATTAAATATTTTTATTAACTTACATTGTGGCTGGTCCATTAGTGTTTTTCTTTGGTGATTTGAGTGCTTATACTTGCCTTGATAACTTTCTGGGCCACTCTGAAAGCCTGGCTGCTTAGGTCATTTGCTGTCATTTGTTTTAATATCTAATTTTCATAACTGATCACTCCTTTAAAAGGGCATGAAGGCTCTCTGACTGGTGACAATGTGTTACCATATTATTCTGGGGAAAGGGCACAGCTGGAAATCTGTGTCAGGCTTTCCCAGAAGTGTTTGGTTGCTCTGAAGTATATAATAAGGAGTTACATTAGGGATGGACAAAAGTATACAGTTGAGTCCCAGATTATAGAGCATATTCCTGTTGTGCTCTTAGGGGAAAATTGTGGAATATTACTCCTGTTTAACTGACAGTCTCACACTGGAGTGAATAATGAGGACTGAAGCTCCTTAGTTATTGACTCAGGATAGTAAGGGATGTCACATTATTTGGTAGCAGTCCAGTGGGATATTATCTGGATGTCACATTAATTGGTGCCAGTGGTGTGGGAATTTTAATTGGACTTCAGTAGCCTGTGGGTTGTTGTCATTAGAGTGTGCACTCTCAACAGCCACAAAGTAAACATACAGAATCTCAGTCTACCACACTTTTATTTATTTTTAGTTAGTCAGGGACAGCAGGCAAAGATGTCAGCAAAGGACAATAGTAAGCTGACAAAGAACCAGTTGGCCAAGGAGTGTGAAGCCAGAGGACTGGTGTATGCCAACCTGACTAAGGAAGCAAAGATTTCAGTCTTAGTTGCAGCTTCAGCTCAGACCAGACATTTGGAGGCTATCCAGTTTGGTATTAGGGATGTGCAGCCTGCTTGGACAGGACAGTCCACCTTTTCTTTGGAGGACCTGAGAATCCATCTGGAGTTAAGCAGACTGGAACTGGAGGCTAGGGAGAAATAGAGCCAATGTGACCTGGAAGCCAAATGATGGGAGGCTGAGGAGAGACTGCAACGTCTTGAACTGGAATCAGCAGACAGACTGTGCCTGGAAGCCCAACAACTGGAGTTCAAAATTTAGAAACCCTGGAAAACAAGAGACAGCAGTGTCATGAAGTGGAGCTTCTTACCCTTTGAAAGGGTCATGGAGGTAATGAGGAAGGGAATAACTGGATCCCAGAAGCTGTAAAGGTCAGTAAACTTTTTCCTCAATACAGGGATGGGATGACTTTGATAGTTTTATTCATATATTTGAGAGGGTATGTAGACAGTATGATGTTGACTTTGAGTGCTGAGTTTGGCTCCAGACTCCCTTATTCCATGGTAAAGCTGTTCAGGCCATGTCAAAATTGTCTGATGTAGATTGTTTGAATTATGATAGAGTTAAGAGCTGTCTTCTAGATTGCTTTAAACTAACACCTGAAGCTTATAGAAAAAAGTTTTGTGAACCTAGACACAAGGCAGATGAAAGTGTACATGAGTATGTTGCTGACTTAAGTACGTACTTTCACAGATGGGTGAGTGGGTGTCAGGTCATGACTTCTGAGGGACTAACAGACCTTTTCATGAGGGAAAAAGCCCTCAGTACTCGGCCTGATGACATGAGAATCTGGTTAGCAGACCAAGAGTGTAACTCAGCGGAGGTGTTGGGGAGAAAAGGGATCTTTACTTAGCAATCAGAGCACCAATGCATAAGAAAGGGATACCCAGTGCTGCTCATGGACATAAAGGATCCCATGGGGGTCAGTCTAAACCACACCAACAGAATACACACACAACAGGGGAAACTACTAGTCCAAGTACATGGTTAGGGATTAAATGTTTCAAATGTAACCAGAGGAGCCACATAGCAGACAAATGTCCATTGAGGTAAGGTGAGAAACAGAAGGTGAGGGAACCTGCAAGTGGTAATGATAAACTGCCAGTGGTAAGTTGTTTTGAAACAACAGGAGTGCCAAATTATCACCAAAATGTATATCCTATGTTACTAGATGGTGAACAGGTTACTGCTAATAGAGACACCACTTCTGATATAACCATTGTGAGGCCTGCAGTGGTTAGTGAAGAGCAGTATTTGCATGGACAGTCCACTCCAGTCAGAGCTTTGGGAGGGGACCCCATTCCAAATACCTTTGGCTAGGGTTCATCCTGACTGGAAGGCTGGAAGAGCAAGCAAGCAGGTAGGTGTCTTTGAGGATATTCCTGTAGATGACTTGATAGGGAATGAATTTGATGATGCAGTACCTTAAGTGCATGCAGTGACACAATGTCAGGCTTAGAGACAGGCATGTAAATCTGGTAGCTTGGGAGATCCAGAGAGATCTCATACCTGAAGCTGGGACTGGTGTGATGGCTGTTTCAGAGAAGGAGCTATCCTGTAGTAGTAAATCTGAAACTGAGCCACAGCTGCTGGGAAGTGCTGGTGTTACCTTGGACACGGTGACTGCAAGGATGGAGGGGAGTGATAGTACCCAGATTGAAAGTGATGCACAACTGCCAGAAGTTATTAGGATTCCTGTGGAAGGGGAGCTTGTGATTGAGGATATTCCTACAGATGTCCTGATAAGGGATGACTGTGATGATGTAATGCCTTGTGTGCATGCAGTGACACAGGGTCAGGCTTGGAGACAGGCATGTAGATCTGGTAGCCTGGGGGAGACCCAGACAGATCTTATACCTGAAGCTGGGACTGGTGTGGTGGATGTTTCAGAGAAAGAGTTATCCTGTAACAGTACATCTGAAAATAAGCCACAGCTGCTGATAGCTACTGATGTTCCCTTGGACACAGTGACTGCAAGAATGGATGTGAGTGATAGTACCCAGAGTGACAGTGAGGTACAGCTGTCAGAAGTTGCTATGCTTCCTATGGAAGGGGAGCTTAGGAGAGTCACAAATGTAGAGTTGAGACAGGCTCAACTTATGGACCCTACATTATAAAGCTTGAAGAAGATGGCTAAGGAAGCACCTGATGCTCAAGGAAGAGGGGAGTCTGTATCTGGGAACAAAGGTTTGCTATATAGAGTGGATTCCTAAGGGAGGGCTGGAAGGTGAGGTAGTATGGCAGTTCATAGAGCCTAGAGCCTACCATCTCCCACTGAAGAGGATACTGAGGCAGAGAAGAAACTTTGATGTATAGAAAGTGGACTCCTAAGGGAGGGATAGAAGGTGAGGTAGTATGGGTTTTGGTACAGCCTAGAGCCTACCATCTGCCATTTATAGCTATAGTTCCTAATATTCCTTTTGCAGGTGATATTGATGTAGAAAAGGTGGCAAATGCTTTACTAGACATGTTCAGCCAGGTAGGTTTTCCAAGAGAGATACTGACTGACCAGGGTGTCAACTTCATGTCAGATCTGTTGACTTGTTTGTGGAAGCCTTGTGGGGTGAAACATGTAAAGATCACCCCTACTATCCCCAGACTAATGGTCTTGTGAAGAGGTTTAACTCTACATTGAAGACTATGCTATGGGTATTTGCAGACCAGTTTAAAGGGCAAAGTTAAACATTAAACCTAGTAAGTGTCAGGTGGATATGGCAGAGGTCACTTACTTAGGACACAGAGTGGGGAGTGGTAAGATTAGCCCAGAACCTGTCAAAGTGGAAACTATTCAAGCATGGCCAACTCCTGTTACTAAAAAGCAAGTGAGAATATTTCTAGGGACAGTGGGGTACTGTTGAAAATTTGTGCACAGTTGTGGTGCAGTGGCTGCACCCCTTACTGTCCCAACTAGGAGAAATAAACTTTATAAGATAGTCTGGATCACAGATTGTGAACAAGCATTCCACAAACTTAAGAAGATTTTGGGAGGACACCCTGTGTTAGCCAGCCCAGACAATAGTGAAAAGTTTGGTGTGCAAGTGGATGCATCAAATTGTGGGGTGGGACTGTGGTCAGCCAAGTTTCCTCAGAAGGAGAAGAATTCTGCACTGGGGTTAATAATGCCAATGCAAATGGATTTCCCAGGAGAGGAGTGGATTGATATTCCCAGACAGACCCATTTTTCTAAGGCATCATTTTTCAAGGCTCACTTGAAAACTGTGCTCGAGTCATAGAGGGGGGAGAAATGTGAAGAAATTACATACTGTTGTTTGTGCTAGCATGTTGGGCTGAGTTTTTTTAACATAATTTCAGATTAACCTGTGTAATTTGTGCCAGCATGACTAGCTATGATATTGTAAATAGGTTCTTACATGTTGATTTATGATCTGTTTGCACAGAATGTTTTAAAAACTTGAACAGTGTACTTTTACATTTCTAACTGTGCATGTTTGAGAAGAAAGATTCTAAAGGCAAACTGTCTCAGATTCAGCTGATCTGGAGGTGATGTCATCGGAATATTGACAGTTGCTATGTGTTACTGTCAGAAGCTGAAAGACAGGAAGGAACTTTAGTAAACAGCTGTTGGTTGATTTTCAAAATATGAAATGAAAATTAGAACTTGAACAGCTGTGACAGTTAGGCTAGTCTATAAAAGAGCCTGTTGAAGACAGTTGTTAGTTACAGTTGTCAGTTGTCAGTTACAGTAGTCAGTTGGGTTCAGTTGTGAGCAGTTCACAGATGTACTGTGCAGTGAATACCCAAAAAGACTCACCAAAACTGTAAGCTTGCCTTTGCTCTGTTGTAGTAATTTACTTTAGATCAGGGACAGTGTTCTTTAGTCAGATAGGAAAGTATAACTAATCAGTTAGATCTGTTAGAGTTTTTCTGAATGTTGGCTTTCTATCCTGCAATATTGATTTTATTTTCCTGGTGATGGAGTTTTGTTTGTTTATTGGAAATTATTGTTTTATATTTTTTAATTATTTTCCTCATTATTAGATAAGTTTATTAACTTACATTGTGGCTGGCCCATCACTGTTTTTCTTTAGTGATTTGAGAGTGCTTATACCTGCCTTGATAACTTCCTGGCCACCCAGAAAGCCTGGCTACTTAGATCATTTGCTATCATTTGTTTTAATATCTAATTTTCATAATTGGACACCCTTTTAAAAGGGCATGAAGGCTCTCTGATTGGTGACAGCACATGTTAACCGTATTATTTTGGGGAAGGGGCACAGCTGGAAATCTGTGTCAGGCTTTCCCATAAGTGTTTGGATGTGTGAGATTTAATTTATTTAAGTGTGAGAGATCTGGGACACATTGCTCTGAAGTGTATAATAAGGAGTTACATTAGGGGTGTGCAAAAGTATACAGTTCAGTCCCAGATTATAGAACGTGTTTCTGTTGTGCTCTTAGGGGAAATTTGTGGAATATTACTTCTGTTTAAGTGACAGTCTCACATTAGAGTCAGTAGTGAGGACTGAATTTCCTTAGTTACTGGCCCAGGATAGTAAGGGATGTCACAATATTTGATGGCAGCTCAGTGGGGTATTATCTAGACATCACACTCACAATTAAGCAACACTGTGAGCAGCCACACAAAAAAACTTAACCTTCACCAAAGTATAAATGAAATCTGCTGGAGTTATAGATACCTCACTCAAAGAATTCCTCTGCTCTGGGATAGACTCACCCTTAATATTAAGCAAACTATTTCCCCTCGCTTTCTATAATCATAGCTAGGATGAGCAGATGAGTAATCACAAAGACATCCTTGATCGAACCCCACAAACCCTTATGCAAAAGGGTATAAAGTAGTGGAATTTGTAGTGGTTAGGCTGCAATACAAATTATTTTTCCACTCAATTGTGTAGTAGCATTTTATGAATCTATGCACCTGTAAAGAGCAACAGACCATAAAGCATTTCAAACCACATTTAGAAATTCTATGTGCAAGCCACTCGCAAGATTACATAATATATTACTAATGTCTGCAGAATTATAATTTGAAAGTCAAATGCAGTCTGGGAAAGAAAATGTATATAGCAAATATGCTGAGCACAACATACTTGCTGAAGCAGTATGTAGAGCAGCTCGAAGAAAAAATAGACGTTCTTTGGGTAATATTGCAGTTAACAATGACAAAATAAGCATTGCAAGAACTTCAGAAAAGTACTGGCCACAGACTTAGAAATACAGTTACTGAAAAAAAAAACAATTCTGAGAGAACGGCCAGAGCAAACATCCATCCAGTCGTACTTCTCTATCAAGGAAATAAGTTGTGCCCTTGGCTCAGTGTTCAAAGTTAACAAGCACTGACCCCTAATAGATAGATATTAGAGTAAACAATATCACATACTCAGACTCTAAGGACATAGCCAGTCTATTAGAACATAAATTTAGCACTATGTTCTCAGAGGTCAAAGCTAATGTAAAGGGTTTGTGGCTGACCAAATCTGCAGATGTCTGTAGACTTGGTGCCATAATAAACTCACCAGAAGACACAAAGATCCTCCAAGAGGATACATAACCATGGACGAAAACTAAATGCTAACAAATATATAATAGTTTCTTTTGGCAAGCATGACACCTCCTGTAACTATCATATTGACAAAGCACCCCTAAAAATTGATTTTGTAGTTAGGGACCTAGGTACCTATGTGAACAGTCAACTGTCTTTTGATCATCATGTATCCACTATTGTAAGAAAGTCTTTTTTCACTGTACAACTTGTTAGTAAGTATATGGTGTTTAGGTGTAGGGTTGTGATCATTCTTTTGTATTCAACACTTATTAGGGCAATCATTTAGTATAATGACCCCTTCAGTATGTACCTGCCCAAATGCTTAACATAACTTGGATGACCACAATACTTTTTCACTAAGAAAATTAAGGGTCTAAATGATAAATACTACACTGGCCATCTCAAAGCCCTGTCTCACTTCCATGTATCAAGTAGGGTATTGAGGGGTGATCTCTGCCTGATGTACAGATCCTTAACACACCCTATCCTCTCTGAATTACTGCACACACACAAGAGTATTGAATTTAAGAGATATGAACAAAAGTTGAAGCTCATACATATGACATTGAGCCCAAAATATCCACAGCTGAAGGAACAAGTACACAGAACACTGCAGACACTGAAAAAAAAAAACTAATGAAAAAGAGCACATGCTTTAACTTTTGAGATTATCATCTTGTAATTCTGGAATATAGGTATACTCCATTTCTGAATCTCAGCCTCTCATCTGTTCATTTACTAATGGCTAGCATATTAAAAAACAAACTACTGACTTAATACTACTTGATTAATGCCAGGAAATTGTGACAAGTTATGAGATAACAGAAAATTTTCAACTAAAGCAGAATGTTAGTTTGACAAACATTTTGGAAGACTCTAAGACCTGTAAAGAAGTCACAAAGTGAGACTGCATCAGCCTTGCCAAAATCAGCAGTCTGATGCTATGGTAACTGGTCAAGCAACTGAGATTCTGGTCTTAGGTATTCAGATTCTTGGGATTCCGTAATTTGATATTTAGTAGTGATTATATATATATATATATATATATATATATATATATATATATATAAAGAGAGAGAGGCAGTTAATATACAACCTGGAGGCTAAAAGCTATTAAAATCCTTTATTTCAAATGATGGGGTCTTATTTTTGTACATAATGGATCTGTTTCATGCTAGCAAGTTGGCAAAGTTAATTATGGGATGTACATATATACAGTTAGTAACTACCTCACTAAACAATGTAGCATTTATAAAAAAAATAGTGCTAGATCTTTAGCCATGGGCAGTAATTCTGGTCCGTATGCACACCACCTGATCATCCCATCAACTCTTGTCAGTCACATTAATGAGATCATGGAGGCTGATCAAACATTAAGGTTATGAGTCTTTATTAAGCATCCTGATAGACACTGCAAATGTTATACATGCTATCACATGTAGAAAGCTGGGAATTAAGAGCTATATAAGGAAAGTGGGCAAGGGAATGTTCATGAACATCATTCATGCCAGAATTCAGAAATAACTAACTGATCCGAGGACTAAATACTATACCCATAATTAAGGGTTATGTGAAAGGACTTAAGGAGGACAGATGTAATTCCATTTCACAAAACTAGGCATGAGGAGGAGCTATAGAATGACAGACCAGTAGTGAGCAATACAGAATGATGGACCAGTAGTGGTAGCCTCACGAAATTAGGCCCAGGACTACAAACTAGTCAATGATGAAATAAATAAAATAAAGTGATTCAACTACTTTTCAAAGTAATGGCTATTGAGTACCTATAGGCCAGGACCACATATCCGAAATATGAAACCCATGTCAGTGAATATAAGATTGTGAGCCCTATGCCACAAAAATATAAATGAATGTGATTCTTTAAATTCTTAAAACAGCTACGTCAGAAGCAAGGCTACTCTTAGTGAAGCTATATAAAAAAAATTTATATGTGGTTAGCAAAGCCATCTGCATTGTCAGTCAATGGGTAGCACCCTCTGCACTCCGTACTTAATATAATTAACTACCAAGATCACTGTCCTCTCAACAGCCCTTGCCAAGGTGGTATATCAATTTGCCTCATATTAAACATTCAACAAAATGCATTCAGTGAAGGACATAGTTCTCAGGAATAATTTTGTTACTAAGTCTATGATGAGTGCAATTTGGAAGCCTGCATTCTGAAAAGTAAACTTAGGGTACAAGTATAAGTAGGAAGTAATAAACCATCAATCAAAAACAGTTTGACAAGGACACTTAAACACTTATAAAAGATGACCTACAGACTACAACTCATTACAGCAAGAAGTATTGGGGGAATCCCTGAAAACATCAGTTAAAAGCAGGAAGCTTTTACTTGTTTATTACAACAACTGAAGTGATCCTACCTAAAACAGTCCATACAGTTTTTTGAAACTTTATATCTGTGAAGGTTTATTACTCTGATATCAACAAACAAAATAGTTAAAGATCTACACAAGAAACAACATGAAAAGATAGCAAAAAAAACTTAACATTTTTACCATTATTGTAAAGAGAACAGAGACATGGCAGATTCTTTAAAGTGATTTAAATACTTCAGAAAAGTCTAGGAACAAAGCATCTTTCATAAAAAAGAAAGACCTATATAGGAGTAAGATGCATAATCTGAAGAAAGAAGTGGTACCTTAAAAGTACCACAAGGAAGTATTTATTTTCACTGAAATTGTTGCAGATACAAGGAAATGCCTTACCATACAGCTTATTTGAAATAGTGGTGCAGTACTAGAAGATATAGAGTGGGCCTAAAGCATTTATTGTGGATAGAGGTTGTGGGAAGTTCATAGGTTAGTACTAGGCTAATTGCCCTTGTGAGCCATTTATGCCTAGTTAGTTATCACTTGTGAGACTCAAACCCTGCATCTTGTGTTTGTAAGGCAAACACCTTAACCATTAGGCCACCCTCCCAACCTTTATATCATGATTTGCTTCAAAGTCTACAGTTTCCTTTAATAAGAGAAACAGGTAAATTAGCTGAGCTAAGCAGTCCTTATATTTCATCAATTTCATGTTCCTATATTTGTGGCTGTAGTCTAGGCTCAGAGAACAAGAGTTTGTAACAGTAGTTTCACTATCACACACTATCACACACCTAAATTTTATAGATTAGATGGGCTATATTATCTTTGCTTCTGGCTGTACCCCATGAATATCAACAATCTAAATGAACAATAATAAATCAAAATTGTGTGTGTGCGTCAATTAAGGCACCCAGAGCTTTCACTGCAGTGGAAATCTTATGAACAAAACTGCAGCATAAACACTTTCAGAGGTCAGGAACTGCCATTTTAATATATTGTTTTCAATAGCTTATACTCATTTTGCCATGCAGAAACAATATTTCTTTAGGACACCTTTTTCCACTTTGAAAGTCATTTTCTTGCCTCAGATGGCACATAAATTATTACTTGACTCACTAGATCTTGATGCCAGCTTCCCAGAGCTCATTTTGTCTGACAGAAAACTGTGTATCTTCTCTGGCAGGTGTTATGACAGCAACTGAGAAACATGTTTCAGTCATCTGATTCTTTTAAGTAAATATGCTTGAAGACAGTCATATACAGAAATAAGCCACTATCTGGTTTGGACAACTGATTGCAAGTTAGTGATAATTTCCTTAATATCTGTGTATTGCAACCGCCCTTGAGTCATTGCAGTTGATGCATAGGGATCTGTAATATTTACCAGAAACCCTTATTTGCAGTATGCTGTTATTTAAAGGATGATTACTACAACTAAAGCTCTTTCTGTCTGACTAAGCAATTAAGAACTTTCATGTAGTCAGCTAAGAATGTACCATATGTGTGTCATTTTAGTGTTAACCTACCTTTTATAAAGACCCTTGCTTTCTCTTCCTGTCTGCCATATGAATTTTTGTCTAATCCAGCAGTTTCTTGCAACTGTTCAGCACTTTTAAGGTAATTCTTTATCCAGGTATGAGTAGATAAAGGATTGATGCCAGCAATAAGAATGGCTCAAGCAAAGGGTGTGTTTAGAGACATCATTATATTATCTCACTGTTAGACAGTGATCATGTCTGTAGTAAAAAAAATTCAAAGTACTGAGATCAGCTACATGTAATGTTAAAGCAACATATCCCTGTTCTACTAAAACTAAATGAGCTTTAAAAAAAAACTAAAGAAAAAATAGACAAAGCAAAAAAATGTGCATTTCTGGCAGACATTTAAATTAGCTGCCTCTGCTAAGGAAACATGAAGAGTACCTGAGCCAGGTGGCATGCCTCCCTCCTCAGAGATCTGTCTGTCGTATGAGAGGTTATGAGTTCTGATCAAAAGCATGGAAATATAATCTTTAACCTATCCAGTTTGTCCTTTTACCTGCTTATTAATGAAGCTCCTAGTCCTCCGTAACTGGAACATCTTCCTGCTCTTCCCATGAACTGCTTTCAGTCTATTGCACAAGTAAATTTCAGTGCCATTTCTGAATCTACCAGCTTTTTTCAGAAAGGTTGTTGCATGAATTGACTATTAGTACTACCAAAGTGCTTTCCAACAATTCCACCAAGTTGTCACTTTCATATTAACTTCCTGCTCTTTTACAAGCCTAATATGCTGGACTTTCTGTAGTACACACTGCTGGTCATGCAGTTTCTGTGTACTAGATAGCTTAAAAAATCATATGTGATGAGGAGGGATTCAGAAAATTGTGTGAGGTTGTAAATCAAGCCTGAAAATATGAACATACCTCCAAAAATAGGGGACAAAGGCCCCAAAATAGGGATGATTTTTAAGTATTGCTCTTATAAACTTAGAAAGTTGATAGAATAACAGATTTTGCCATAATGAATTTTCTGAAGGGCATGAAGTCTGAAACTGAAATGCCTGCCATTATTTTCTTACTTCAATCATCAATGATTTACCTGTAAAACAAAAAATGTTATGAGGAATAGACCAAAAATATGAAACACAAAGCTGGACTTTTTGTGAAAATCTGGACATTTGAGAAGTATGAATACATTATGTTCAGGGGTAAACCAGGCCTGAAAATAAGTAAGTTGTGAAGTCTGCACTGGTGCAGTTGATCATTTCTGTCACATTCCTCCCCTCATTTTCTCTAGGTTATACACATTATAATTATTGACTATTTTATATTTCTTCTGGTGCAAATGCTGGCCAACTTTTTTTTTTGTTCACTAAACAAGACCTACTATTTAAACATGTCTCTTCTGTTTAACAGGGGCTGTAGCTCAGTGGTAGAATGTATGCTTTGCATGTATGAGGCCCTGGGTTCAATCCCTAGCATCTCCAAAAGATTTAGGGTTGGGAGGGTAGACTAATGGTTAAAGTGTTTGCCTTACAAACACAAGGTGCAGGGTTTGAGTTTCACAAGGGATAATTAGCTAGGCTTAAAATAGCTCACAAAGGCAGTTAGCTTAGTACTAATCTATGAACCCATTGAGTAACTTTGAAACACTGGTCTAATTTAATTACTTCCTGAAAGTCAGACAACACCCAAGTGGAGACAGTAAGATTCAAACACTGAACTAAAGAATGAGTCTGGTCAGCAGCTTATATCCTTAATCTTTTGCATTATACTGTCAGAGCAATAATTTTCATTAGGAATTGGGGACTCATGAAGATACATAACTTATTTGACTGGGTTAAAGAATATAGCAAAAGACTCTGAGTATGGTGACATCTGTGATTTGGTGGTAAACTATATAATTTTCTGTGTCACTAGAAATGACAAGAAAATCAGAACTGATAATGTGCAAAGTCCTGGGTGTGTGCAGAGCAAATGAAATTACAACTATAACACTAAATGGGTTTCTGAGGACTTAGAAGTGTACAAAATTAAAGCTGTGATTGACACTAATGTGAAAATGAATTTGTCATTTTAGTCAGGAACATTCATTGACCAAAACATATATTTTTTCTCATATTTAATGCTTATAATACTGTCATCTTGCTTTATTGTGTGTATACATGTAATCTGTTTAATTTTGCATAGATATATATATATATATATATATAGATCTACTTCAGTAGATCGAACTTTTACAAGTTCGAACCACATATGGCCGAGACCATATGCTTGAACTCGTAAAAGTTCAAACACTGAAATAAAGACATATAAAACAAAAAAAAAACACAAAACTAAACGTCTATAACACATTGCCCCCTGCACCTCCCACACTCCCCTTACTTAAATATACCAACTCCAAGATCGCCCTGCATTGCGGAAATGGGAAATCTTCCCTTTCCGCTCTGTACAGAGGTCTCCATTCAGTCCAATCGAACTTTTACAAATTCAAACATATGGTCTCAGCCATATGTGGTTTGAACTTGTAAACGTTCAATCGACTGAAGGGGACCTATATACATATATATATATATATATATATATATATATATATATATATATATATATATATATATATATATATATATCTTAGAAAATTGTAATGGAATTTCAGGTAAAGACTGGGAATTTCAAATAAATAATGTGTTTTAATCCCAGATTTCATCTAATGAAACTGGAATTTTATTTTCTTGAGAACCTTAAACAAGTATCCCTGACTATGAGGTTTCAATATCGATTTTACATAGGTAGGTTCATAGGTTCATAGGTATGGGTATGTAGGAAACACAATAAATCTGTTGCACAAGATTTGTATGTATTGAATTTAAAAATGAAAGTATAAATATTTTTGGCTATTGTAAAAATACATGCAGATATTGTAGGTATTTAGAATGTGTTTTGATCAGAAAAGCTTACAATCACAGTAAAACACTGCACCTGATTCCAAAATATTTGCTGTCAGTATAAGTGACTTTCTGTGAAGTAAGCATGGCCCAGTTCCAAAAGGCTTGTTTACTAAGTGACATACCCCTTATCTATAAAGCAGGTTTACAGCTGGGATCAGATTTCAAAAGAATTGCTCTCAGTGTATGTGACTTATTCCAGTATATTCCTGACATACAGATGGAAATCCGTTGGTTCTTTAATCATGGAGATGTTAAAAAAGGAGGATTCTGACCTAAGAAAGAAGCCAATCATAGCCATAAATCTATAGCAGGTATTTCAAAGTTGTGGCCATTATGCCTCAAGCAGCCCTCAAAGCAGCACAATTTTAGTTGAAGGAAGCTATTACACTTTATTCACAGCTGTACAAATGATCTTTCTTTTTGAACTGTAGATTGTGGCTATTGGCTGAGTGTTCATATGGCTAGTATGGTCATTTGAGTTTGAGACCCCTCCTCTAGAGAGGCAGGAAAAAAACATTCCTACATTATGCCAGTATGTTATTGTAGCTAAGCTGAAAAGACTGTTTGTCTGCTATCCTGTACCATTTGTCATCTTCCTGTGTAGCGCACCCGCAGGTGTAGCTAAAAAGATATGGGTTCCTTCCTACCTGACTTTGGTGAAACCCCTATTAGGCCCAACACACCAAGGTGGCAAGAGGGACAGATTTTATTCTAGGTGACACATCTAGTTTAAAAAGGCAATAGCACAACCATAAACAAATTATTTCAACAATGCACCAAACCAATAAGACAAGGTGAGAATATGCATGCAATGAAAACATACATTCACCCTCTTCCCCAGAACTTAACAGAAGAAGGTCTTGACATTCAAACATGCACAAAGAAGGCAATATCAATGAGCAGTAAAGCTTTATAATGCAGCAATACAAACATGGGAAAAAATGCAATGTCAATAAGCAATAAAAGAGTCATAATACAACAATACAGATATGAGAAAATGCAATGTCACTGAGCAGAAAAATTATTGAAGGCAGCAGTACTAACACAAGC
Source organism: Protopterus annectens (assembly GCF_019279795.1). NCBI lineage: Eukaryota > Metazoa > Chordata > Ceratodontiformes > Protopteridae > Protopterus > Protopterus annectens. The sequence goes on from NC_056732.1 coordinate 952,882,836, forward strand.
AAAATGCAATGTTATTGAACAATGAGGATTTATAATGCAACAATACAAATATGAGAAAATGCAATGCCATTGAGCAGTAAATATTCTTTAAGGCAGCAGTACTAACATGGCAAAATGCATTATCATTGAACAATAAAGAGATACTGCCACAATACAAATATGAGAGAATGCAATGTCATTTAGCAGTACTAACACCCTCTATCCCCTTGATCAATTCTAAACAGACCAACTATGAAACACTCTATTATACCTTGTTCACTGGCCAGTGACTACTTACAGTCTTGCTGCTGGCATGATAGGGCCCAAGTTGGAGCTCATATGGATTCAGTTATTTGTAATCAACAAAGCATTAAAGGGGGGAGGGACAACAATCTTATAAAAATATAAAATGACAGCCAGAGCCTCCCACCTCTCCATAAAGAATATCCTAGTGACCAGGTGCCATGGTTCCTCTGATGGGAAAACTAGAAAACCACTTACCAGAACTCTGGTAATCATCTATGGCTTCTCAATATTAGGCTTAAAGGAACTCCTTTTCTTGCTGAATCATAGCAGGTGTGGAACTACTGGTTTCAGACTTCTCTCCTGATTCCACAAAATGCCATATCCAGGATTTCAGCAAGAGACAGACACAATCTCCTACTTCACTTCCCTGTCCCAAAACACTAGAAAAAAAATCCAGTCATGCTGCAAGGCCCTTTTCCACTTCAGCTCTGTATTTGAGTCTTCTCTCCTTCAGCTAGTGTTCCAGACCCTTCTTTCACTTTCAAAATTGTCTTTTATATTCCTGAAAAGGAGCTCTGCCTTGTGGTGTAATGGAAAACTACAGTTTATTACTTCTACATGAAATACAGTGGGAGCTACACTCTCCCCCCACTTGAAAATCTTGGGTCCCTCCATGTCAAAGGTAGATTAGCAGAAAATATTTACAAACACTAATGCACCATCAACTGAACAATATTTTAGCATTCAAAAGGTACATTCCACCAAGGGTAATCAGCCTTATGCTTAACTTGGGATGGGGTTACACTAGGAGGCATAGGGATTATGAGCGCATTCCCTCCGATGAGCTGTGGTCACAGGTTCCTGTGTGCTATGTCCCAAACTGTTATAGGTAAGTCTCTGTGGGGGCTGAATCAGTCTCTGCAGTTTTGGTTCAGAAGAGAGAGCTAACGAATTTTGCTCAGAAGGTTTGTCACTCACATCATATTCAATGTCTAGTTCTTCAGTAGGCATATTGTCTACTTCTAAGATCTCCTCTTGTATAACTTCACTTTCGTTTCTCATAACAGTATGACTATCCTCAGCACTATTTTCTGAAGTTTGCATAGCAGGGCCTCTATCAGTATCAGGTTCTGCAAGAGGCACAGAAGCATTACTTAGTCTCTTGTTAGGTCTGGGCTGCTCAAAATGACAAGGAACGAATTCTGGTGCATTTACATTGAGATTACAGCCCACAGGGTCTTGAACATCCTCATAAAAAAGCCCATTGAAACCCCAGTCATCATCACTGTCCTCCTCACTTCAGCAGGAGGAAGCATAGGCTATTTAATATTGGAGAGGATAGTTCCTCTCTGCCTTAGCCTTCTGGATCCCCTTGAGTTATGCCACCACTGAGCCATTCTGGGTTCCGGATTCATGAGTCTCACTGATTTTGCCAAAGGCATTAAATTGTTTCAGTGCCAGGTTTTTATGGGTCCTTCTTTCCCCTCAGGGCAAACTTGGTAGATAGGGATATTAGGTAGCTGAGAACAAATTACGTAAATCTCAGATCCCCAGTGGTCAGCTAGTTTATGCTTTCCTTGTAGTCCCAAATTTCTCAAAAGAACTCTGTACCCTGGCTGCAAGTCATGCATCTTTACTTTTTGTCATAGTGAGCCTTATTTCTCTGATGTCTTTGCCCTGTTGATTTTTCAGCAAGCTCATAAGCCTGTCTGAGGTTCTTCTTGAGTCTCTCCACATAACTGCTGTGAGATCACACTGGTGTATCATCAGCTGTGACTCCAAAGGTGACATCAACAGGAAGACAAGCTTCTCTTCCAAACATTAGGAAGTAAGGTGAGAATCCTGTAGCATCATTTTTAGTACTGTTGTAAGCATGCACCACTGTGGCTACATGTCTACTCCATTGACTCTTCTCAGCAGATAGTGTCCCCAACAAGTCTAGTAAAGTTCTGTTGAAATGCTCAGGCTGAGGATCCCCTTGAGGAGGATAAGAAGTGGTGCAGGTTTTTTGGACTCCCAAACAGAGTGAGTAGTTCATGGACAAGCTTGCTCTCAAAATCACGTCCTTGATCAGAGTGTATCCTTTTTGGCAGGCTGTAGTGTACAAAGAACTTCTCAACTAGTAGTTTCACCACTGTAATAGCTTTCTGATCGTGAGTGGGAAATGCTTGAGCATACCTGGTATAGTGGTCTGTCACCACCAGCACATGGGTTTATATCAGAACATCAAAAGTTCATACTTTCGATTGTTCTTACATCGACCCCTATTCAGCGAACGCTGAAAATAATGAAACGACAGATAGCCAATTTTTTTCCTAGGGAAAGAATTTGGTTGTCCGTTTCTGTCGTTTCGCTATTTTCAGCGCTGTGGTGGAAAGTTACAGGTCAGGTTCAGGTAAGTGTGCGAATGGGCATGGGTTAGGTGAGTTAGGGTTAGGGCGCGAGGGAGGCATGTTTGCGATTGTGTGGGCGTAAGGGTTAGGGCAGGTTAGGTGAGATAGGGTTAGGGCGCGGGTGAGGTGAGTGTGCGATAGTGATGGACCTTAGGGTTAGGGTTTGGGTTAAAGTAAGTGGATAGTTAGTGGTGTTTGTACAGTTTAGTGTAGGGTTAGCTGTAAGATTTTGGGTGTATGTGTGTATTGCTGTTTGTTTGGTGTGCTTGTGTTGTGTGTATGTGTTTTGGAACAGCATATTTTTTCCCTAGGAAAAAAATCGCTGTTCTGAATGTTCGATGTTGTCAGCCTTCTCTGATTAGGGGTCGATGTATGAGCATTTGAAAATGTGAACTTTTGGTGTTCTGATATAGACCCCCAGCACATTACTGATCCCACCTTCATCCGGTTCAGTGCACAGAAAATCTATAGAGACCAGTTCCATGGGTCCACTACTTTCAATCTGACCCAATGAGGCAGCTCTGGTTGGCAGAGTCTTTCTCTGAATGCAATGAAGACATGTACGACAATAATCCTCAACATCTTGCTTCATGCATGGCCAGTAGAACCTGTCTCATACCAGACCCATAGTTCTGTCATAACCAAGATGACCATGTTCATCATACAATGACTGGAGTACTACTTCTCTATACTTCTGAAGAAGCAACAATTGCCATTTTTCATTGCCGAGTGCACTAGGAGAGCTCCTATACACTAGTCCATTCTGTATCTGGAGTCTATTCCATTCTTTGGCCAAAAGTCTTGCCAGAGGATGAATATCCGTGCAAAGCATATTAACTTATTTCTTCCCTAAAGCAGCTACCACCAGCTGACTTAAGGGGTCTTCTCTTTGATCTTTCCTGAGGTCACTGTTACTCAAAGCTGGTAGCGATGAAGCCTGCAAAGTGACCAGATTACAGTAAGCTTGGAGTAGGCTTGCTGCAGATAGACCCAACTTCTGGGCCCAACATTCAGTGTGTTGATAGCAAGTTGCAATCTGACAAATAGATCTCACCCCTGGTGCTGGAATTTTCATCCATTTATCGTCTGAGGTTTAAATCTCCCTGAGGTCTTCTGGACAGACCATCAACATCTCCATTTTATTGTCCTGGGCGGTATTTCAAACTGAAATTATAGTTGCATAGAGCTGCCATCCATCTGTAGCCAGTAGCATCTAGCTTTGCAGTGGTCTGGATGTATGTCAGAGGATTGTTGAAAGTCTGCACTTTAAATTCAGCCCCATAGAGATAGTCATGCAGCTTGTCCACTAAAGCCCACTTTAAGGCATGGAATTCCAACTTGTGTGCAGGGTAGTTTCTTTCTGTGGGGGATAAACTCTGACTGATAAAAGCCACAGGTCTCAGCTTCTTGTCATATTCCTGGTAAAGGACTCCTCCTAAGCCATCCCTGCTAGCATCCACATGTAAAGTGTATGGCTTTATTGATTCAGCATATGCCAGCACAGGGGCATGTGTGAGGCAGTATTTAAGCTGTTCAGATGACTCTTTGTACTCAGAAGCCCAACGACTCTCAATGAGTTCTTTAGAACCTCTCGGTCCCTTAGGCTTTTTCACAAGGATATCTTCATCTGTTTCATCTGCTTTCTCATCATTTCAGAGCAAATGGTTGAGGGGTCTTGCTATCGTTGAAAATCCTTCCACAAACCTTCTATAGTAACTGCAAAACCCCAGGAAAGATTGCAGCTCTGCGATAGTTTTGGGTCTGAGCCAAGATGTCACCGCTTCAACTGTGCTGGGATCTGTGGATATTCCATTTGCAGACACTACATGTCCCACATAGGTCACTGAAGGTTGGAAGAACTTGCATTTGTCCAGTAACAGCTTCAGGCCTTCCTTCTCAATCCTGTCCAATACCTTCATCAGTCTTTCTTCATGCTCCTGTAAGGTCCTCCCAAAGACAATGAAGTCATCCAGGTAGACTAAGACTTCCAGGAGATGCATGTCTCCAACTGTTCTTTCCATGTTTCTCTGGAAACTTGCCAGTGCATTTGATAAACCCTGAGGTAAGCGATCAAATTCAAAAAATCCCAAAGGGGTGATGAAAGCATTCTTCTCTTTATCTTCTGGGGGCATAGGGATTTGATAGTATCCACTCCTTAAGTCTAGCACACTGAACCACTTACTTCCCACCAGGCAATGTAGAGTATCTTCAATCCAGGGAGTCATGTACTGGTCTGGAATGGTGCTCTGATTCAGAGGATGATAGTCAACAAACATGCAAATTGACCCATTCTTTTTCCTGACAATGACAATGGGAGAGGCATATGGACTTCTTGACTCTCAAATTATCCCTGTGGCTTTTAGTTCTTCCAAATATTTTCTTAAGTCCTCCAGGTCTCCTTGGGCTACTCTTCTGGAATGTTCCCTGAAGGGCCGGTCCTCTTTTACTGTTATTTGGTGTTCTGCACTTTTTGGAAAGCCCACATCTAGATCACTATTAGAAAAACAATTTTTCTTTTTCATTAGTAGCTCTTTAACTCTGGTTAGCCACTCAGGGGGCAAGAGACCACCTATCTCAATATCTTCCAGCTTCAGCTCATTGGCTCTGCTCTCATTCCTTGTCAACACAGAAGCAGGTAAGGGAGTGGCAGCATAAACATTTCCAAACGCACTTATGAACGCAGGACAATGGGAGCACTTCTTTTATTTTTCAACCCCACAGGTAAAGTGTCATAAGGATGCTTTAACTTGACCACAAGCCAAACTTCTGGGACTAGTTCCAACCCCGGTGGCAAGTCACTATCTGGATCCATTTCCATCATGTGATGAGAGGAAACTGTTTATCCACACATCCTCACTTTGTTTCTCAAGCAGATGACCTGACTAGGATGAATTATATGCTCTTTCCCAGACAGGGTCCACACATGACCAATTTCATCTTCCTTACTATCCTTCTCCCTTTGAAGGGCACAGAAAACTGGTCTCAGAAGAGGATGTAGTGTTGGGTGTTCCTGGGTCAACTGAGGCATTAGCATTCTTCTGATGAGGTCAGTATTTGTCCCCACTAAAATAGATGCTGAATCCTTTCTTTTTGGCCTGGCACACACAACAGCAAGTGTTTCAAAAACTTCTGTTGACCCAACAACTGAAGTGGAAAATTCTAACTTGAGTGAGACATAACCATCATAAGGGAACTTTGTGTCACTTAGCCCCCAGATCTCCAAATCTTCTAACTTTTCAAGTGGCAAATGCTTTAAGTATTTTTGGTAGAAGTCTCTGTACAGAATACTGATTTGTGCACCAGTATCCAACAGTGCTTTACTATACACTCCTTCTATTTTTACTGACATGACAAGGGATGGTCACAGTAGGCCATCGGGTAGTTTCTGTTTCCAGTGTTGTTCAGCTGTACGGCAGTCAGCATGTGGTTGAGGTACCGCCTGTTGACCTCACCATTTTAATGGATAAGACTCTTGCTTAGTAATGCTTTGCAGTCTGAGATGCTGAGATGGCTTTCCAATTTAGTTGTTCACCTCAGATGAGCTAGAAGTGTGCATAGTAGGTAGTCTCTCTCCCCTATTACAAGGGTTAGTGTGGAAAGGAGATCGAGGATGCTGTCTCTTGATGTTAGATTTTATGGAGCTGTTTGTAACTGGGCACTCAGCTAGCTCCTTCACTGAGGCCTTTGATGTTTCCCTGCATTGCACTAGCCAATAATAGTTTGTTCACTCTTTTCAAGTTCTCCGCATTATGACACTGTCGCTTTATATGCCCTGCATCTCCACAGTGAAAACAAAATCCAGAACTCTGAACATGGGCTGATTCAGTTCTTTCCTGAGTCCTTTCATGGAGGTTCTAGCTGATGTAATCCTCCCTTCACCTAAAGTTACCATGGCTTTCTGCAATTCTGAAACTGTCTTGGTAACTTGAGCTATGGCGTTGGTCAGGGAAGACACCTGCATCTGCAACTGTGACACCTCTACATTGTGGATACTCTGGGCCACAACTCCTGTTTGAGTAGTGAGCATGGCTATAGGCTCCTGCTGGTGTTCACTCACTGTTTTAGTTGCTGTTGAACACTGAGATTTGGCTTCCAACAGGGCTTCCTCTTCCCTCACCTCTTTAACCAACTGAGAATAAGTTAGAGTCTCTTCCCTATTTCTCATCCTCATTTTCCACACAATGGGGTCCATAGCTTGAGATCCCTGTAAAATTTGTCCGATCTGTACTTGGTCAGCTACTTTCAGATCCACCCCTTCTTAGGATGATCTGGTGGAGCATTTTATCTAATCACTTAATGTAATCAGACAGTTTCTCACCAACGTCTTGGTATGTATGTTCAAACTGATACAGTAGGTCAGCAGCCCTCTCGGTCCTTCCAAACACATCCTGCAGTACTCCTAAATAGTCCTTGGCCATGCGATCTTGCTTACCCATCCTTAGGTTGTGTATGGTATCCACAGCTAATCCCTTTAGACTTTCAGCTATCCACTGCTTCTTCTGAGATTTTGGGATATCCCACTCCTCTAGGGTTTGTAAAGCCTGATCCATCCAGGATTCAAAATCTTCCTCTCCCTGAGGTGTGGGTTGTTTTCCAGAAAAGAAATGCAATTTGCAGTAGCCAAACCCAGTGAATGGCTGTGTAGGCTTTAAGCATTTTTCTACAATACTTCCCAAAGCATTCAAAACTTCAGGCCCTATAGTATTTATGGGCAGTGAAGCTGCAGCTTCTGGTGTAAGGTTCTGACCTACTTGAATAGCTTCCACAGGTATTTTCTCTGTTGCTGAGGTAGCACACTTCTCAGAGATTACCACACGGACTGCACTCTCACCTAAAATTTGTACACTCAATGGTATGTGCTCATACTCTAAAGGACTTTTCCATTCTAATAAGGCCAATGTGCTCTGCTCAGTAGAGTCCACAGTGCTGTCCAACAAAAATCCATGCCCCGTAACTGGCAAGGATCCTGTGACTTGATGTATTTGCATATCAGTCCATTCCCTGGCAACACCAGAACTAAGCAATGCTCTGACTCAGCATTGTGCTGTTTGCACCACTTAGCGACTACTTCTGGGTTCACGTTTCTGCTGGATTTGCTTTCCATGCATACAGTGGAATAGGTTGGAGTCCAAGGCAGTACAGGAAATCCCGGATGAGCCTATCAAATGAAGCTCACCTGCAGATGAAGCTGAAGAGATATGGGTTTCTTCCTACCTGACTCTGGTGACACCCCTATTAGGCCCAACACACCAAGGTGGCAAAAGGGACAGATTTTATTCTAGGTGACACATCTAGTTTAAAAAGGCAATAGCACAACCATAAACAAATTATTTCAACAGTGCACCAGTTAGCAATAAGGCAAGGTGAAAATATGCATGCAATGAAAGCATACATTCACCCTCTTCCCTAGAACTCAGTAGAAGAAGGTCTTGACATTCAAACATGCACAAAGAAGGCAATATCAATGAGCAGTAAAGTTTTATAATGCAGCAATACAAACACGGGAAAAATGCAATGTCATTAAGCAATAAAAGATTCATAATACAACAATACAGATATGAGAAAATGCAATGTCATTGAGCAGCAAAATTCTTGAAGGTAGTACTAACACGAGAAAAACACAATGTCATTGAACAATGAAGATTTATAATGCAACAATACAAATATGAGAAAATGCAATGTCATTGAGCAGTAAATATTCTTTAAGGCAGCAGTACTAACATGGCAAAATGCATCATCATTGAACAATAAAGATTTATGGTGCCACAATACATATATGAGAGAATGCAATGTCATTCAGCAGTACTAATACCCTCTATCCCCTTGATCAATTCTAAACAGACCAACTATGAAACACTCTATTATACCTTGTTCACTGGCATGATAGGGACAAAGTTGGAACTCATATGGATCCAGTTATTTGTAATCCACAAAGCATTAAGGGGGGGACCACAATATTATAAAAATATAAAATGATGGCCAGAGCCTCTCACCACTCCCTCGAGAATATCCTAGTGACCAGGCTTTGTGGGTCCTCTAATGAGAAAAGTAGAAAATCACCTACCAGAACTCTGGTAATCATCTCGGTACTAGGCCCAAAGGAACTCCTTTTCTTGCTGAATCATAGCAGGTGTGGAACTACTGGTTTCAGACCTGTCTCCTGATTCCACAAAATACCATATCCAGGATTTCAGCAAGAGACAGACACAATCTGCTACTTCACTTCCCTGTCCCAAAACACTAGGAAAATAAATCCTGTCATGCTGCAAGGCCCTTTTTCCCTTCAGCTCCATATTTGAATCTTCCCTCCTTCAGCTAGTGTTTCAGACCCTTCTTTCACTTTCAAAATTGTCTTTTATATTCCTGAAAAGGAGCTCCACCTTGTGGTGTAATTGAAAACTACAGTCTATTACTTCTACATGAAATACAGTGGGAGCTACACTTGTAAGTGTACTTTTATTCTTTTGAACTGCATTGTGGCACAAACTGAAACCTTGATATGAAGGTAACAGTGAATATGAACTATTCCTCTTGTTTTAGTCTATTCCCTTCCAAAGTCTAAAAGTGGAGAATTTCTTCTTTTTTGTTGATTTCTAAAAATAATGTATTTATTGCTAATTCTTGCCTGATGCAGTATGTTCTACTCACTGTAACCTGCAAATGAGTTCTGCCTACATGTAGTCTCTTTACATGATTTCCCCACCTATAAATAGAGTATTGTTTAATGGAGTACTGAAAACTTTGACTTCTCTGGGGCTTGTGCATGAAATATTTGTTGGGGTTCTGTGTGGAACCTTGTGCCAGTACAGGAAGGTGCTTTTATGGCAGGAGGGAAGGTTACTGGTGAAAGACTGATCAAACATCCTTGTGCCAATATGAGAATTCACACCAGCCAAAAGGATTCTATTGAAAAGGAAAAGTGTTGTTAGCACTGACTGACCTCTAACTCTGTCTACTTTGCAGCTGCTGTGTTTGGACTGTGTGTATACTACCACTATCATTGCTAACTTCTTAAATGGAAAAAATATCGAGACTCTTCTAAAACTGCCACATTTACTGACTAATGCCTAATTAGTATGCAGCAAAGAACTGGCCAATAACTACTCAGTCTACAGCAACAGACATACACCACAGTGAGCCAGTTATCCATTCTACTAGGTATCCCATAAAGTTTACTATCACATATTTGATTGTCATTTAGATGCTCGAATATGTGCGAAAATCATTTTCTCAAACTGAGAGTTCGATCACCACAATGTTGAAGCTGACATGAGCGAACAGCCACTATTGTCAGTTTTAACATTGTGGTGCAGATTGCACTATAGTGGGGATTGGGAAATGTACCCTTACCCTCACTGTAGTGCAATCTTGGAGTCTGTATACATAAGTGGGGGGTGTGCAGGGGGGCTTGCCCCCTGCAGATGTTATTGTTAGTTGTGGGCAGATGTGAGCATTTCAGCAAAGTCGATATTCAACATTGCTGAAATGCTCCATTCGATATTTCGGTTGCTCTGTGTTTTGATTTCCGACACTATTTGTCGGAAATCGTTGGGTTCGTCTAAATGACATTCGCAAATATGACAGTAAACCCCTTTTCTTTTATTTCTATTATATTTTTTAAACTTCATTTTTATTTTATCCCACTAGCTATAACTTCTGAAGAAATTTCTGTCTTCCCTAATAACTCGAATAATTACCACTACCTATTCCTTAAATGCTTCTCTTTTTAACGGGTAGTTGAAAAAGTGCCAGTGTCTCATTTTTACTTTATCACCCTACATTTATATCTTAATTGTTACCGGTGCTTCATCTGAAGAGTTATTGGATGTGTGTTGAAGCTTTCAATTAACTGTTCCTGTGAAATATAATTTCTGTCTAGTCTAGCCCAGTTAATGTACCTTGAGGAATAATATGTAAGTTCTCCCTGAGATCCCACTAGTGAATTCATGTCTTCCATGCCAAATATTTTCATAAATGTCTTATAAATCTACCCTCTTTTTTACTTTTTCCCTTTTTGGTCGCCGAAATACATCCGCACTGTTGAAAATCAAGTTCTGTTTCCCACCTATATGTAATATTCCCTGCTGAAAAATGAATATTTCTCCAAAAAATTTCTTAAGCTCCATAATACCAGTTTTAAGTAGAATATAACTTTATGCCAGCATAATTCCCCTTTGTCAGTAGCCCCTTACTACCACAAATCAATGTTTATTATCTCTTTTTCCTAGTCTATCACTATTGAAGCTCCTCTAGAAATGTTCCAAAGAAAAATGCTTGAGAGACAGAAGAAAGCACAGGGGAAGACTAGAAAAATCAGGAGTGCCTTAGACATGAACTGGAGTCTGGGCCTGGAAGATGGAGGTGAAGAGGAAGAAGACCAGCAACACTGCAATTAGTGAATATTGACACTATAAGGCATCAATCACATTTGTAAGTATGACTTTACAAGCTTGTATGCTTTCAGAAAGCATTAACTTTTAGCTTTAAGAAAAAGTGCACTGACTATTCACTTAACAAATCCTGCTGTGGGATACCAGTCCAGTTGTTTATTTGTGTTTTCGTAAAATGAATAGTCTGTTCCAGTTACTCTGGTGCAGCAGAAAATCTCAGGTTTTCTCTACATGCTTTGATCTCTAACTACCATTTTCCGAAACAGCTCTTCTTGAGTAGTCTCATACTCAGCCAGCGTTTTCTTCATTTTGACCTCTGATTTTTGTAGTTTTATCAGTTCATCTGAATAGCTGTTTAAAGCTTCTTCCATTGTTTCAGCCTTTTGTTATTTACATTGATATACTCTTTCAGTGTTTCATTTATTTTAATCAGCTCTGAGCACATTTGATTTATTTTTTTCCTCTAAATTATAGGAAACCATCTTATGTTCATAGGTAGGTACTAGGCTATTGGCCCTGGGGCCTATACAAGCCCAGCCAAAAAGGTACCCTGGCTTTTGCCACCCAAGAAAATTATTTTCCTGTGCCACTGTCAAGCAGAGCCACAGAGGTGATCCCCGGGGTGAATTTCCTATTTCTCATCCAATCATCAAGATTTTTCTTGAAGAGTGCTAATGCGGAGCTTTGTTTGATATAGATAGGTAGTTTATTCCAGAGTATGGAAAGTCTCTGGGACAGGAATCTATCCCTCCGGCATGTTCTGTTTATTGTGGTGACAAGGTTTAGGTCCCTAGAGCATGTAGCTCGGAGGGATTGGGATTTCTTTACGTGAAGCATGTTCAACAGCTCTGGGTTTGACATAGCTTTGTATGTTAGGCAGAGATCACCTCTGAGTAGGTGATATGTGACGGAGTAAAGCTGGAGTTTTTTGAGATGGTCTGCATAGGGCATCTGTTTGAGGCCAGTAATTCTCTTTGTGAGGTATTTCTGCAGCCTTTCCAGTTGTTGTAGATGTCTTGTGAGGTACATACAAAAAAAGGGGCGTTGTACTCTATAATGGGTCTAATGAGTGATGTGTAGAGGGGAACAATGACCTCTGTTTTCCTTTTGTACCAATGTTGGAGCTTGAACTGCTTTTTTTGCTGAGTAGCCGCAGGATTCTTCCTAGTCAGTGTTTTCTCCATTTCTAGTTGATTTTTTTCAAGCTCTCTATGTTTCTTCTTTGCTAGCATCCAGATAATGTACTTACCAGCCAATATTTAATTTTACTTAAACTGGCAGAATTACCAACCCTTATCCCTCAGTTTCTTTTTTTACACTGGGAGTGCTGAAGTTAAGCTATTGATCAATGTGCATCCATCTTGGAAATACTTTTCAGTGGCATTTTTCTTCTCATTTGCTAATCCCATATTTTATTGAAACAATATATGATTCTGTTTATATCCCATATTTCTCTTTAATTTACTTCTGTACATGCACATTCTTCTTCTTTTTCTCCCACTTCTTCATCCTCAATTTTTTCCTCATAGCCTTAAAGGTGATTCATGTCATTTTGCACATCATATTATTATAGACCAGTGGTGTGCAACCTTTTTGTGGGGAGGGCCACTACACGAAGTCTTAATGCATCTGCAGGCCACCTCAAAACATAGTAAGTTGTTATGAGTTAACAATAGGGACAGGTGACTGGCATTTTTACTTAAGACAGCAGTCATGAAATTGCTTGTTTTCTACGGCAACTTTGCATTTAACTTTATTCTGGCTTGCAGCCATGACTTATTACAAACTCTTGCAGAAAGTTACTACTGTTTACAGACTACAAGTTATAAACAACAAAGAGTAGTTACTTCTGCAGCTAAAATTAAAGGTGTGTGCTGGAAAGTTTGCGTGACTGGAGGAAGGCATAGCATTTTTTCACTTTTTTAAAAAATTTTTGGTTACTCTCTGGGGGCTGGATGGTGTTGCGTCGAGGGCCGGATTTGGCCCTGTGGCCAGATGCTGTGCACCACTGTTATAGATTATCCTTACAGGCCTAGGTGCTTTTCCCTGAATCTCTACCTCACTCTCAATTTTTCTTTGACTCGCCTTCCTTTAACCTCTTCCAGGCCAACATTTAACCTGTTTAGCTCCTACTCCCCTGAGTAATATTAAAGGCCAATACATATTCCCATAGGTTCAGTAGAACTCAACTCACTGTGTTTCTTACTCATATTAGCTAGTCTATGGCAATTTTTGGTCATTTGTTAACCCATACTGTCTCTTAATATTTACTGAATCCTGTCTTGATTTCTACTGTATCTTTCTATGGGAATATGTCTTATCAGTTAGCGTACTAGGGTGAAGACCATTATTCTGATCACAGTAATTCTGTTGACCAGAGTGTTGACTTTAGCCTTCAATTTCTTAATCATTCATTACCTGCCAATCGTTATGTCGTTTTTAGAGTATGAATCACATACTTCTGTCTTTTTTTACTATCGCCTCCATGTTTACTTAGCTCTTGTAGTTTGTATGTTAGATTTCTATTTTTCTCCCTAGCTGTCTTAGTCTTAGATAAGTTCTCTTTACCACTCTCACCCTTTCTTTACCAATGCTGTTCCCTAACTGTTACCGTTGTCTTTTTCTGCTTGTTTCATTCTAATATGGATGCCTGCCTGATACAAAAAAGCTGTTTTCATCATTGCTTCTAGTGCTGCTCTCACCCTCAATTATTAGCAATTAAACATCTGCAGATATCTTGAAATATTTATTTACAGTATCCCTTTCATCTTTCTGTTTTCTTATTTGTTCTATCTTCTATGTTCATAAATGTAATGAAAAAAAAAAACTGCAGGAGAGGGCAGCCCTGTCGCATCTCCCTTCTTACCTCACTCTCTACTGTAAGTCTGCTTTACACCAAAATCCTGATATTGTGCTTGCAGTACATAATTTTACCAATTTCCTATATCTGCCATTCATACGTCATACCTACTTCCAGTAGTACCTTCATTAAACATCATTCTGTCAAATAAAAAGATTTTTTAATATCAAACATGACCACTTTTCCCACAACCCTGCCACATCCCTTTACTCAATCTCCATGTCATTTACAAAAGCCTCTAGTAGTCACCAGTTATCCACTGACTATCCTTTAATAAAGTCAGCTTGGACTTCCTTTGGCATCGCTGGTAACATTCTGGTCTTACTACCAGACATTTGACCATCAGTTTCAGATCTATGTTTAACAGGAGATGGGCCTGAAGTCAGCAGGGGTCCTTTAACATGCTTTTCCCTTTCTCTAAGATAATTACTTTTGCTATGAGTATTAATATCAGCATTTCCCCTGGCTGGGTAAAAGTACAAATTCCTCTTGCCTTTTCCCACCAGTTTCTATAAGGAAACCATCAAAACCTGCCATCTTTCCTCTTCTTAACTGCCTGATGACTTTCATTACTTGACCTACTCTAATCCATCTATTTAAACCTTCCCCATCTGACTCCTTTTACTTTTCACTACTTCAAGTCTTCCTACTTTCTTTTCAGTCCTTTCCACTGTCTACAGACCCCTGAGTCCTATAGAATCTTCTGTAACAGTCTTTTCCAGTCTCCTTCATTTCCTCATTTTTCGTTCTCTGCCTGCCTGTCCTCTATACCAGGCTCATAATCATTAATACCTTCCTTTTCTGCTTAATTCTCCAAGCTAAATACTGTGTTTATCCTCTTGACTCCAGTTATAAATCTCTCCATGCCTATATTTCCTTCTCACCCTGTCTTATTCTCAACAGTACGAAATGATAAAGTGCTTTTCGTTTATTCCAATAAACAAACTTCTTCAGATCAAGAAAAACAAAAAGCCACAGCTTAAATACTCTCTGGGCTAATACTTACAAAGTCAATTAACTACTTAAAGTGAAAGCTGACTTACAAGACACGCCCTATTTGCAAACACAACTAGACTAAAAACTGCTTTTAAAGTAAAAGCTAAAAATCCAAATAGTCAGACTAAAAGTACAACTAGCGTTGTCTATAAAAATGTGTAAATCTAGCCAACTACTAAGTTAGTGAGGCAAAGAAATAATAATTACAAGTGCTATTCTAATGCTTTTGAGCACCTTGGTTCAGTGACCTTATGTGTATTTTTTGCTGAGTATTTTTTGCTGAGAATTTGTAGTTTTATCTTGATACTTTACTTACTACCAATTATGTTCAGTACACTTGATGTGCTTCAACATACACAGTTTAGTGCACTAACATAGGTATTTGTATTAACTCAGTTTTACAAACACCAGCGGAGTTTTTATGCACTTGTAATTATTATTTCTTTGCCTCACTAGCTTAGTAGTTGGCTAGATTTACACATTTTTTATAGACAACGCTAGTTGTACTTTTAGTCTGACTATTTGGATTTTTAGCTTTTACTTTAAAAGCAGTTTTTAGTCTAGTTCTGTTTGCAAATAGGGCGTGTCTTGTAAGTCAGCTTTCACTTTAAGTAGTTAATTGACTTTGTAAGTATTAGCCCAGAGAGTATTTAGGCTGTGACTTTTTGTTTTTCTTGATCTGAAGAAGTTTGTTTATTGGAATAAACGAAAAGCACTTTATCATTTCGTTCTGTGCTACTGTGTGGTTTCTTCTCTATTTTGTTTTTCAGTAGTCTGTTTTGCCTGTTCAATTTACAAGTTTATTCTCAACAGTTCTGTTGTCTTACCTTTCAAAATTCCTTCTTTCTTCAGACCATTAATCCTTCAGTTTCCAATAATTTTCCCTACACCTTCTCTAACAAACTCGATACTCCTAGTTCCCCTTCTATTCCCTTTAACAAACCATTTGCCTTCTTCCTCTTCTGCCGAGAGTTGGCCATGATTCTACCTCTTAGCATCACTTAATGCCATTCCACAAGGTCATGCCATTTCTTTATCCATCTCATTTTCCTTCCAGCAGCTAAACACTCTCTTTCCAGAACCACACGAGTATGGTTCAGCATCCTTCTTTCCATAATTTTCATATCATGTATCCATCTACAGGTACATAATATTGTTAGAAGAAAATCTGGCCATCTTACTTAATGACTGCCATTCCTAGAAAAAGTAAATTCCATGACCACTCCAGTGAGTTTCTATCTATATTTCCTTCTGTACCTTCATCCATTTTCCATTTTCTCATCACTTCTGCTTATCTTCTGTTCTGGTACTCCCTTCTATCATACATCTTCTCCACTACAAGATCCTATATTACATTAAAATTTCCTCCTACAATCTCATAATGTAGGTCACCCTTCAGTTATTCCCATTTAAAAACTAATTAATAAAACTTTGGTTATCCTCATTTTTTATATATGTAGCTTATATCTAATGTATTTTCACCAGTCTTCCTCACCAAATAAGCTTCCTAACATCCCCATTTCTTCTAACCACATTCCCTCTAACTTATAGTCATGTCTTAAACAAAAGTGCAACCTCTTTTTTTCCATACCCTCTGGATAACTAGTTACCCCATTTAGACATTGCTGGTTTCCCTGATAGAATACTTTTCTTTTCAGTTCTGCTAATTACCTTCTTCCTTTTAGTGAGAATGGAGATTCCATCAGAATTCAAAGACACCACCTTAATACACCATCATGCCCCTCAGAAGCCCTTCCTTCTCCCTCTTAATCTCTTCATCTCCCTTCTCGTTTCCTCTAGTTCCATTTCCCTCCTTCAGCTGAACAAACTCTGTTATGGTCACTCATGTATGCATACATGATCCCTAGCTGAGGTAGTTTGGTGTACTTGTAGCTGCCCCCCCCAAAAAAACGTGATTTTCCTCCTTTGCACTGCTTCCCCTTTTGACTTCCATAATCATTATGACTCCCTAACCTGCTACCTGCCTTCCTATATAAATAGCCCCCCATCCACCATAGTAATGCGTGCTAATCCTAACCCTAACACTGTCCCTGACCCTAACCTTAATGTGCATCTTAACTTTAAAAAAGCCCTTTCAATTACCAGGACCACAGTTCAAATTTGAACCGAATGTGGTTGGGTTATGGACAGTGCATCAGAAAATGACATTTGTTTCCTTTTCCGATGTACTGGATGTCAATGTGGTGTTTGTACAATATAATGAATGCTTGACATGTCATGGCACATGTTTTTTTATGTTGACCAAGTGATATGTCAATCATTTATCATATAATCTTACTAACTTACTTAATGCACTTTCCTCATTTTATATTGTACATTAATTTTATTACATTTGCTCTTTTCCTCACAGAGATCCATTGCTTCACACACCTCACCCTTTCTTCATTGTTCTTTTTAACTAACGCATTAATTTCTAAAGTCAGTCTCCCCACATTTATTTCTAGGCTTTTCCACCAGAGTTGCAATGCACTTCTAGTCCCGGTGCTTTCTATATTCCCACCTGCGCTAAAAATTCTCATCCATTCTTGGCTCACTTAAATGTGTTTCTTTACTTGACTGCTTCTCTGTTTTACTCAACCAATCTAGCATAGTCATATTCTCAGTGCTTCCTCCATGCCTGCCAACCTGCACATTTACTTCCCTTCTTTCAACACGTTTTCATCACAGCCACAGTCATTATATTTGGTGTCTGCCCCCCCCCCCCCACTTTTAACCTGATAAGAAGTAGACTAATTGGATCTCACTTCTCTAGCAATACAGTGTATCGTGCAAAGCATCTTTTAGAATCCCATATGGCTATGGTGCATGCAATATATCACGTGATTCTGTCGTGCTTATATGCTTACTGCCATATCTTTGAAAGGCGTAGTTACTTACACGTTTGCTTATTGCTGTATGTGCCTCTTTTTAGAGCTTTAAGGTATCTGTAAGTGCAACTAAACTTACACCATGCAAAAACCCCACTGGAGCTCTAGCTCATATCTCTTTACCACTGACCATCTTCCCAGGCAGCCACCACCTTTAAACAGTGAATGTTTCAAGCCTTCATCATGTGACACCCATGGACCCACTTCCATTAGCCACTCTACATCACAGCCTCTGCTCCATACACTACTTTCCACTCTGCACTGTCTCATTCCTTGAGGAAGCAGCTTGAACAATGCCATCTGACTGGTATCCTCTTGCCTTCTGTATTCAGAACAATCCACACCTCTTCCAACCTTACTGTGACATGATCAGACTTTCTATTCCAGCACTTGTCATCTGCTCTGACTGTATAAGTAAAGCAACATTTTCACTTCAGTGAAATCATTACAATGTGCTTGTTCTACCATATCATCTCAAGTTAATCCATAAAGACAACCAAAAACTGGACCCCACTGCTCCTCACTTCTTCTCTTTTTCCAGCAAGCTGTCTCCACTGCATATATAATTTCCAAGAAAGGGTTCTATACATCTGCTCACAGAACAGATGCTTGGCAAGAGCTTTACTCAAGCTTATAATAGCATAAGTAAATGTCACGTATAAAATTAGTGGGGAACTTTGCCTTCACTCCCTTTACTTAATTATTAGTTCAAGGTTTCTGCGCCTCAAAAAAAGGGAATATTTACAGACAAACAGTATAAAACCTGTCTTGCTCTTTCTCATGGAGGGTTTGAGATTAGATCACCTACAAGTACTAAAACATAAACAATATGATTTCATTCATATGTCTGTCAAGCAGGAGTGACACCAGCATCTTACATCCTGAAAAATTAGGTTTGAGCAATAGTGATATGGTCATAAATGACCCAAGCAGGTGTCTGTGAGCTGGAAAACAGCTATGTAAAATGCTGATAGACATATTTTGTATTAACTTCTTCTTTCTTCTACTAGTCTGCTGACTCCATTAGAGTCTTGACTTTATGAATGGAATCCAACATGTGTTTCAGGTGCTCCATCATTTCACTGGGGTGCCCTTTCTTATAGATTCTTATAATCAGGAGATTTAGATACTCAGGAATTTCCATGTTGTTATGAGATAATGTTCAAGAAAAGATCCAAATTCTTGTCTCAGTCATTCTGATAGCTTCGTGATCCATATATTACTGCACCCAGACCTAATCATCAGTGCATCATTCTTTAACCTTAGGTCTTTCATGCCAGTTCTTTTCTTTCATTTTTTAATGCAAATGCTCGCTTTTTATTTAATTCTATTGCAGTTAGAAGCACCTTCATTTTTACAGCAATGATATGGCTTTACTAATACTTGACTGATTGTTTTAGGATATCTACATCACTGTTAAAGCTCTAAAGTTTGTTCCCCCTTTATCAGTCTTTCTTTGGATACCCATGATTTCCTTTATGTGTATATCTGTTTAACCCCTGTTTAACCCCTTACTGGCATTTTATTTCTGTCCCACCATTTGTTACCCACAGCCTCCTTACCTCACTGCTTTTCTACCATTATACTTTGTATGTCCTTCTTTAGTGTTCCTCTGTCCTGCACTTGCCTCCATATTGTTTCATTACATCTCAGTCTAACACTTTCCTGAGTCTCCTCTCCTATTTTGATGCATACCAGGCCATTCTCTAAAATAATTCTCACTCTTTTCATGTGCATTTAATAGTTCAATAGTTCAATAATAACTACATAAAGGCCATAGTCCAATTAAAACTCACTCAGTGATGAATATGAAAAGTCTAGAACCCATCTATATACCTAAATGATTTTTAAAAACTTGTAATGAAGTAAACTGAAGAATAAAAAGTGGTACCATTGACTGTATTAATTATCTTGCTGTCAATACTGTCCTTGTATTGCAAATTTTATATGACTGGCATGCTCCTCTAGTGAGTTTACTTGCATTCCATATTTTGATATTTAACACTGAAAAGTTCTTTGATCCATTGAACTTTATAAGCTAAATGCATTTTCCCCCTCAGATACCTATAAATGATGAAAAAAGGCCCATACTCTCAAGTCTTGATTGATAATCCGTGGTGGTGCAGTGGTAGCATTGTTGCCTCACAGCAAGAGGTTCTCCCGTTCACTTCTCGGCTGGAGTGCGGGGAGTGCCTTCTGTGTGGAGTTTGCATGTCCTCCCCGCGGTCGAGTAGCATTCCGAAAGATATGCGTAAATGGGTGTGCCTTCATTGAAGGTTGGACGTCAAACTGGCAACTCGGCAATGTAAGAATCTACTACCAATCATTAGTGGACCGGAGTTCTGCTGTGGCGACCCCTAACTGGGAAAAAACGGAAAGACAAACAACTCTCAAGTCTTGATTGATATGTCATATCTCTGCACTCTAACATTCTCCTTCTAAATTTATGTTGAATACCTTCAAGAAGTAAACAATCTTCCTTATTATTTATGCAAAAGAGCATACTGTACTCAATAAATGGAGAACAATAAACTGCAAACAGTTTCTTTAAGAATTATGTATTTCCTGTAATAAAATTCCTGAAAATTAGACCAGTCGCTTGAAATGCAGTGTCCGTAGTGTACATGAAAAATTCCGCATATGGGAGTCTAGACAGACAAAAGGGGGTGTAAAACTGCAGAAATATGTACATAAATCCACAGAAAATGTAATACCACACACACATATGAGCAAAACTATTATTCTGTATGTCAGAAAGATTAAAGGGAATAAGTTAATTTAATAATTTTTTTTAATAATCTTGGCATATTTGCACTATGCTCCACAGTGCATAAACATGCTTAATACAAAAAAAAAAAATATATATATATATATATATATATATATATATATATATATATATGAAAAAAATAATTTTATACTATGTGACAGAAATGTATTATAGGACCTTGCATGGGGTCCATACAATGATGCATTGCTGCTGTTGCTAAGGTGATAGGGCTATGAAGTGTGTAGTTTCCAGGCTGTCAGCGCAGATATGTATGCAAACGAGGTGATAATTGAATAGCAGAAAGGAGTAATCGTGTCTGCATATCCCATTCATTTAGGCTGTTAGACCATGTTGATGTTTACACAGGATGTGGCTGACATCAGGGGGAGTGTCCTCTCACTTCTAAGCTCTTTTAAGCTTTGGTGTGCATGTTTACTCAGCTCACTGACTGTGTTCTTAAAACCGGATGCATTCAGTTAGAAATGCTGACCTTTGTATAAGCTATGCTGTGAGGTGTGGCACCATGTGCAGTGTCAGACACTGAAATGGGGCCATTAAATAATGTTAATTATATTGCTGGCAGGTGAAATCCATCATAGTTAGAAAATCACACATTCTGCACCTACAGCAGAGCTGTATAAAGTATGCATACGCCCTACATTCTGATTTTTCCCTAGTACTGTGGACCATTAGAGTACAGACTTAAGAATTTCAACTGAGACAAAGCTAGGGGCTGCTGCAGGTCTGAAGATGCTGAAGTCAATTCTGCTGCTGACAATAGGCCTAGACAGAGAAGGAGAAGAGTATTCAGGCCCAGGGTAACCTTCCAGGAGCTACATGAGCTGAAGATTGTAGACCTCTACAGGGTGAACAGGGACATACTACAAGAACTCACTGAGCTCTGCTGCCCTCAACTCAGACCCACAGCCAACAGAGGGGAACCCATCGCAGTGGAAACAAAGTATGTGTAGCTCTTAGGATACTAGCTACAGACACTTTCCAAAGACCAACTGGGGACATGATGGTGGTCTCACAGACATCTGCATCCAGGATAGTCCACCAGTTCTGGATGCCATGCGGCCACATGCCAGTGGGCACATATCTTTTTCCCTCACCCCTGAGGCAAGAGCCAGCAATATGCAACACTTCTACCATGTAGCACAGTACCCTGAAGTACTGCGTGCCATAGATTGCACTCATATACACATCAAGGCACCACCTGCTGAGGAGGGTAGAATCTACGTCAACTGTAGGGGGTCCATCAACTGCCAGGTTGTGTGCAATGCCCAGGGGATTATCCTGAATGTGTGCGCTGGCAGCCCTGGCAGTTATCACGACTCCCATATCTGGCACACAACACAGCTGTACCAGATGTTTGCTAGGGGGGACATCCCACAAGGTCATTTACTTGGGGGTGCTGGCTACTCCCTGGAACCGTGGATGATGACACCCATCAGAAATGCACACACACCCATGGAAGAATGCCATAGTAAGGAACACACACAATCTAGGAACATCATAGAGTATCTCTTTGGGCTTCTAAAGTCATGGTTCCAGTGCCTAGATATATCTGGTGGAGCCCTGCAGTACTCTCCGGCCAGATGTGCACTTATGTTCACAGTACGTGCTATGCTACACAATCTGATCCTGCAGAAACAGCTGCAGCAGGATCAGCAAAGGGAAGGGATACACAGCCCCCCCCCCCCAGTGCCTAGGTCACCACAGCCACAATCACAGGAAGACTTGGAGGAGGAACCCCTTGCTAATGTCCCTGTAGGCAGACATAGGCATGCTTAGTACACCCTGGCTTTGGCTAAGAGACAATGCATAACTCATTCAATGAAAACCTAGGAAGTGACACCTTACACTTACTCACATATATATATTAAAATTGATGCCAGGCAACCTGTATCTAACCATGCATTGGCTGTGTACTGCTTGCATCAAACACAGTTAGCCCTGAACTACAGTTCTGTCACCTGTTGCATTCGCAAGGTAAGTCTCTAACCTACACAGTACTTGTAAGGATTAGTATACTATGGAATTGTATGTATGGATCTGCTACATTTATGCAAGTAAATATAGTGGGCTATTTGGACAGAAGTAACATCCACATGGGACTACAGATATCCAGTCCACTATCATATGTCCGTTAATAGACATTGATCATACATTAAATGTCTCACTTAACGCAGGAATAACAACATGCATATTTATGCTGTTGATTGTGTGATGAATGACTCCTCCCTGTCTGGCAGCTAGTGTGGTTCAGTGGACAAGGGAAGTTAGCATGTGTGATGGTGTTACTGGTTCTAATCTGGAAGTGTCCACGTATTATGGATGTGAGGTATTATTATGTTGTTTTCTTTACAGACTATCATTCTGTGTGTGGTGTAACATTATTAACCTCTGTCACATATTAATTACATCAGTCAGTTGAGAAGTGCAGTACTGCAGACTGTAGTACAAGTAGTTGTGGGCTAGAGTCAATTTATAAGTACTGACAATCCCTAAGTTCATAGGTGGCATTGTGCCATTCACTCATCAAGATTGCTTTTGAAGGTGGTCAGCGGAAGTCTATTTCATAGCATGGGCAGATTCTGGGTTATGAACCTGTCCCTCCAGTATGTTCTGTTGATTGTGGTAATGAGGTTGAGGTCTCTGGAGCATGTGGTGCAGAGGGATGTAGCATTTCTAACAGAGCTGGATCAGACATGGCTTTGTAAGTCAAGCAGAGATCGCCTCTAAGTAATCAATATGAGACAGAGAATAGTTGCAGTTGTTTGAACCTGGCCATATAGAACAAGTGTTGCAGCATGCTAAATGGGGACCTCTTTCTTCCTGGATGCAAAACCCTTAGTAATGAGATGTGCCACATAGAAGGACTTTCTGACCACAGTGGCAATGTGGTGATCAAAAGAGAGGTTGCTGTCAACCTGTGCTCCCAGATCTCTTATAATGCCTTTTGTGTTCAGTGGACTACCATCAATGTGGTAATTCATGGGAACTGGGTTTTTCCCAAAGGGGATGACGACATTTTTTGGCATTGAGCTTAAGGCCATGGTTCTGACACCAGTCGTTGGTCTTAGTGAGGCTATTCTGTAGGATGTCAACATCACTTGGAGAGTTAATAATAGCTCCCAACTTGCAATCGTCTGTGAAATTTGTCAGCCAGAGTCCCTTCGTGTTGGCCTGCACTTCAGAGAAGTAAGACACCAAACAGGAGAGGACCCAAGACCGAACCCTGTGGGACTCCACTCATTGCCAGTCTGACTTGGAGTCAGCTACTTTCACACTGTGTGTTCTATCTGTGAGCCACTTTGCAACTCACTTAGTGATATAGGGGTTGATGCCTAGCTTAGTGAGTTTTTCTGATTCCTGAGTGGGGAATGGTATCAAAGGCTTTGGCCAGATCAAGGTAGGCTGTATGAACCACCTTGCCTTCATCCACAGCTCTGGTGACTTATTCAAAGAAGTCGACCAAGTTGAGCAGGCATGATCTACCCTTCACAAAACCAAACTGTGTGGGATCCAGAGTTTGGAGATTCCCTTTATCCTTGTTTATTAGGTCCTTGATAATGCATTCCATAGCTTTGCATATCAGGCTTGTCAGGCTAATGGGGCGATAGTTCCCAGGGTCTGTAGTCACTCCACCTTTGTGGAGAGGGATGACTGTAGCAGTGTGCCATTCGGTAGGGACAAAGCCTGAGGTGAGGCTGTGATTGAACAGGGCACACAGGTGAGGTGCCAGTTCACTCTGTAGTTCATGAAGAACACAGCCAGGGATATTGTCAGGTCTCATAGAAGCTGTATTCTTGGCCTTGGACAGTGCTGTTTTAACCTGTGCAGCAGTAATACTGGGTGCCTGGCAATCTACTGGTATTGTGATTGGTCCTTTGGGAGGGAAGGGTAAAGTTGGCCCTAAATCTGTAGCCAGTATATTAACAATATCTGTTGGCTCAGTATAGGAGGTACCATTGTGTAGTAGCTCAGAGCAAATTTGGGTATTGCCGTGGAGACTCATTACATAACTATAGAAGGCCTCGTGGTTGTCTTTACTATCTGCTACAATTATGTTTTCATAGCTAGCTTTAGAGGATTTGATGAGGGATCTCAACTTTTTGTTGAGGCTGATAAGGGAGTTTTTCCAGTCTTGGGAATTCACCTTATTCCACATCAGTTTCCTCCTTCTGTTGTAGAGTTTGTTTGTAGCAGGGGACCACCAGATTGGCTTCCTTTTTTTGGAGGAGAGTGTCTTGGTTCTATTGGGTATGGCGAGATCCATGCATCTGTGTACGCGTTTGTACAGTGCATTGGTGTATGATTTGGTGGTCATGCAACTATTCTCCATTTGCATGGGTGCTGTTTTTAGGAGCCCAAAGTTAGCTCTGGAGAAGTTTTTCATGGTGGTTACCTTTACAGGGGGGGTAGGGGTTGGGAGGGATGTGGATTTCCAAGGTGATTAGTTTGTGAACGGATCTAACCATGGAGGAGTTGACTATTGGTGTAGAGCAATGGTAGTCCATGTTAGTAATAACCAGGTCAAGGATGTTGCTACCTCTAATGGGAGTAAGAACAAGCTGGTCCAGGGCATTGGAATTAATGAATTCCAGGAAATGCTGGGCAAGTGTATTGGTACATGCGTAGTTTTCCCAGTTAATGGAGGAGTAGTTGAAGTCACCTAGTATGAGAGTGTTAGGTTGGACCCTAATATTCTCCAGGGTGCTTAGGAATGTGGAGTGTGAGTCTTGGGAGATAGTTGGGGACCTATAGCAGGCTACCACCTGAATCGCTGTTTTACCCAGTGTTAGCTGCACCTGAACTATCTCTGATGTGTTAGGTTGGGCTACCAATCTAGAGGTGTGCGCATCCTTTGTGAATATGGAAACACCACCACCTTTGGAGCTTCGGTCCAAGTTCTACAAATTGATATATACAAAGGGTCTATAGTAAATCAGCGAATGCTTAAAAAAGCAAACACTGATTTATCAACCCCATGTAAGCGAAAGCTTACAATCCAGAACACTTAGAACAGCAGCGATTTTTTCCCAGGGGAAAAAAATCACTGTTCCAAAAAAAAAAAAAAACTTTAAAACATTACATAAAGTGTGGGGGTAATGTGTGTGTGGGGGGGCTTTGCCCCCAAACCCCCCACTTCATGGGGGGCTGTGCCCCCCACACACCCTACTTAAATATACCAACTCTGAGATTGCACTAAAGTGACGAAAACGGCAAAATAACAAAGGCGGCCAAGCGATTTCTTTCCCAGGGAAAGAATTTGCTTATATGCTGTTTCGGTATATTGCTGTTAGGTGCTTTCAAGTTCGATCAAGATACATTCGAAAGAATGCGTCTTTGATCATATAATAGGGAACCTATACATATATGTACATAAAACACACACAAACACACACACATTTATATATATATATATATATATATATATATATATATATATATATATATATATATATATATATATATATATATATATATATATATATATATATATATATATATATATATATGCCACTGTTATATACATAAATATGTGTGTGGATGTCTATATTGTCCTACATACTCTGATAATGGTAAGTAAAGCTGCACTATCACACATCTATAATGTTGCTCAAAGGATCCAAATTAAGGGCTCAAAAGTGCATAATGCACTTACTTACAGATCCCTGTGCCTGCTGGATGTCACCACACATACAGCAACAGGTGATGTAATTTATAATGTTGTCTATGCACGCATGGACAGGGCACAATGTTCTTGCCCACAGGCTTGACCATCCAAATGCAAACAGCCACATATGGCCAAACTGGTAATTGTAGCCACATAGCTAGGATAAATAACAGTTATCTGACTGCTAGGTGACTAGATGCAGATAACAGTATGAAAAAGGTCACAGATGCTGTTCAACACAAGCCTAGTTTTTGAAATCTACAAGTAGTTTTGCCTGCAGTCATGTATAAAACATACATCATCTGTGGCATGTGTGATAAGTACCGTGCTCTCTAGTATGTAAGACTAGATATATATGGGTTCTAATATCACTGCAGGCCACTTGGTGTGTTTGTGTGCCTGTATCTCCCTGCACCCTGACAAACAACTGGGAATCCCTCATTGACTATCAAACTGCACAGGTTCTGTACTCTTTGGCCTTGTGAGTTGATGTTGGCTTTCAAACTGCCCTCTTCTACAAGGTCTGCTGATGTCATCTACCTTAAGACTACCAGCTGCCATTGTAATGTCAGACTTAAGCTGTCATGTGTGCGATAAGTACTGTGATCTGTTGTTTGTAAGACTAGATAGGTAGGGGGTCTAATCTCACTCCAGCACATTCAGTGTGTGTGTGTGTGTGTGTGTGTGTGTATATATCTCTGTACAACATAAATACAATCACCTGAGTAACTTAGAAAGAGGTAGTGTTTTGCAGTATTTTGGTTGTAGCATGTGATGTGGGCCTCGAAATGCCTGACCACAACTAGGCCTGCTGATGTCATCAAGCATAAGATGTCCTAAAGGGATGGTAAAAGCAGACTTGAGATGTAGCGTGTGTGTCACGTACTGTGATCTGTCGTGTGTACCATTAGATAGGTAAATGTTCTAATCTACATTCAGCCAACTTGCAATGTGTGTGTGTGTGTGTGTGTGTGTGTGTGTGTGTGTGTGTGTGTGTGTGTGTGTGTGTGTGTGTGTGCTGTGTCCTGTAAACAGTACTTGGAAGTGGTGCTATCCTCAATGAGGCCAGGTTTGTGTGTGTGGCTGTTAGAGCATTTTACATCAGCTTATGGAATTATAGGATCTTTGAATTTTAGCATTATTGTACTACAGCCCTCCCAATCCTAGTTAAGTTTATACCCATATTTGCATGATCAGCACATATTGCCCCTGTCCACAAGGGACACAGGCAGAAGCCCTGTGGTGAAATGATGGTCACCCTGCCAGTCATACAAATGACATCTTACGAGGTTGATTGAGGTGTTCTGTTTGCCATTTGGCAGGATTCTGTTTCAAAGGTGTGTTAAAGTCTGCTAGACATATCTCTCCCACCAGCATGCATTACTAATGTCACATACTACTAGGTTAATGTCCTTAGAGTGAGTAATCCATGTACTATGCCGCCTACAGATATGCAGCATTTCCATTCCAGCGGGGTCACACATCATCCCATATGCAAGTCAGAGATCACCTCTGAGTAGTCTATATACCACAGGCTACAATGACACTGATTTCAGATGAACCCCATTGAACAGATGCTGAAGATGTGAAGTTCCCTTGTGAGGGGTCATTGAGTTGTGTGCAACTGCCAGTAGTGCTTGGAAAGGTACATTACCAAATGGCCATCGCACTCAAATATTGGCATGCTGAGGGAAGAGTACATGGATATTATGAGTATGTCAATTTTGGGTGACTGTGCCCTCAGTTATGACATATGATTTTTACCACAGGAGAGACATGATGATTTCAGGTACAATAGGAGTAAACCTGTGTGGCCAGGCCTGTGTGCCCAGGTCTATCACCTCTGAGTATGTACATCACATGTTGCAACTGATATGTTACTTACCAGGAACATAGGTGTTACTGATGGAAATTATACTACATATATATTTGCATGGACTTTATAGCCATTAGTATGTCAACAGACATTTGTTCATCAATACCCTCTTGTAGGATAGTGACATAATTCACAGACTCCATGAGTGCTCACAGTTTGCAGGCATCAGCCAATGTTGTCAGCCACAGACATTCAGTATTTGCTTGCATCATGGTTAAATGGATTACAAGCAGTAGAGGACCCAGGACTGAGCCCTGTTGAACACTGTTGCTTACAGATCAGCTATTGGAGGTGGATTTCCCTATTTTGAGTGCGTGTGTAATCACTGAGCCACTTAATGACCTCCATAATGATATTACCATGGATGCCTAAGTGGGTGCTTCTGTCAATGATGCCTGAGTGGGGGGATAGAGTCACATGGCTTGGTTAAGTCCAGAGGGTTGTATGCCCTGATGTCCCCTCACCCAGGTCCTTGATGACTGCCTCGGACATGTCCACCACATTTAATAGCCATGATCTCCCTGTCAGAAATCCAAACTGTGTACAGTCAACTGTTTGTAGATTACATATATGCTTGCTAATCAGCTCCATGATAATTTTCCCTATGAGTGTACAGATATGGCTACACAGGCAAATAGGTCTATAGTTCCGGGAGTCGGTGGATGCACCACCTCTGTGCAAGGGGATAACAGTTGCCATTGTCCAGTCAGCTGGGGAGGTGTTAGTAATCCTTGTTGGATCCAATGTAGGATGCAGCCTGGGATGTTAGCCTGTCCAATAGATGCTGTTATGACCTGCTCTGTAGATATGGAAGGTATGGGACAGGTTGTGGGAATGTCATATGGCACATGTGGTGGGAACAGGGGAGTGAGGTTGATACAGATCCTGTGCGACAACAGGTTAGCTATGAGTACAGACACATTATATGTGGTATCATTAAGTTCGAGTTCATCAAAAATCTGGGGCTGTCCTCTGAGGTTACACATGTAACTACACCATGTGTTGTAGTTCTGCTTTTTGTGGGAGACTAATTTTGTCATATACTGTTTCTATACAACATCACAACAATACTATGTGCTTGTTTTAGCTGAAGAGGTTGTGCCTCCATTTTAGGGGGGCACCCTCAACCCAGCTGTCCTACAGTATTGCCCACCTTTTATTTTACAGCCTGCTAATGGCATTTGTCCACCAGGCAGGTTTGCTGTGCCTTGAGGAGCTTGTGTTCCTCTTGTCAGGTACAGCCGAATATATGCATTGTTCTGGTGCTTACATAATGCATGGGTGTATAGCTCTGCATACTTTCCTGTCCCATTTGAGGGGGGAGGTGCAGTCAAGCTATGTAAAACATCCCATAGGAGGTAATAAATTGCTTTGTTGAAGTATATTTCTGTATTTTCTGCAAGGGGGATTAGGTCTGATAGTTTTAATGAGACTCATCTCTGGTCAGATCTCACCAGGGAGGACTTCACAGTGGGGGTCTGCAGTGGTTACCTATATTGGTAAACACATGATGTACTACATTGGCTCCCCTTGTGGGGATGTCAAGCCACCCAGTCTAGGGCATTGTAGTTAAGGACATGGACTAACCTTTGGGCAAGTGAACTTCAGCACGCCTGAACAACACAGTTGGTGGCTGCTTAAGTCATTCAATCTGGAGCAGCTCAGAAAAAGCTGCTTGCTTAATTCCACCATAGGAACAACAGTGCAGCCTAAGCTCATTTTCAGAAAATCCATTTGTAATACCATACAGAAAACAAATGTTCATAACTCTTTAACTATAAGAGCTAGACTAAAAATGTAAATGCAAAAGGTGTTCAGCAGAGACTGACCTTTCCAACAGTGTAAATGCTGATAGTGGGTATCAAAGTTATTATTAAATATTTGGCAAGGAATGCTGAAATTGTGCATATTATTTTACCTTTTTGGAAAAACAAAGCACAATATCTTGGTCAATGTACCATGTAGACTCATACAATTTGTATTTAATTTATTTGGATGAATGTCAGCTTTAAAATGATACCTTAACCATTACTGTGTGATGCTCCTTTACAGAGATATTCACAGAAATATGATTAATATAATATTCTCATAATTGATAAATAAACAAAGCATAATATCTCATCACCTGTAACAGACAGAGGCTACATATCAGTGTAGAAGTTTTGTGTCTCGATGTCAGCTTAAAAATGATGCATCATTTGTGTCATCACCATGCTCCCTTGCAAAGATATGGGCATAATAATGAGAAGTATTGGAAATGTATAATTTTCATAATCCTACAAGACTAAACAAACTGTGATATCTATACATGTGTACAGTACACAGGCACAGTTCTTTTGCCATGTTGTAAGGAGTAACACTGTTTTCAAAATGAGGTATTACTTGGCACACTGACATGCTCCCTTGCAAAGTTATTTACCAAAATATGAAAAAAAAATCATAATTTCCATAACCTAAGTCCAAAACAAATTTTGATATCTGTACATGTGTATAACATACAGGCACAGTTATTTTACCATGCTGGAACTATGAATACTGTCTTCAAAGTGTGGTATTACTTAGCACATTCAGATGCTCCCTTGCGAAGTTATTTACCAAAATATGAAAAAAATCTTAATTTCCATAACCATAAGTCTGAAACAAACTTTGATATCTGTACATATGTACAACATACAGGCACAGTTCTTTTACCATGTTGGAACTATCAATACTATCTTCAAAATGAGGTATTACTTAGCACATTCAGATGCTCTCTTGCAAAGTTATTGTGTGAGATCCCCAGGCTATGCACAACCATCACCTCTGCCATGCCATCAAGATCCATCAAGATCCTAAGCCACAAATTGAACTTGAGTCACCTAGGTTGTCCTCAAGGCTTCATCCCCCTATGTCACCAGCACAGCACAAATATTAAAGTATTTAGAATGTTTGCATTTGTAGTTGTATGTAAATCAACGCAAATACTTCTTAGTGTTTTATACTATTAATGTACTGTATACTGTCTTCCCTGCATGTTTACATATAGTTTTTTGGTATCATGTTCATTTATGTTCACAGCAGTAAATGAGCTCTTGTAATCTAGGCATCCTTCTTGACAAGTAAATAAATAAATAAACAAATAAACAAGTAATTTTAGATAATAATGTAGCCATGATGTAAAACTGCCGCAGCTTCAGATTTTGTAGACCACTACTGCCATATTGTTTCCCAACTGCGGGAATGCAGTCCTTTAAAAATTAAATGTTTCATCTCAGGGGCTGTACTATAACAGTACAGCATGCTCACATCATACACCTGCAGCGCTAATGTTTCCAACCACTCTTAAAAAAAATTCTTTGACAGTACAGTATTGTAAGTATAAGCAGTAACATATTTTGGATAGTATTTACAAAATATGAATCCAGAGTTAACATTTTGAAAAAGTGCTCATCATGAACATCATTCTGAGATAATAGTAGTACTAGTTTATTTGCATCAAACTGCAATCATTCCAACCTGCCAGAAAAAGAAAATTAAACAAATGAATGACTAACTACACCTTTTCAAACAAGATGAAAGATGGCCATTTTCCATGATCTCTGAGTAAGCCTGTAACAGCACCATTCTCCCTGTTCTTATACTATTATAAGTTTCATTACTGGTAACATCCGTACCCAAGTTATCTTTTGCAAGGTCTGTGATTTTTTTTACCTCCTAATTGCCACCTTTCATGTGCTAGTACAAACAGAGTGTCAAAAATATACATTCCCCATGCACTTTCATTAACATAGTTTCATTATACTTTTTTTTTTTTTTTTTTTTTTGGAGAAGACAAAGCAAGATTAACCTCATCTTTCATTTACTTAATAGCATTTGGTTTTGCCAATTAATCAGTTGTATTTGCTTCAGTTGATATATTTATCAGTTTCTTCAGGCGGTTATACTTCCTGAACTCTTATTCCTCACTCAGTTGTCTGAAAAAGCATTACAATCCTAAGGCAACTATTTTTCCAGGAATGTACTCCAAGAAACAGCATCATCATCATACAGTTTATTATTCAAGTAATGCATGCTGGTTCAAAACCTGCTGTTCATTAAACTTTTAAGTGAATTACATAAAGTCCGATTTTGACCTTTATTCGTCCCCTCAGGTCTGCCCAGAATTAGTGATGCAAAAAAGTTGAGTGAAAGACTGCTTATGGTCTCTACCTGATTGCTGACTGCTGTGGATCGCTGAGTGAGGCTACAGAAGCTCCGTGCTTCAAGTGCCGATAAATACCACAAATGAGCACATTTCATTCATTCTTTCATTCAGTGTTTAAGGAATGAAAGAATGAATGATTTTTATTAACGTTAATACTGTTTTGATACCCCTGTTGAGCTACCTTAACCTGCAAGGTTAAGTGCTAGCTTCGGCAATTTCATTCAGTAAAAAAAAAAAATATGTTGCATCTGTGTATTTGTTGGCTTAAATTTCTGGCAAACAACCAAGCATTAAACCAAATCAATAATGCTAGACAGAGTTCATGCTCCTTAACTTTCAGAAAATGCTTACTGATGCAAAACTCGCCATTCTTTTAACATTTAAGTAAATTGCAGTAAGTATTTTAAAAAGTATGATTTTGTCCTTAGTTATTTGTGCCCCCCTTTGGCTTTTTCCCTGATTTATTGAGCAAAAAGTTGAAAGGCAAGACTGCTTATGGTCTCTACCTGTTTGCTGACTGCTGTGGATCGCTAAGTGAGGCTAGAGAAGCCTGTGCTTCAAATGCCAATAAATACTGCAAACGAGCACTTTTCATTCATTGTTTCATTCAATCTAGCTGACTTATACACAAGAAAAAACATCATCTTGCATGTTTACAATTATGTGCTAAGCAGTACTCTGTTGCATAATTTAATTTACAGTTACACTATTTAAAGCAAAGTATACTTGGAAAATGAAGACAAATATTTTACTTGGTTAGTTCTTTCCTCTATCTCTAAAAGTCAGATAAGGTAGAGTTTGTGTTTTTCAGAAGCCCCCACGAGTTTAAAGTAAATGCCTTTGCGAAGCTGATATGCCACAGTTCTCTCACTGTTTTCCAAATTTATTTGTTTGTTTACCAGAATGAAAGAATGAATGGTTTCTAGATACAGGTAAAATGAAAAAAAAAAAAACTAAGAAATTATCCTACCATACTATTTATTAAAAACAATCTACTTGTGAATCATTTTTGTGAGGTTTCATGGACAAGTGTTGCTATATGAACGGTATATAGGAATGGAGGTGGAGCTACAGTTGTTCTACACTGGTCACCACTTAAATGGCACAAATTCAACAAATCTTAACTACAAATCTGTTCCCAGTTTGGAAATAATCCATTACAATAAATGACTAATTAAACAGACAGCAAAACCAGGAGAAGAACTTCAAATGCTGAGCGAGCTGAAGTTTATAATGAATAATGAAAACAATCAGCATTTGTTTTAAAAATATATTTGCCTTAGTTTTTGATTATACCATTTGATTATGGATTAATTTGTACTCTACTAAACGGGATCAAGTTCAAAAGCCGAAACTGTAAAAACCAGCGAGTACTAAACTCAGAAGTGGAAATACATCGGCTTCTGAGAGGAACACAAAATCAAAAGACAGCTCACAGTGGGAAGAGAAACAAGACTGTAATTGAGGGTTTACAAAGACATGGCAGAGACAAACCGACAGTGCATGTTCCCCAACAGAAGTCAGAGGAAATACCTGTGATTGTTGTGAATGAAGATTGGGAATCCCATGTAGCAACTGCCACTATACCAATCTCTGGTGAACCATATACCAATCTCTGGTGAACTGGGAACTCCTGGGAGCAACTGTCGTTCTAATTATCTCTGGCAAACTGGGAACTCCTTGAAGTAACTGATGCTCTAACAGGCGATGCGTGCAATCCAGGAATGCACAATATAAAAAGGGATCCAGTAGAAGGTAAAATCTCCAAATATTAGCAATAAAAAAGGAAATACCTTTTGCTGGACCCTCTATTTATTTAGGGAAAACAAAGGAACATTAGGTTGGGGGTGGAGCTGCTACGCAAATGGTGGCTTGTATTGCAAGAATTCGATTGGCTGCCACCACTTGCTTTACCAACAACTTTTTCAGTAGATTTTCAAGTAAAATTTTAATGTGACCTTAATGTAAAAACATGCTGAATCTTAACTACATAGGGTGAATTACAACTTCAGTTAAGATTTCAGCGTGTTTTACATTAAGATCAACTACAAATCTGCACTACAGTTTCTTGCACTTGTGGAAGGCAGTCAGGGGTAACAGCTTGCAATTCTCATCTTCTCATGCCACACTCGGATGTAAGCACAGAGGTGCCATGAGAAGGTACCCGGGGTTAATGTCACCCTAAACCATGGTGTACTGATATATCTTGACAGACACAAGTACATTCAAATAAGCACAATGGGTGTCTGGTTTCATGGAGCTGATCCTGTAGCTGGCAATGGCTTGATTAGGTGCCCTTCCAACAGTGAATAGCACCTTCAATGTCTCTGGGAAATCACAGTGTTTCACTAAATCTGGATGTGTATCTATTCTTAATGAATATGTATACCCCACCTGTATTACATTGCACACTGTCAGTTTGAGGTCTGACCTTGTGGAAGGATGTGTAGTCTAGTATAGCTGTGGTGCTGTCCACAGCCTTGAATCAGGTGTCTTTGACTGCACAAATGTCTGCATATTCCAAGGTGGGGGCACCTTCCACAGAGTGGGATTTACTATCGCCATGCCCAGTGTGTAGCAGCACAACCGTGATGTTGTATAAAGATAGCATTCTCATTGGAAAGTTTTCCCTCCAGACAGTGCCTATAAGCTGCACTGTGAGGGTGTCAGCAGCCTTGGCCAGTACTCAGCATCCCAGGGGTGAGAGATGAAGACCATCTCTGGAAAAGCATTGATGTCTGTTGAGCAAGTCCTTAAAATGACCCCACATGCTAAGGCAATTATTGCTGTCCATCATTTTCCATGTGTATTCAGCCATCCTCCTAGGTGAGGGTTAAATGCAGCTGAAAGCTATGGCCATACCAGCAAGAGACACAGAGTGTCTAGGGTCAGTCATGTGTCTGCATACAACCCATTGATGTATGTCCCTAGTTGTACACACCTGCAGGAACTATGATGTCATCATTATGTTACCGGATATTCCTTGACCTGCAGCAATGTGTGGTATGAAGTATCATGTCAACCCACAGACAGCTAGCTGTGACCTTTCCCATATGTAGCCTGGTGACATGGACATCAATGTGTCTCACGATATAATGACCTATAAATAATAGGTATGATGTTGTGTTTTGCCTCAGGTGTTTGACTGGTGAGACAGTGGTGCATGCAATATTATGTGTACTGTGCTCTCCAGAAGTAGGATTTTCTGAGGTGTCTGTTGTTTGGGAATGTGTCTGGTAAGGAGCTGCACACATGCAGGTATGTGTGATGTGGGTGTGGATGGTACACAAGGTGAGAAGTGCATGTTGGCAAGATGCTTATTGCCTATTGTACTGACTGTTGTTTGAGACAACATGGAATCAAGGTTTGAAATACAGTCACATCTGTCACATGTTGTGTTTGTGTGGCATAGGAGTAGAGGGGTGTGGACACTTTCCACATCTCATCAGCAGTTATTGATAGTGCCATTAGCAATACAGTCATGCTTGTGTGTATGTCACAGAATGCCATCATTAGGCAGTGTCATGCCACATGGTGAAATGTAACATGTCACCTTTATGTAGGTCCCCTAAGGTAACACAGCACCTGACAGTGTGCCATACAATGCTTTTCCAGTCATGTGGACCTTGGATTGATCATAATAATATCATTAGGCTTGGACCCCATACCATACCTACAAATGTGACACTGTGAAAGTCCTGCAAACATAGGGTCATGCTGCCGCACCCTTGAGGATGGTTGACAGCCTGAAGCACAGTGCTTGTAGGCACTCTTTGCAGTGAAGATGTGGATGCCCATGCATGCACAGAGGACTTATTCAACTTTGCTGACATTATGTTGGCCTTGCAAGCTTACAATGCCTGTCAAGGAACCAGACAGCAAACTGGTTGTTGTGTGATATGATGTGGGAACACAGACATGTGTTCCGGGTACATAACTGTACAGTATGACATACCTAGGACATGTGGCAGATGGACACACTTTGGCCAAAAGCAGCCAGTCCTCAGCAGTAGGCCTCACAGCCATGTAATGCAGATATCCACCATTAATCTGTTGAAGGGCAGAATACATGAAGTGCTGTGAAATTGTCACCTAAGATGGAACACCGCTGCTGTGCTGCTATTTCAGCAAGCATGAACATCTATGTCACTGGACATTGCACATTATATTGTGACACTGCAGCTGTGCTCCTAATCACCATCTGGTCAGTTCCCTAATGACATACCACCAGCCCTGGAACAGAAGGCATAATACATGAAAAGCCAACTGATTGCTCAGGTTGCTAATCAAGGCATCTACCTGGAGAAGGGTATTTGAAGCCTGCAGAGCCTTCCATGATGTGGGATAACTATGTGGATGAGCAAACAGGCTGCATCCTGCTTCTCATCATGAGCTTCTTAGCAAAGATTTGTGTGTGATGACAGAAAAAGTAACGGAGCATGGTATCCCATGAGAGAGTGGTTGTGGTGAGAACAGCATTAGTAGTAGCCAACCACCAGCAATTCAAGGGACTCCTCTGCTTTCTGCATTCTTCACAAGGTAATTGTGTCCTTTCAGTACACACCGCTTGAGTAGTGTCCAACTGCAGAATACCTGTGTAAAACCTCCCGCCTTACCTTCACAGGGTATACATATTACGCTTCCCTCCATTGTTTGTCTGTGCTCTGTACCTCTTGTACACCTTGGATGACTCTTTTCCTGGAACATGATGGAAGTAACTGCAATACTTAATTGCACAGAGGACAACTAGCATGCAGTGCCAAGCAGTGTCCCCAGAACTGTTAGTCATCTGATATGTAAAGCCATGAAAGGAGTTAGCATGGGTACGATCAGTAAGAATGTCATATGCCTACTGACACTGGACCAAACACTGTTGGTTTTGATCAAAGGCAGATCATGCCTACCTACCCTAACCGGTGGACCCCATTGAGTGTTATACTATGCAATGGATGACAGGAATATGACTCACTCCACCTACCATGGCCTGACATGGTGTTTGACAATATTAGGCCAGTAGGTCTTGTTGAAAACTGTGCAGGTTATTTACAGAGTGGTATGTCAGCTGGTGGATAGCCAAGTGTCTGATAGTCATAATCTGGGAAGATAGCATTGGGAGACATATGCTGTAATGCCGGCAGTCACCAGTGGAGTTCCTCAGACATCATTAATGGAGTACACCTACTAGCCATTCTCTCTCTGTAGTCACAGCCACTGTCAGTGACCTCAGACTGACTACATTAGTAGGTGATTGCATATCAGGAGCTGTCACTGAATCCCACACAGAAACAATTATCTGGGATGGCCTGAGGCACACATTCAGTTGTCAGTGCCACTGACAAATAGTAAATGCCAAGGACTGCATAATACTATCCTTTTGGAAGTCATCCACCCTTGGAAAATATAGTAGTGTCCACACACCGCACACAGTTGAGCCATTACTCATGAACTTATGGACACAGAGAGTAATGTAGCCTTTGACTTTCACTGGTCGGTAAGATGTGGGGATCCATTCAATTTTGCACAACCTATACAGAAAGGTATGACATATAAATCCCAGACTATATTATAATGTATTTGGCACTCAACACACCTATCATTGAGTGCAATGGCACCTTTGCTATGTCACTACACAGGCATATCTTACAACTGTAGCAGTCACACAGGTTCCATGGTAAAGAATACACATTGTAGATAACATGTCCTATGCAGTCCATGTCAAGACAATACATGTGTAGTCTGTCTCCTACATGCTTTGGAGGGGATGTGTATGCTGCTATACAGGGAGGTGTCAGATCCCACTGTGTACCTCCCACTTATCCAAGACAGGACTAACACATGTATTACCTGTTGTACACACCTACACCATCACTATGGCATAAATAGTACATGCTGGAGAGACAGGTACGTAACACAGTAACACAGACAGTACACCCTATATGTAACAGGCTCCCCATGCATGTGAAGTACATGTCTGCTGTAATGTACATCATGTGCAAGTTACACAATAGGATGTCTGTAATGGATACAGGAAATCTGTAGATGGGTTATCTCCATCACCACAGTTTGTAGATGTGTTAGCTCCTGAAACCCTGGTGACATTTATCAAGGGTATCAGATCTTTTCATAGATTAGGGATGCATGAGTAGGCAGAATGATGCCATTGCCCTTGGTAGCC
Organism: Protopterus annectens; assembly: GCF_019279795.1. Classification (NCBI taxonomy): domain Eukaryota; kingdom Metazoa; phylum Chordata; order Ceratodontiformes; family Protopteridae; genus Protopterus; species Protopterus annectens. Next base: position 952,921,278 of record NC_056732.1, read on the forward strand.
TGATATACACATATAAACCTATGGAGCCATGCACCTATAGTGCTGTACCTTCCTGAAGACAATTTTCTTCTGTGCTGACATTCCATCCTGTGCTGTGAGGTTTATGGGTTTATTCCTACTGTGTATCCATAGGTGTCCCCTACAGACTCCTGAAACTGAACCATAGACAAGTCCATGACACACCTTTCATTGTGTAAGTATACAGCCATTACAACATCATAGAACATAAGGTACACAAAATTATGCTGCTTACTCATTACAGATGTCAGCATACAGTATCAGTCAGTGACCAGTACAAGTGGCATGGCAAAGCAACACTGCATCACACAATTACATATTAATTCATATAGTTGCCCTGTGCAGCAGACACATAGCTTAATTTCCCTGCATTGATAACGAAGATGACAGGGATGTGGCACAGGCATCATCACTTGCACAGAGTATTGTGTGGGGGTGCAGGAGGCCTAGGCTAACCCAATAGGTTGAAAGCATGTGTATGAGTCAGGAAGGGAGGCAGGCAAGATGGACCATGGAAATGTGCCGTGTGTGCTTGTAAGTGACCTGAATTTGACAGTGGTGTGTGTGTGTGTGTGTGTGTGTGTGTGTGTGCTAGTCCTACATGTGTGTGTTGGACAGCTTTGAAACATGCATGGTAGAGCTGACAGTTCACAGTCTCTACCCCCGAACATGGGAACTGGCTCTGCTAGGAGTTGCACTGGCACCTCCATGCCCATGGTCAGAAGCGGTGCTAGTACCTGACAGTGACTGCTGTTTGCTGAGACCATGTCCTCCACAGGACCGTGAGCCCATGGCCTGCCACTTCTTGGTGTGGACAGCACATTCCCCTCTTAAGTACTGGATGTACTGCCACTACAGGTGCATGGGCATGTGGACTCTCAGCAGATGGAGTTGCTGACCTACGTCTATGAGTGTCTGATGCTCAACTCCACCAAGATATTCCATCACAGACAATGCATGTTCCAAGACAGATATTCTGTGATCTATCTCAGACCACCTTCTTTCCACTGCTTTAGTGAACTGATCCAGGATATCACCAATACGGTGGAGGCAGTCACAGATGTCAGACTGTGCTTCATCCATAACCCTGAGCATTCATCTGGAGTTCCTTTCAGAGCATGCCTGTGCCACCATAATGGCCCAAAACATATGACAGGTGACCCTTGATGAGGCATCTTTAACAGATGGTGGAAGGACAGCAAGCCTCCTACGAGCACCCCTATCAATCCACCTGTGTGGAACCTTGCCAGCTCTCTGGCTATGGCCAATGTCTACACTCACTGGAGCCATAGTTGCCACACTTTCCTGTTCAATGTCCCCACACTCTGACTGTCCAATATCTGTGGCCTCCAGGAACTGGGTATGTGTAGGCATACTGACTGTGTGCAGTGATAATGAGGGCAGTAGAGGGATGTAACCTCTGGGACAGATTGAGCCCCTGAAACCCTGATCTGTGCCTCATTTTGGCCACCATAATCATCAGAGTCTGAAGAGACACTGACATCAGGTTCTGTAGGGGTGAGAGACCAAATACCATGTCACCTGCAATAAGAAAGGGAAAAGCTGTACATTAATACCTGCACTATTATGGTCTGCAGTACTATGTTGCAATATATGTAAAGCTGTATACACTGTTGTCATTATGGGTCTATATTAGAACACCGAACATTCAAAATGTCGAGTGTTCTAATATCGAACCGTATCAATTGAAAATTCAAAACATCGAACATTCAGAACAGTGAATTTTTTCCTAGGGAAAAAATTTGCTGTTCCAAAACATATATACACAACACAAGCACACCAGAAAAACAGCAATCCACACACATACACCTAAACTCTTACACCTAACCCTTCACTAAACTATATATACACCACTAACTATCCACTTACCCTAACCCTAAGGTCCATCACTATCGCACAGTCACCTCACCCGCGCCCTAACCCTAACTCACCTACCCCGCCCTAACCCTCATGTCCACACAATCGCACACTTACCTGACCCGCGCCCTAACCCTAAATCACCTAACCTGCCCTAACCCTCACGTCCACACAATCGCACACTTACCTGAACCCGACCTGTAACTTTCCACCAGAGTGCTGAAAATACCAAAGCAACAGAAACGGAAAACCGAATTCTTTCCCTAGGAAAAAATTCGTTTTTCTGTTTCTTCGATATTTTCGCTGAAAATGGGTCGATATTAGAACACTTGACATTTTGAATGTTCGGTGTTCTAATATAGACCTGTCATTATTACAGACCTGTTTAACCCCAACCTCATATAGTAGGAAATGAGGACATTACTTTTCCCACAAACATCTGTAGTTACTTGTAAATATAAACTCTTTACACAGCAATCTCATCAGCAACAATGAGGTACACTGTTGACATTTGTGAAACTCTGCAGAGTTGACACATTTGGCAATCTCTAATGTCCTGACAATACTGTCACTTCTATCAGTGTGGTCACACCTACAATGCATAGGAATAATTCTAAAGTGTGTACAGTCAGAAAATATCTGTGCAATTGGCAATCATGCAGATAGAACAGCAATCCAGCCAGCAGGCCTGGGATGACACTTTAGGGAACACATTGCAGTAAATCTATATCTGTAACAAAACAGTGTTGGACTTACCATGAGCAGGACCACAGCCTTGATTGATTCCTGATGGACCTGTGAAAATTTGAGGGAGAGGTCATGTAAACACCACTGCATGCTGCACTATAACAGGGTAATATGCCCATATATCTCACATTTACAGTAGCTACTTTGGTAATTGTTATGTTGGTCAAAATCTGAGCATGAGATTCAAACTGCAGTTAAACTTCCTGCCCAACAAAAACCAAACACCTGACACCTACATAAAAGTATGTACACCCTGACATACTGAATACTACAGTATTCCAATGCTGCTCAAACTAAGCCTACCTGGATGCTCCTCTGGCATGGAAACTGTGACACCTACATCCACAATATATGGTGTAATGGATGCCTGGGAGCTGTTGTGTGTTCCTAGGTTTGCCAGGAATTCCTCAGTGGCTGAGAGTGGTTGTTCCACTGCAGGCCCTCCACCAGTGACACCATAATCCCTGGCCACATCTGCTGCTCTTTTGCATGCAGCATTTATCATATCTGTCACATGGTGCTGAACCTGCTCATATGTCCTGCTCTTGGGACCTATGGCATTAAAATCATGGAAAAGGTCAGCCCACAGTGCTGCCCGCTGTTCCTTGTTTTGCCCCCCCTGGACAGTAGGAGTTCATGGTATTAACAGAGGCCTTCCAGGACTATATCATTCTCAGCATCTGTAAAAGGGGCATGACATCTGGCATACATGTTTCCTGAAAGACAACAAAATGGGAACATGTCAGGATCACATAAATAGAAGTACACTATGTAGAGATACAGCAAGAACAGAATGGCTGGCAGTATCCACTGCTTGATCACCCATGTCATATTCCACAGTGTGCAAACATACTAAGCATGTGGTTACAACTAAGATACTAGCAATAGTCAGCTATTCCCATTTGTGCCATGACAGATACTGCTGTATGATCACACACCAAACACATGAGTCCATTGTAGTGTGTCCCCTAGGGGCATCCCCCTAACAATATGTCAAAACAATAGTGCCAAACAAATAGCAGTGTGCTATTACAACCACTATAAAGGGACATTCCCACGAGACCAGTGTGTCACACTGACAGAAAACATTCCACCCTTGATGTATTGCATGTCCTCTCTAGGTGTAACACATCTGAAAATCATTACAGTTCTAAGAAAGGCTTAATGCTGTAATCCCGCCCCAAGTATATTCACACATATGCTTCATGTTGTAAACAAAAAGGTTACATACCAGATGGAGTACAATACTCCTCTGTTGATATGTGCAGATATATAAAGTTTTTGGCAATGCATTTACTGTGTGAAGAAAATCTTATACAGACTGGTTCCCCTTGCCAACTCTTTGCCTTTTTAACATGGTACTCATTACCAGGTGATTGGCTCTTAACTAATTTGTGGTTCTGAAATGCTAACTGCAGCCAACACAGCTGATTTGCAGTATATTCAACCAATGACATGCAACCACTGAACAAGATATAAGGCCTTCTTGTAGATTAGAAGCTCTTTCTGATATGTTGTGCTGGACTTTACTGGGGCCAAGCTACTATGTCATTACAGAGGGTATGTCTGTGGCAGCTACTTTTACATACAGATATATGTGCTACAGGCTGCAGCTGATGCTGCAAGCAATGGGCATATGCAGAGAGTGTGAACACTTTGGAGGACAACAACCTGTAAGAGTAACTGTGGGAGCTGTGGCAGCCTTGTTGTAGAGGCAGAGTCAGAGTGATGGTACTCATTCACTGCAAATTAAGGCATGGGTTTAAGGTAAGTATGTTAAGTAACAGTATCACTAATAGAGTACTAGGCAACATGTTTGTTGTGTTCTTGAGCAACATAATGGGTGGATATACCATTATATCAACTATTTGGGCAACTGTCAGGCCATATTTTACATTATGGTAGCAATTTGGAATGTGTGTGTGGGCAGTCCCTGTTACTAGCAGAACCTCCATATGAGTATGTTAGTTGTGCAGCTGTGCTAATCTGTAATATCATTATGAAATTATTGTGTGCTGCACTCTGATATTAGTGGGCCTCCTTTGCATTACCTAAGTTAAAATTATCTTTAAATGCATATTAATGCATGATCTGCCACTTTATGCACTGTATAGTGTTGCTCTAGGCATATGTCAACTGTGTTCCTATCTGCAAGCCTTTGACTGCCATCATTGAACAGCAGACATTGCATTTGAAATGCATTGGGTGGATAAATTGTGGATGACCCAGTCATTCAGTGATAACAGAAGCATTTATCATTTATTCTTTATGCATTATTTTCATTATAGTTACGTATTATTAAAACATTAATCACTGGTACACAACATTGGATTTGATCCCAGGACCAGGTGTGGCAAAAATTACTGTTTGCAAACCATTTAACAGACTGAGCTACCAAGTCACTGTTGCTGGTGTATTTGTCAAGATATAAATGTACACACACAGGCTGTGACATACCTCAAGTGCATCCATTATTATGTGCATGGCTTTATAGGGATGTATTTCTTCACCAGAGTCCCAGTTGAACATGTATTTTGCCATTCATGTTTTAGCAGGTGTATTTCTAAACATTGCTGATAAAAGTGCACATTTACCTGCTATTAGAGACTTCACTTACACCCATTATTCTCTGTCTGACTTTCTAGTGGTGTAGTTATGTACCAGACTCCAAGGTTCAATCCCAGTTTTTTCATTACTCTTTCAGCAGGTTTGCACGACTGCACTTAATGACAGTAACTTGCAATTACTAAGTTTTACTTAAACCACCTGTTTTAATTAACAGCTGTGTGAAGTGGTAGGTTAATGCAGTGATCTGCAGGAGTGATGGCCTTGGGTTCAAAATAGGGGGCAGGTGTTTATTTTGTATGAGTTTATTATCATTAAAACACATATATCAATATAGGTCCATTTAGCTGAGCTTAGCGATGCTTCATGACATGCTGCATCATGCAGCGTCTTGCAAACAATCTTTAAAGAAAAAGAAAAATTGGAAGATAAGGCAGTGGTGAAATGGGGTGCAAGCAGGGGGAACCATAGTGGAAGGCAGGTAGGGATGTGCAGGAAAGGTGTAGGTAAGAACCATAGCTATCCATTTCTTCATCAGCAACATCTGTGTACTTTGAAAGAATTTGTAGATGAATTTGGACTGTCACCCCCACAGAGAGGGGTGATGACAACATAGTGGATTTATCAAGCCAATTGGACCAAATTACGTGTGTCTGGTGGACATGTGTGTGACATGGAGAGCTATATATGGGATGATATTTTTTTTGTGGGACAGTTGCCCTTTTTTTTTAAGGTGAGAGTGGAATGCTGGGGAAGGGACATAGATACATGTGGGGGAGGTAAGTTGGGAAGGTGAGGAAGCTTTTTCATACAGACAAGACAGCAGACAAGGATGGTGTGTGACACAAGAACGGGGTGAACACCTTGGATGGGGAGGGTGCTTTGGAATTCCAGTCTCATGTGCCTCCACAAGGTAGCAGCATGTCTCAAGTCCTCACCCATGGCTCTGTCAGCACTGCTGCTTCACTGCCTCTGGGGTGGCAGTGATGGGAGCTGGGCTCCAGGGTGAGGCTGCCCCACCAGGGTGGAGAGCATACCCTCCATCTGGCACAGGGAGTGTCCAAAAAACAAGGAACACTATCCTGTGCACAAATCCTGGCAGTTCATCATGGGAGACAACACCACCTCCACCACCACTGCCAGAGCAGGTCCAGCCCTACAGAGGTAACAGAGGGAGCACCACCAGGCTATGGCCCAGACATGATGGGTCCCTGTGCCATGGCCAGAAGAGCCAAGGTAGGTGGCTCACCAGTAACCAGCCTACCTTGTCACTTTGTAGTAAATTAGATATAAAGATAAGTTAAGGTTAGTAATAACCAAACCAATGTTAGTATTAACATAATGGAACATAATATTGATTAATCCAAATACATATTAAGGTATATTATATGGAAAACAACAAATAATATAACAGTAAGTATGTAACAGCAAACCAGTATGAAATAACCTATAAGGCCAACATAATAGTTAGTTTAACCGAATATATTAATATTAAATCATAATTATAAATAACATTAATAAATTAAAGAAGGTAAGGGGTTGTGAGAGACAGAAAAACATACCGTTAGTGAAGTCACAAATGATATTAATACACAGAGTACTAATACATACTTCTACAGGTGTACAGTATCAGTTGTGAGTACAGTGACTCAAATTCTTCTATAGATGATGAAGCATGTATATACCTCTCAAGCTGTTAGCATGGGACTGTATGGGCCAAACACTAACAAATGCAGGTACACAACTACATAGAACTGTTTTACATAATGTGCATGTATATAACTACCAAGGTGTTCTATAAATGGATTTGCAAATGCATTATATTCCAGGTAATCATTTATCTGCTAATCACAGACCAAACAGATTAGGCAGTTGTCATTACATTACAAAAAACATGACAGTTGATAGGTATGTTTCTGTACATTAAGTTGACTAGACAGACATCATGTCTTAGTTGGCAGGCATGGGAGTAAAACTCAAAAGCTGTGATGCCAGGGAGCATGTGCACATAATGTAACAATTGACTGCAGTGACATTAGAACAGACATGCAATGAATACAGCCCTACTGCACTTATTTGAACACATTACTTATGAAACCACAATCCTGTTTACACTTTATTGTTATTGCTCCTCAGAATCTGTGAAGTATACACATGATATATGCCTAGAATGTGGGCGACCTTACCCATGTACTTTGTTCCTGGAGTGGAAGGAATACAGAGCATTATTTGACTGAAAGTGGCCTGAAGACAGCGCTGTACCATACTGTCAGTTGTGCAATACATTTATCGGGCAACTACTTTTGAATTCTTTATTTATTTCAGTTTTACAGTTGACTGCAGTGACATTAGAACGCACATGCAATGAATACAGCCCCTACTGCAGTTATTTGAACACATTACTTATCAACCACAATCCTGCTTTACACTTTATTGTTATTGTTCTTTAGAATCTGTGAAGTATACACATATCTGCCCAGAACATGGGCTACCTTACCCATTTTCATTGTTCCTGGAGTGGGAGGAATAGAGAGCATTATGTGATCGAACGTGGCCTGAAGACAGCCTTGAACCATACTGTGGATTGTGCAATACATTTATTAGGCAATTACTTTTGCATGCTTTATTTATTTCAGTTTGACAGTTGACTGCAGTGACATCAGAACACACATGCGGTGGATACAACCCTACTGCGGTTATTTGCACACATTGGTTATCAAACCACAATCCTGCTTTAAATCTTATTGCTTATTGTTATTGCTATGGTTTATTGTTTATTGCACTACAGTTTTCAGAAAATATCAATTCTTACCATACTCACAGCACATCCTGGCCAGGTGCTCTATGTGAGACTAAATGTTGTGAGCACGTTCAGCTGCAGCTGTTGGAAGAGAAGCACACCATTATGCATACCAGTTTTGCACAGATTTAGCTTGTATTTTAGTAAAGTATAACAAACATACAGATCTGTGGGGTCTGCCCAGCCTAGCCTCTTGGACCCAGGGGTCCAAGGTTCCCCTCTTTCTTCACTTCAGGTCATCATAGTGATGAAGACACTGCTCACCAGTGTGTGGAATACCAGTAGCACTGATAAGATTCCTGGCCAACTGATCCCAGGCTTCAGATTTTCATTCTGAGCTCTGGTAATCACCCTGCAACATCCGGGATTCATAGTTTCAGACCAGGAGTCCAACAAACATTCTGGACTCCTGCACACCCCACCTCTGCACCCCAAAGCCCCCTCCCTCATCAACACTGCCAGGCATATTGACACATTAATAAGATTCCAATGAAAGCTGCAGAATTCCCACCTATTTGTCTTAATATAGGCTGTTTTTCCACCCTTACACATAATACTGTAACATCCAAAAAAGCACTGCAATGCTTAGCATTGTGCAAACCAGCTTAGTGGAGCTGAGCATCATGGAAGCTCACACAAACATGTTTTAGCAAAGCTGAGCTATGTACAAACAAGAGTAGCAATTGACCGTGTTTAAGCAGTGCTTAGCACTGCACAGATTTTCCAAATGTAGCAATTTTATTTTTAAATTAAACCCCCCCTTCAGGTCGCCTCACACATTTCCACAACAATAAATGTAAAAAGGTATGGCAGCTGGGGACTCGAACTCAGGACCTAAAACACTTTAGGCTGTGGCTCTACCTATTTAGCTACTTGGACAGTGAGAAAACAACTATACCTTCATATAGACTATGAAGCTACCTGTTAGCATCTTTAAGCACCACACCACGCAAACAGCCATTCAAAAAGTAAAATAAAAACATGTAAACAAAAACACATAATTAATTACATCTGGTTTCTATTTTTAGATGTCTGGCAGGTGTCAGCTATGTATGTGTAAGTGCAACTTGGCACTGGTGCACTATGTGCCATGCCAAGCAAACGGGCATTAAAAAATAAAAAAAATATATTAAAATTCACACATATTTCTACACTAGCAGGGTACACTACAGGGATTCATATCCTGTGCATGACATCTGTCCAGAAACTCCCTGGACAATCCACAACCATGGGACAGCCTCTGCACTACTGCCTACATGGATTCAATATCCTGTACTATGATGTCCCTCGGCAGCATGCCATGATTAATTTGCATGGAGCATTACCGAGGTAAAGCGTGGCTGTTTACATGGGTACATTCCATGTAGGCTCTACACTGAGCCTACACAGATTTTATTGAATCCTGAGGAATATTATTAGGTGTAGTTAACTACACAACCTATTTTAATACCATCCACATACTTAGCCATCCAAACATCTGATACTTTAGAAATTACAGAAAAAAAACTAAATTGAGCAACACTGGTCCAAGGACAGAGCCCTGTGGAACACCTTTATTCACTACAGCCCATTCAGATGTGTATAGTTCTCAGTTCTTACTCTTTGCAATCTTCCACACAACCCAACCAATTTGCAACCCAGCGGATAATATAAGGGATTATCATGTGCTTATATATAGAATCTGTAGTAACAGAAAGCAGTATACTATCAAGTGTCTTTGATAAATCCATACTACAACTGCAGACAATTCCTGCTCCAATGCTGTATGTTCAGTTTCATGAAAATCTATAAGATTTGTGAAAGTTGAATGGTTCTGCATGAAGTCATGTTGTGAAAGGTCCATTAGATATCCCTGTAAATCATGACTGAAGGTAGATAGCAACCAAATTTCAAACATTTTTCCTACTAAAGTGGTTTAACTAATTGGTCTATAATTACTAATGTTATCCACTGGACTCCCTTTACATATAGGGATAACTTCTGCAAATTTCCAACTATCAAGAATCGTGCCATGCTATATAACAAATTATTAAACAGAGATAGGTTCATAGGTAAGTACTAGGCTATCTGCCCAAGGGCATTTATAAGCCTAGCCAGAATGTGTTGGCTTTTGCCACACCCTTAGATTAGTTCCTTGTGCCTCTGTCCAGCAGAGCCATCAGTTCCCTGTGCCACTGTCCAGCAGAGCCATTAGTTCCCTGTGCCACTGTCCAGCAGAGCCAGTGCAGTGATCCCCGGGGTAAATTTTCTGTTTCCCATCCACCCGTCAAGGTTTCTCTTGAAGAGTGTTAGTGAGGGGCTCTGCCTGATGTATATTGGAATCCTGTTCCAAAGCATGGGGAGTATCTGGGATAGGAATCTATCCCTCCAGCATGTCCTATTTATCATTGTGGTGAGGTTTATATCTCTAGAGCATGTGGCTCTTTGGGATTTGTTTTTTTTTAGGTGGAGCATGTCCAACAATTCTGGGTTGGACATGGCCTTGTATGTCAGGCAGATATCACCTCTGAGTAAGCGGTATGCAACTGAGTACAGCTGGAGTTTGAGTCGGGTTGCATAGGGCATCTGTTTGAGGCCAGTAATCCTCTTGGTGAGGTACTTTTGTGGCCTTTCCAGCTGTTGCAGGTGTCTTGTAAGGTACATCCCAAATGGGGCTGTTATAGTGTTCCTGATATTTTGGTCACATTCCTTATTTCTGCAGAAAAACAATTCAACCAGCTGTCTTGGCTTTTCTTTTGCTTGAGAATGTGCATTGCCTTTTATCTATGTGATTTTTTTCCCTCCAACTATCCACCCATTCTCCAACCTCTATTAGTGTGTATATCTATCTATCTATCTATCTATATATATATATATATATATATATATATATATATATATTTGCTGTCTTTTCTTGTTGATCCCTCCCAAAGACTTTCTATTTCTCTTCTCATCTAGCAAATTAGTTATTAATTATGATTCTCCTGTGTGTGTGTGTGTGTGTGTGTGTGTGTGTGTGTGTGTGTGTGTGTGTGTGTGTGTGTGTGTGTGTGTGTGTATTATATATGATATATTAATGATATCAAAGTAAACCACAGGTCAGGAACACAAAGTTCAAAACATTTCTGCTTTTAATCCAAAGACTTAAAATACAGTAAAAAGTTACTTTTAATCCACAGACTCAAAAATCAGTAAGCGCTTTCATCCAACTCGGACTTCCTCAGACTGAATAATATAGTAAAATACTACTAACTTAAAATACTACTAAAACAAACAGATGACCAATTAATTATGATGTAACTTCCTCTTTTTTAAATATGCAACAAAATCAGACCAATCATTCATTCCAGGTGGATAGCATGCATGTAGTTTAATTTGCCAAACATATTCCTTCTACCCGAGCTCATCTTCAGCATCAAATCTATTGTGCACATTTATCACTTCGTCTAACACAATAAACTTGAAATTCACTTGACAACTTGCATTATTTTTATAATGTTTACCAAAAGCATTTTTTTCATCTTTCACAGACAGACGCATTTATGAGCATAAATATACAGTATTTAATTCTCTAGTTGTCCGCCCCACATAAAATGAATTGCAGGACATACATATGCCTAAATAAACAATAAATCTTGATTTGCAGCTATATTTTCCTTGTATTGTTATCACATGCCCTCCCACTGTTAGTTGTTTAACATCTGTCATTAAAAAGTTACACATATTAGAATTTAAACACTTATACATTCCTGTATTAATAACCCTATTCTGTGTGGGTAGAGAAATGGGGGGGTTTAATCTAGCTTGAAATAAAATTTTTAAACTTCGTCCCTTTTTCTGTACAAATAATGGTCTATCTCCCACAACTTTCATCTCTGCATCTGAATTAAATAATTTCCAGTTATTAATAACAATATTTTTAATGGGAAAAGTATCTATGCTGTTTTCTATCTGCATCGACGTCACAAAATCACTTTGTTTTTTATTAACATTTTCAGACACTTTTGGCTTGTGTCTATTACATCGACTTTCTTCTAGAGCTTCTGCTACTTCTTTCTTAGGATACCCTCTACTCACAAAATTAGCACATAAAGCCTCACTTTGTCTGACAAAATAACTTTCCATGTCAGTTAACCTATCTACCCTTTTCATTTGACTCTTAACTATATTATTTTTAGTTCAAATTTAATGGTGAGCTATATAAACAAACGAATGGTGTAGCTATGGGGGCAGCAATGGCCCCGAGCTATGCAAATATTTTTATGCAGGGATGGGAAAGAGTTCACATTTATGAAAGTATATATAAGTTTAATATTATATTCTATAAACGTTTTATTGATGACGTTTTTCTTGTTTGGAGAGGGGATGGTATTGATCTATTTCTTAAGTATTTAAATGAGGTATGTTCTTATTTAAAATTTACATCAGCCTGTGACAAATTGAGTATCAACTATTTGGATTTAAATATTTATAAGGAAGATGGGGGTCTATGCACTTCTATATATAAAAAGGTGTCAAAATAATGCATATCTGCATTACAATAGTTTACATCCAAACAAAACTAAAAATAATATAGTTAAGAGTCAAATGAAAAGGGTAGATAGGTTAACTGACAAGGAAAGTGATTTTGTCAGAGAAAGTGAGGCTTTATGTGCTAATTTTGTGAGTAGAGGGTATCCTAAGAAAGTAGTAGCAGAAGCTCTAGAAGAAAGTCGATGTAATAGATACAAGCCAAAAGTGTCTGAAAATGTTAATAAAAAACACAGTGATTTTGTGACGTCGATGCAGATAGAAAACAGCATAGATACTTTTCGTATTAAAAATATTTTTATTAATAACTGGAAATTATTTAATTCAGATGCAGAGATGATGAAAGTTGTGGGAGATAGACCATTATTTGTACAGAAAAAGGGCCGAAGTTTTAAAAATTGATTTCAAGCTAGATTAAATCCCCCCCCCCCCCGTTTCTCTACCCACACAGAACAGGGTTATTAATACAGGAATGTATAAGTGTTTAAATTGTAATATGTGTAACTTCTTGATGACAGATGTTAAACAACTAACAGTGGGAGGGCATGTGATAACAATACAAGGAAAATATAGCTGCAAATCGAGATTTATTGTTTATTTAGGCATATGTATGTCCTGCAATTCATTTTATGTGGAGCGGACAACTAGAGAATTAAATAGATGCATTTATGAGAATAAATATGCAGTATATGTGAAAGATGAAAAAAATGCTTTTGGTAAACATTATAAAAATAATGCAAGTTGTCAAGTGAATTTCAAGTTTATTGTGTTAGACAAAGTGATAAATGTGCACAATAGATTTGATGCTGAAGATTAGCTTGGGTGGAAGGAATATGTTTGGCAAATTAAACTGAATGCATGCTATCCACCTGGAAAGAATGATAGGTCTGATTTTGTTGCATATTTAAAAAAGAGGAAGTTACATCATAATTAAATGGTCATGTGTTTGTTTTAGTAGTATTTTAAGTTAGTAGTATTTTACTATATTATTCAGTCTGAGGAAGTCCGAGTTGGATGAAAGCGTTTACTGATTTTTGAGTCTGTGGATTAAAAGCAACTTTTTACTGTATTTTAAGTCTGTGGATTAAAAGTAGAAATTTTTTGAACTTCGTGTTCCTGACCTGTGGTTTACTTTGAAATTTTACGTTGTTCCAGAGAGGTGTGTTTTTGGTGCTTGATATATTAATGATATATTATATATAGCATATATGATATATTTATATATATATATATATATATATATATATATATATATAGTTTCACATAAGTTCTACTCAATATTATTCCATATACTGAAACAGTCTATGTAGAAGCCTTCCCTGTCCTTAAGTGTGTAGATGTCACCTTACTGCCACATTTTCCAGTCATCGCAAGCTGTATTATCTGTTTACCAACCCCATTGTTCATAGCCTTCTCTTCCTGCATTCTCATGCCCTTCCTGAATGGGATTTCTACTCTGCTTCTACTGTATGTGCTCCACTAATAACCTAGGGTACTACTTTACTACAGTTTGTTAGACTATCTTAGTATTAGCTTGATCTCTTTCAATAGGCATGTTTCTATGCTCTCTCTCTCTCTCTTTCTCGTATATCTTCTGATTATTCTGTTCCTCATTGTTGACTGAGATGTTATTCCATATTCCAAGTCATGATTTAATCTTCCCCTTAGTTTAACACCTCCATCCCCTCCCTGAGATAGTTGAACTCCCTTCTCCCTTAACCATCTTTGTGCATTTATTGTGCCTTTGTCTAGCATGCTGTGTGTTGCCTTCTTTGCTCCTTGATGCACCAGCAGTCTTCATCCTCCCAGTCTCCTCCCCATTTAAACTTTGGCTAACCCCCAGTTGCTTTCTACCTCTCCAGCCTTCCTCTCTGCATTTCCTTTGTCATATTGTCCAAATCTGTCTACTTTTGGTTGCCCCACCATTTTCTTTTGGTCTTCTCATTCTAACTCTCTATCTGGATATTTCTTTTTATTTGTTCTTCTTTTTCCTCCCTTACTTCCCTTTACCAGTCTTTCAATTTTGGGAAGTATATATGCTTGCCTTTCTTGTTGTTCTAGTCCTTAATTAATTCCTGGTGTCAGTGGCCCTTGGTATCTTATCTGCCTACTGTGGCCAACTTTCTTCATTTTTCAGCTTCCCTGTGTTTCTTGCCACTCCTAGTGTTGGGGAAGTTGGAACTTTAGTGTAATAACCTGTTATTGCGACAGCTACTGCACCTTCCTTCTCTACTGTCTTTGCCTTTCAAAAGCCCTTTAGTTGCCCCAGCCATATCTTCCTTGGGTGCTTCTTTCTTTTTTCACTGAGTGGGGTCTTGTTACTCCCCTTTCTACTCCTTCTGCTATCCCCCTCTTCTGTACCTACACTTACGCCATTGTGTCACATATTTCCCCTAATACTCATCTTGTTCCCTCTATCCCACCTTTCCACCTTTGTTCCTGTGTCTGTTGCCAATTATCTAGTCTATGCCCCCTATCTCCTTGACTGTTTCAGATATACATAGTACCCTCCCCTCCAATTCACTCTGTGGGTTATGTTGGTTGCCCTTAGCCCAATATGTTCATCTTTTCCAACTCCCCATGCTCTGCTTAAATGGCTTGGTGCCATTCCCTGGTGCAGTAATCCAACTACCCTATTTCTTTTTGTAGCAGTTTTGTGTCACACAGCTTTTGTGTATTTCAGGTCTTGAGCATTCCTAGCCTGTTACCTCCTTGCCTGCCGGCCTGCAGCCATTTTCTCCTTCCCTAGTCTCTTTCTCTTGGTACAGTAATAAACCTTTCCTAGTACTGTGTTTTTTCCTCTGTCAATGCCGTTGTAGTATCCACACTGTCCTACTTACTAGTGCTGCTGGTAGATTATTAGTGTCCCCACTTGCCTTCTTATGAGTCTCTACTATGTCTTATCCCTTCTTTGCACCCTACTTCTCCATCAGCCATGGCTAATTGAAAACTTAACTATATAAATATTTACCTCTCTCCTGCATGGCTACTTTGAATTTTTGTTTCAAATAACTTGATTGCTGACTTGGAAACATGCTCTCCCATTTCCCTTGGTTTCATGCACTATTTTTTCTTCTCCTAAATGCTAAAGACACCAGTGAAAATGCTGCATAAATTGACAGATTTTTCATGTCCTTTGCATTTTTAAAGTCATAGTTGTTTTCTCCTGACAGGCAGCACAGCTCAATAATCTGGCACAAGTTGATAGGCCTTCCTCTTGGCCATTGCACTTTTGAAATTTTATCCTGTCCGATAGCTATTCCCTTGCACAGAAAGAATGTGATTGTCAAATCACCTGTCTAAGAAAACCACAGCATAGATTCTCTCCAGTTCAGACTCTAGTCTTTAGAAGGGATGAGGAGGACAAACATACATTTAAAAAAAAATCTCTCAGCTCATGATCTCCCACAGACCCTGTGACAATAATGTGAAGGTTTCCGTTTTGCAGTCTCTTCTCCTTGTCATCCAGGTTCCCCGATGCTATGCAGACTACCAGCTGTTCTGTAGTTCTTTCAAACCTTCCAATAAATTCTTTGTTTCCTCTTTGAATTCCTGTAGTATTCTCTGCTGACCTGTAAAGATTTATTTGAGGAATCCTGTACCATTGGTAACCTTTTCCAGCATTTTCAGGATTTTTCTAATGCGATCACCTGCTATTTCTCCATAATTGATGTTGATACAATTAGTTCTGTGTTTCAATGTTTTTTCTATTGTTTTGGGGAAATAATTATTTCATTATTTCCCCCAGCATCCTTTATGGATTCGGTTGGAGGTCCTGGATCAAGTGGACACCTTGCTGGAGTTTCTACTAGGTCTCCACAAACAGAAACACATTTGGAAAGCTACAGAGCACCATCTACTATCTGTTAAAAGTTTACATGAACTGCAAATAATAAAGGAGTTCACATCAGATTATCCAATCCAATATCTGCAAAGCCTCTTCCCATACATGGAAGTACTTTCAGCCTGCTTCTTGTTAGCATATCACATCAGTGTTGTGTTATGTTATCCACGTTGGGCTAGCAATGCCATGGAATGAATCTGCTTTTAAAAAATACTAACGTTGTTAAGATTGCCTTTATCACCTTCAGGCTGATATGAAGATAACTTTCCTAAGGAGTTCAGAAAACCTTAAAATGAAAGCTTTCTAAACCGTGCCACCCCAAGCATAATCACTGCAATCCATTATTAAGTGCTATTCTACCTTTGAGGCTTTTAAAGGCATCCTGTTCTGAAGGTTGAGGGGGTTTTGCCAACATAGAAATTCTACTTTGATTTTTGGAATAGGAATCTTTAATCAAAACAGCATGTGGCTTGGTTCCAAATATTTTTCAAAGTCCATTGTGATTTCACCATGTGTAGTCTTGCACTGGGTACCACAAGTACTGAATATGTCGTGTACTCCAGAGTCAGATATATAGTCATGCTGTAATAGGCTGTAAGGTTGAGTGATCTTGATAACTTGTGGGACTTTTTTCCCCTGCAAGATAAAAAAAATTATTTCTATTGAGTGTAGGAGGAATCCAAAAAGTTTCACGTCTTGGATGGAGTCAAAGATTATTTCTAACACGTTATGATTCCCAGGTCCTGGAGGAGAATCTATGAGACAGTCATCCAGGTATGGAAAAATTGTTATAAGTTGTAGAGTGAAACATCTAAGGTAAACATTTGGTATACATTTTGCATATACTCCAGGGGCTGTGTACAGACCAAAAGGAAGACTGAATGTGGGAATAAGAAATTCTGAATTTAAAATGCTTTCTGTGTGAACACCTCATAGAAATATGAAGGCAGGCAGATAGCTGGTAAGGTACATCCAAGTAATGTTCTATGAAGTGAACCATTTTTTTTTCTCAAAAACCTAAGGGGATACACTTCAAAGAAATGGAAAATACCTTGTAGCAACAAACTAAGGTGCCTCAAGTTGTGGACATCATAGTTAATCAGGTTCATTGAAAGCATTCCATAGATTACTAATTCTGTAACTGATATAGTTATTAAACTCAAAGAGAGAAATAATTATGCTACCAAAATATAATTTGTCACACAAAATATACAGCTTGCATTATTTTTTTGTAAAAGAAAGACTTCAAGATCTGTCATACAATAGACTTCGAGAACATGTTACGATAAATGGAAATATTGAAACATGCTACAGTTAGAGATAGTGTGCAATGTATGAACTTCACGAAATTGGAATGCTGTGGTTTGCAAAGAGCTGTACTAGTTGAAACTGGAGGAGATGTTGCATGATTATTTAGGAAGCTGAAATATACCGACAGTTGCATTTTAATACTCAGTCTAAACCAGGACTGAATGATAGTTTGAACTGTGTTTTTAAGGAAAAATATTGAAATATAGATTCTTGGCTGAAGGAATTCATTTAAATGCATTCTTAAATTGCATTTGTTGTACTTTATTAGCACCAACAATAAAAGTAGAAATAGTTATGTATGGTTCAATTTTATATTGTAGAGATTAGTTAATTTTGATTGCTTGAAGAAGTTACAGAATGTGCATTGATACTGGTCTAATTCAAAAATTTTTACTTTCTAGTAGACCCTTGATCAGGGGAGCCCACAAGATTTTTTGCAGGGGGGTGCAAACCCAGAGCCCCTTCCCCGATCAGCCCCCCATGCAGCCATTCCAGTGTCCCATTACTTGGCTATTTCTCCCCAGTTGCCATAAACACTGTTCAAAACTCTCAGTGTGCATACTGTTTTATGCATAACTTCTACAACAATTATAGATATTTGGATTTAATTTACACATTTTATTTCAAATTTTATAGCACAAACACTGACAGACATTTGCTAAACAGAGCAGTAGTTTTACAATGTCCAAAGTCGAAACCATGGCCTTAAGCTTAATGCCAAAAAATGCTTTCTCATCTCCTTTGGTAAAAACTCAGTTCCCACTAATTACCACATCGATGGGAGCCCACTGAACACTGAAGGCGTTATTAGAGATCTGGGGACACAGGTTGACAGCAAACTCTCCTTCGGCCACCATATTGCCACAGAAAGTCCTTCTATGTGGCACATCTCATTACCAAGGGTTTTGCATCCAGGAAGAAAAAGGTCATCATCTCTCTCTAATCTTCCCTCATTAGACCAATCATAGAATATAATGCCCCATTTGGCATGTACCTCACTAGACACCTGCAACAGCTGAAAAGGCCACAAAAATACCTCACAAAGAGAATTCTAGGCCTTAAACATATGCCCTGCATGAACAGACTCAAAAAACTCCAGCTATTCTCTGTCTCATATTGTCTACTAAGAGGTGATCTCTGCTTGACCTACAAAGCCATGTCTCACCCAGCTCTGTTAGAAATGCTACATCTAAAGAAATCCCAATCCTTCTTGCACCACACATTCCAGAGACCTCAGCCTCATTACCACAATCAACAGAACATGCTGGAGGGACAGGTTCATAACCCAGAGACTGCCCAAGCTCTGGAATAGACTTCCCATACATGTCAAGCAGAGCACCTTACTGGCCCTCTTCAAGAGACATCTTGATGAGTGGATGGGAAATAGAAAGTGCACCCTGGGGATCACTCCAGTGGCTCTACTTGATAGAAGCACTGGGAACTAACGTCTGGTGGCACAATGCCAGGGCACTTCTATGGGCTAGGCTTCTAAAGGCTCCAGGGCCATTAGCCTAGTACACACCTATGAACTTATGAAAACAGATTTGCCATTAAAATTTCTCTACCTTTGAAACTCACATTCACTAAAACAGCATTGAAACCTACATTCAAAGAAAATGCATCTGGCCAATGGCGGGTTAAGTTTACCTTTGGGCTGTTTTCAAATCATAGACTCCTTGCACACATTTTTAGGACCATGCAAAAGTTCTTTAATACAATCAGGGAGGTGAATCAATTATAATATACAATAATTGAATTATATCCGTTATGTAACACAGCACCACTTGATAGAGTATGTTTTAATTTTATAGTTTTGAACATTTTGCCGGTAAGCAAAGAAACAAAACATATGAACCAATAATGACAAACTGCCCAGTTCAGAACATTTCAACTATAAAAAGCCACTCAAACATCTGTCATTAAAATCCACAAATATCAGTCAATATGCACAATCTCTGCAGAAGTAAAAGTCATCTGAATAGTTCCACATTAAAGAGATCTGAAACTAATGAAGAGGTTGTTTCTAGAAAGCAACTTTATATTTCAGTGTTTCATCTACAAATTCAGTGCCTGCTGACCTTGAAGAATAAATCGCCTATGTTACATTAAATGAATGGTAAGCTGCTATATTGTAATAGTGAATGGGTGGCAAGCTGAAAAACAGGTTCATAGTTACTAGGCACTTCATCCAAAGGAGAATGTACTCAGATCTGCAGCACCCCACCTCTTAAAATGCAAATCTACATGCTATGGGACTAAAACCTATAGCCCTCTGCATCAAGCTGCACGTATGCTACCTGCTGTGCTACTTAAGACTGCTTCAAAATTCTATATGACAATAGTGATACCATTTGCTGAACAAAACAGTTGAACATTTTAAGCAGACTTAGCATGAGCAGTAGTAAACTTCTCTTCCATTGAAGCTCACAATTCCTTGAAAATGCACTTGAAAATAAATTCCAGCTGCTAACTCTAACTAGGATATTTTACTCTCTCAAACACATGAAGACCTAAACCTCTTAGTGCAAGAAATCTGGACAAAGCCTAAAATAAATAGGGACAGATTATAAATAATCTCATGAACTTAGAAAATTGCTAGAATAACAGGATCTGTGTTAGTATGCATTTTTCTAAAGGATATGATGTCTAAAACACAAATGTCTGTTATTAATTTAGAAACTTCAATCCTTTTTAGGAGGAATATGGGGAAAAAATCTGGACATTTTGCAAAAACCTCGACAGCTGAGGGGTATGCTACCTTCCTCTTTTATGCACACACACACACACACACACACACACACACACACACACACACACACACACACACACACACACACACACACAAATGCCCCAAACTAGGGACACATGTAGAAAAGTGCTAGAATCATAGGATTTGTGTTAGAATGCATTGTTATGAAGGATATGAAGTCTGAAACTCAAATGCATGTCAATGTTTAGTAACTGTAATCCTTAGCTTATCCCAGTGATTTGTCAAAAACAAAATTTTTATGAGGAACCTATAATTCCCAGTCTCAGTAAAGAGGCCAACTTTATGCAAGGGCACCATAACAGCTAGACTCTATCTTCAAAGGCTATAATGACTGGAGGGACTCCGGGTGAAGAGCTGATGGAGTAGTTTTACAAAGTGGGACTTTACTCTTCTGAGCAGATGTTCAGAGATATTGTCAGGATCCATGGAACTAGGATTTTTTAATTTTAGAAAGTGCCAAAAGGACCAAAGTGATTTTGGAAGAAGAGGTATGAGAGGGGAACGGCTGGCACAGAAGGGAGGGTTGAAGGGTTGAAGCTGGGAATAATTTGTCTGCAAGAATATATTTACAATGTCCTTCAGATCAAATAGTACCATTAGAAATAAGTTCAGTACAGAATTGTAGGTTACTTCTAAGCTAACTAATACAGCTGAAAAAGGCCTTATGGTTGCTTTTCAAATAAGTCGTAACCTTTAATTTCATAGTTGGTCTTGCATTTCGTAATTGTAAATTTAAAGGACTTACTTCCCAGTTCTAGTCTTGGTTTATAACGATGAATGCACATCTTCTACAGATGGCCAGCAGATATTTTTGTTTAGAGTTTGTTATTGTGAGAGCCCCACCATATCTGTTTAGGTTTAAACTTACCACTGTGTTTACTTGTAGTTTCAGGTTTTTAAATGCTGCAACTCCTCTGGGTTTGCACATTAATTACTTCCAACTGGTTTAATATATGAGTTACAAATGTATGGTGATATTTTTAGTTTTTATAGCTTATTCACTAGTAAGTGGCTTGGCTACAGTATGGTAAACAGTAACTGTTACCTATGAAGGAATTTTCCTGTTGTACCTCCTTGATCAGACTTAGTAGTTTTGAACACGTTCTGTTTTTATTTTCAAATCATTTGCCTTAGAATTAATTATGAGTCATCTAACCTTCTCTCTCATGATAATAAATCACCTGTGAAAGAAAAAAGAGTGCTGAGCAATGAGGTACATAAATGAAAAGCAACATGTAGTCGCAGTGGGATGATCATGTCACGCAAACTACTCGAGTTATTTTGAGTGACCGAAGTAATAGACTGAGGGGGCAGAGGCTATATACCTCATCTTTATAAGATATTACACAAATTCACACTTAATGGATTGTAAAGTAATACTGACATCCCAAATAAGATTTCAGTAAAGCAATTAAAAAAACAGAATTATAGTACATAACAATAGATGGGGTCCTGTCTGTATTTATTAATGAAGTGACAAATATTGCATATGACCTTAGTTGCATCGGCATAAAATTCACTACAAAAAGGCATACCAGAACACTATATCTGTCTAACATTCCTCACCAGACCAGGAAGGAATGTACAACATATTTACTGCTGCTTGAATAGTAAAGAAAAACAAGAGCCAGCCAGATGTACATAACATATCACATTTGTCATATATACATTAGTATCTGCATATACATCTCCTCCCATCATGCCCAAGGTGAGTAAGAACATTTAGTAGAAGTAGCACACCACATAAACTAAAACAGTACTTCAAATCACTCTTTCTTTTTTTTTTTGCTGTTTCATGAGAAATCTTGAATATATAAAATATAATTAAAATGTACAAGTATGTAAACATTTCCTAAATTGATTCTAACTATATGACATATATAAAATAGATTAGTAAACCTACATGATAATTATGTAATGCATTTTAAAATATTTATATAATTGCACATTAATAATACTTCCAGGCATATCCATCAAATAATATTGTTTACAGGTTAAATATATTGTTGGTTCAACTCTTATTAATAATGTGCTAAGAATTAATAAATAACATAATAAAGTCCATCTTTTTTCTACTGTACCAGATGGCACCTGACAAAAGCAGATTGCTTGTTTAGTGCAAGGTGTCTACAGCTTGGATGAGTTTCATTTAGCATTAATACCTAGGTGTGCATATACAAATTAAGTCAGTGACCTGACAAGGTCTACATGACAAGACAAATACTTAGATAAATGTACCTGTTCAGGATTAAGCATCATCATCAGGGCAGTTATCTGACAGCAAGGCATTAACTTAAAAAGTTTTATGAAATGGAAGGCAATCTGAAACATTTGTCTTATGCTTTGACAGTATTTGGTTGTTGTTTATTGTGGCTTTCACCTATTTGGTGACTTTTAAATCGTCATCCTGGTTATTTATCCATCCATGAAAATATTGCTTATAAATCCAGCTGTGGACATGGTCATGTTCTTGGTTATGCATTTATCTGTGATGATGACCTTGTTATCATTCTACTTTTGTTGTGCAGGGTGATCATTTACCTTCCTTGGTGGACGGAGTGACCATCTATGCTTCTGTGGCAAGTAGAGTAAACAGCCCTGTGTCTGGTACTGGCAGTTTGTTCAGTCATTTATTTGGAAATCTGTTTAAGGTCATTTACTTCTTCAGTGATTGATTTTTATTATTACAAGAGCTATTTTTAATTTAATATTTATGATGCCCACATCTGAAATGGTGCTGATCACTTATGCACAGATCTTCTAATTTTGGAAAGTATTCTCATTTCAGAGGCTTAAAGTAGGTACCTGCTTGTTTCAATGAGTCCTGTTTTATTGACAGCCATGTCTTCATATTTGGTCTTAATAACTTACTAAGCTGAGCAAGAGCACCTCATCTTTCCAAAATCGGGACATAGTTTGAAATCATTTCACTTTCTTAACTGTTAGCAAAACAATTCAAAATGCCAGCCTATTCCTCAGTATTGTTTTTTACTCAAAATATTTCCCAACACAAAGTATATCTTAAAGACTTCACCGCTACCTTCCATTTTCAACCACAGCAGGGCTACCCACTTGGCAGTGGAAACCATGGCTTTAGATGATTATCACAGCTGCACTGATACCCCGACCCCATTTGCAAAAAATTGGAAACTGGGGTTGTGGATGGGTGGATGGATCCATTCAGGAACTGAATAGACAAATGGCTTTAAAAGTTATAACTTTTCTGGAGCTGACTCAGAGAGCCTCCCTCAACAGTTCCTTAAAATCCGCATTACCTATATTGCTGCACCTCTCTGGCACATTACCAGCTTATCATTTTCTAGTGTCACATCTATGCCCTGTAGAAGGCATTTACAATAACACCCCTTATAGACAGGGAACTCGCTGCCTCATTTTTCTACCTTCACATTTCTCTCTTTTCACCTCTCTCAGAAATACTTAGGGCTGTGTCATCACAAATTACATCTCATCTCAACTTATTTGGCATATTAAGCGCATAGAAGCATGGGTTTAGAAAGGGACATAGAACTTTAACAACCACTGTCTGCTTCACAAAGTATATAATCTAAAACAAGCAGCAAGGCCAAGCTCGACATGGCCTTCACTTTCACTGCAGCACTTCCGTACATACTTTTACCCACCTCACTTAAATGGATACACAAGTGTCTTACAAAAAGTGTTTCAGTGTTACAGTAGACAACTCTCTTCTTATTCATAGCAAGTCAGTCTTGCTATCGCTCAGTTGTCAGCATTGCACATTATGATATCCCCACCTTGTTTATACCATTCTTATGGTTAAAAGGTCTTCAGATTTCTCATTTTCTAACATTATTCCCACTTTTGGAACTTACCTCAAGGCTCATCATTCATGATTTGAGTACTTAGATTCACTAAATGTAAAAAAAATTATAACAAGCAAATAAAAAATAACTAACTAAATAAACAAACAGACCAATAAATAAATAGAAAACAAAGCCATGATGTTTGGAGGTCAAACATCTGTCACGAGATTCTTACCCACCAGTAACTTAACCACAAGAGAGTTTCCCACACTTAGTGCAGCACTTTTAGTACTTAGATTTCTTGCTTGATCAGCAGGTCACCTTTACTACCTATCTCAGATCTGGGGCTGCTTAGCATAAAGATATCTTTGCAAAGTGGCACAACATTTCACATCTGCTGACACCAGAAACAAAATCCAGTCTTGAATCTGAATTACCCCTACTGACTGTACAGTTCTGGATCAACTGTAATAAACTTTATAACATAATAATCAAACACAGCAGGTTCATGGTTCAGTCACATCATCTCAAGCATCATTGTACCACACTCACCAGGCAAGGGCATCTGGATATGGACATTTTACAATACAAAAAATAAGAAAACAAAGGGGAAACGTAGGAAAGAGGACTGGTAATGGAGAAGTTAAATACATAGAAACTGAGGTTATGGATTACCTGCAAAGTGATGGATTTAAAACCTAACTTTGATAACATCACAGCAGGACAGAGCAATTGATCCCCAAGTTAAGAAGTCAGTGGAGTGGGAAACATCTGATCAGTTGCCATATGAATAAACTTTGGAGCCTTCCACAGGAAACCATTATCAAAGTCCAGCTGGAGTTGTACAGCAAGGGAAGTAACAGGAAACTGTGGCAACTCTGATGCAGTCAATGTTGTGGAGTGATAGGCCATTGAATTCCCATATGAAAGAGCACTGGATGACACAGGATGACAATGAAGAAAATGTGGCACAGGAAGATGTTCTGGAACTTTCTATAGAATGCCCACAGGAAATGGAGCAATGACTGGACCCTCAGTATGCCTCTCAACCTCTAAGCACAAGAAATCTGAACAAAAATAATTGGGAGACAAACACCCAAAAATCAGGGGAAATTTTAAAATTTTGCTCTTGTAAACTTAAAAAAATGATAAAATAGTAGGTTTTGTATTAGCATGCATTTTTCTGATGGATATGAAGTCTGAAAGAGACCAAAACTATGAGGCAAAATCTGAACAGTTAAGAGGTCTGACCCCCAGTTTAGAAGAAACTGATCTAAGAGAAGAGTTGCTTGATTTAATAGAGATGGACAGACATATTAAGATCAATGAAAGAAATTGACTACAGAAAGTGAATAAAACCCAGAAAATTAGAAGCTTGATAAAACAAATGAACACAGTAATTAGGACTGTCCATAGAGATTCATGCAATATAACAGAAATAAATAGACCATATTACTGTGCAGCTAAATTAATAACAGATAAAGTTTTACCACAAAAACACGGGGCAGTAAGGGAAAGAAAGGGAAGAAATCAAATGCCATCATGGAAGTATCGAATAGAGAAAACTATAAAGCAATTAAGACACATGGTGTCACCATTAGAGGAGAATAGAAAAGGGAACAGATCAACAAAAATACTCAGAAAGATAGACGTGATTAAAGCAATGCACAGTATCAGAGCAGACCAGGATCTATCATGCACTATTGCAAATAATGAACTAAAAATATCAGCACAGGCAGAAAAACTTAGAAGATATGCAGATAAATACAAAGGAAAAGTACAAAATAAACAATTTACTGATGACCCAAAAACGTTTTATAGAGACTTAGGAAACAAGGCAAAAGGAATTGAAACACCACAAAAAAAGAAGAAATAAATACATTTTGGAGAAATATATATATATATATATATATATATATATATATCCCAATGACCCTGGAGTTGATATATAGTTGGGGGGGGGTGTGAAGAAGCCCCCCAATAGTTATATATATATATATATAAATCCTGTGGAACATAATAAAGATGCTAAATGGATAAAAGAAGTAAAAAAAAAAGAATAAAATGTTTAAATGTACAGGATTTGAAATGGGATGAAGTAACGGTCAGAGAAACTGAAACAAAGTTAAAAAAGCTCATAATTGGAAAACCCTAAGCCCAAATGCAGTACCTAACTTCTGGCTGAACATATTAACATCTTTACATGAAGATTTAGCCATGAGTAAAAACTATTTGCGCACCCCAAACAGACACCATCCTGGTTAACAACAGGAAAAACAATCCTCCTACTTAAGAGCAAACCTGCAAGATATCCTAAAAACTATAGACCAATAAATTGCCTTCAAATGATGTGTAAACTATATACTGCAATTGATGCCAACAGAGTTTATAGTCACATAGAAGAAAACTCAATCATGGTAATAGATTAAAAGGGTAACAAAAGAAAGTCATATGGAAAAAAGGATAATTTGTTGTTAAATAAAGCCACAATGGAGAATTGTAAAAAGGGGAAGAATCTAAGTATGCTATGGATAGACTATAAAACAGAATTTGACAGTATTCCACATTCATAAGATAAATGAGTACTTAAAAATGTATAAGATACACCCTACACTTATCAATTACATTACAGTGACAAACCACTTTGTAGTTAAATCATAATAAAGGACAAATTATTATTCTAGGGTTAAAAATTCAAAGGGGTTATTCCAGGGTGACCACTGCTCTTTTGATTCACCCTTAATCCATTAAGCTGCCTACTTAATATATTAGGTCATGGCTACAATTTGGCTCCCAGCAAACAACAAAGTGTAAAGACTTCTCATCTTCTTTTTATGGATGATCTAAAACTGTATAGTTCATCAGATGAAGAACTGAAAGCACAACTGCAAGTGATCAAAACTTTTTCAAATGATATAAGAATGTCATTTGGTCCTGATAAATTGCAAAAGCAACCTGTAAAGTAGGAAAGCTGCAGCACCAAGAAAACATCAGCCTAGGACAGTAATGTGATATAAAAGAACTTGAGCAAGAGCGAGTTTATAAATATTTGAGAATTGATGAAGGATCAACAATAAAGCATGAAAAAATGTGAATAAAACTTAGTAAGGAATATTTTAGAAGACTAAAATTAATAGCGAAAACAGCATTAACATCTAGGAACAAAGTCCAGGTTATAAATCAATTTGCGGTTCTTGTCTTCACCTTACAGTTTTGGAGTGATTGACTGGCCCCAAAAGATGTTGGATCATTTGGACAGGAAAACAAGAAGGATGCTCCATGCTTATCAAATGATTTATAAAAAATCAGTGTATACCAAGATTATATATTCCCTGTCCTGAAAGAAGTATGGGCATCCTTGAAACTGATTACATGTATAGATCTTCAACAGTAGGACTGCATACATATCTGCTGACCTCACAAGACAAAAACATAGGGAAAGTTTTAAAACATGAGAAGAATAAGTCTAAGATGACTTACCTGATTAGTTTAGCAGAAGCATGTCAGTGTCAAATGGGAATGAAAATCAAACCAGAAGTAGATAAAAATCAGGCAGCAACTGAATGTGCCAAAAAAACAAAAGAAAGAATCTTCTTCTTTCGACTTTTCCCAGTTAGGGGTCGTCACAGCAGATCACCTGTCCGCTCATGATTGGCAGTGGAGTTTTATGGTGTTGAGTTGCCAGCCCGGTGCCCAACCTTCCACAGAAGGCACACACAGGGCCAATTTAGAGTGTCCAATCCACCTACAGCATGTCTTTGGGATGTGGGAGGAAACTGGAGTACCTGGAGGAAAACCACGCGACCACAGGGAGGACATGCAGACTCTGTGCAGAAAGCACCCCAGCCGAGAATCAAACCTGAGAACCTCTTGCTGTGAGGTGACAAGGCTATCCGCTGCACCACCACAGCCACCCTAAAGAAACAAAAGAAAGAATATCAAAGTCAAAGTCAAAGAAAACTTTATTGTCATTCAGAACTACACAGCAGTGTAGCTGAACAAAATTACAATGCTTCGTTCTCAATGCAGGAAACAGTTGCACATATAGACGGAGAAAAATTAATAAAATATCACAGTAGAAATTTAATAAGTAGCAATTAGTAAGTAAAGTAGGACAGCAGTGACCCACACCCATCCCAAAATGGGAGACAAGGAAGACAAGGAACAATATGAAGGTAAGATTGTCAAAGTAAAATTGAAGCAATAGCAGCATATCTATGATTAGACTGAATTATTGCACAGTTTGTATATTGCACTTTACAGTCCTTCAGTGTGTAGGTGAGCTACCTTAGTATTACACTTAGTTATTGCACATCCATAAAATAAGCCCCTTGATAGGCTAGTTATGTAACAGACTTCATGGTTAGTTTTTCCCAAGAGTTCAACAGTCTAACTGAGATCAGAAAGAAACTGTTTTTTAGTCTAGTTGTCTTACAATGCAGGCTTTTGTATCTCCTACCTGAGGACAGGTGAGTGTACAGATCATTGGCAGGATGCATTGGATCATTGGAAATCTTTTTGGCCCTGTTGATGCACCGGCATTTGTATAGAGTATAAGGTGAAAGATCAGATGAAAAGGCAAGAAATGTGAAAAATGCATAAATATAGTTGCAAGTATAGAAAACTCTTGGAAAGACCTCATGTTGATCATGATCAAACTCAGGAATGTTTAAGAAGAGGTGAATTTAAACCAAAAAATGAAAGGTTAATATTGGTGGCCCAAGACAGTGGACTATGTACATGTTGGTTTACAAAGTCCATTGAACATGTGAGAGACAGAGACAAATGTAGGTTTTGTAAAACAGAACTGGAAACAGTCACACATCTTGTTGTTGCTTGTGATATACTAGTTGCAGAAGGACTGTATACTGAAGGTATAATAATGTGGCAAGGCTGTTACATTGGGCACTATGCAAACATTATAATACTGAAGTAGTTGAAAAACACTGGAAACATAAGCAACAAAGCATCTTAGAAAATGAAGTTTGTATCACATGGGATCACCCATTACCAACAGTTAAAATAACAGATGCAAGAAAACCAGATATAGTAGTCCATGAAAAAAGACAAAAATAGCATTGATCATCGAAATTGTTACACCCAGTGACTACAGCGTCTTATGTATAGAGGGACACAAAGTCATAAAATACAAGGATCTGCAGGAAGAAATTAGGGCAGTTTGGAAGAAGGATACCCAGACAGTTCCAATAGTAGTAGGAGCAACAGGTCTTATAAAAAAGAATTTACAACTGTACTTACATATGTTACAGGTACATGTAACTCCATATGAATTTCAGAAGGAGTCATTACTGGGCACATTGTGGGTGCTGCGAAGAGCACTTCTGGCTGACATCAAAGATTGAAACAATACTAATTTTATGAGCTTTAATCATACTTTGACTTAAGAATGGGGTCCATTCCTGTCATGGTATTAGAAAATTAAACATAAGTATATGTTTTGCCCATGAGCACTTCTTCAGCTTTATCTATTTTCTCCTGAACTGGTACAATCTCAGAGGAAACTATATGTATTATTTTGTTCCAGACTCTTGTGCGCTACAAGCTTTGCATCAAAAGGGAAGACAAAAAAACACTTTTTATTTAAATTCTGCTTAAATATTTTAAGTTGCTCTATAGTGACCCATGTGGTGATACTTTTTTGTACTCATTGCTTTTTGTCCATGGTTTAGCCAAAAAAGTAACCTGCGTGCATTTTTTAGTTTGTTCTAGCACCTTAGTCTTGTAGCTTCAATTGCAGTTGTGTGAAGATTGTGTATTACTGGAAGATTTCAGCATTGTTTTTTTTTTCATTGTACTGCACTTCTAGTTCCATAAGGAGAATTACATGAAAAGGTAACATTTTTTGCATTTTGAACCCAGTCTGTGGACTCAGTCTTGTAGCTTCTTCCACAGTTGTGGCAGGAATGTGATGTACTGCCAGATTTGAGCCCATGTAGTAATTTATTACAGCTTTACTGGTAAATTTCTGCATAGTATGGTGTCTTAGTCTTTGGTAGGATTCCAGTGGTGGCAGTATTGTGAATTTTCCTCCTGGATTTGTGCTTTTTATGGCTGTATATACCTTCTTAAAACTGTATTCCACCAGTCTGGTTCCTTAGTCTGTGGTGGGATTGCAGTAGTGGCACTATTATGAATTCTGCTCCAGGATTGTGCTTCAGTACTTTTTATAGCTATATATAATTGCTTAAAGTTGCATTCCAGTGCCTTTCTGTTTACCTTGCTATTAGTGTTTCCTCCTGTTCTTTGACTCTGCCCCAGATCCCCATTGAGACATTAAGCTAAAATTTTCTGAAATTCTAAGGACAGGACTAGATCTCCAGTTTGAATTTTTAAAGACTGTGTCTCAGGCTTCTGCCCCTTATGGTAATCTGACTTCCAAAGTCCTTTGGCCCCCTCTTTCATGCTTTTTGTCTGTTGTGTAACCCATTTAAGTACATTTCTTACCCATTCTTTTCCATATATTCGTAATACTAAGTGCCTACCCAGCAAACCAGCATTGCACTTGAGCAAATCTCCCTTACTACAAATTGTCTTGCCCATATTCCCACACTCCCGTCTGCTTGGCTCCATTGCTGTACTCTGAGGGTATCCTGAGTTAATCCTACTCCATCCTTGGCAGATAAGTGATTTATTATTGTTTTGCACTTGCGCCGTGGTGGTGCAGTGGTAGCGTTGTCGCCTCACAGCAAGAAGTTCTCCCATTCGATTCTCAGCTGGGGCACCTTCTGTGTGGAGTCTGCATATCCTACCCGCGGTCGAGTGGCATTCGAAAGACATGCGTGAATGAGCGTGCCTTTGTTGAAGGTTGGGAGTTGGGCTGCCACCTCGGCACCGTAAAAATCTATTGCCAATCATTAGTGGACCAGAATTCCGCTGTGGTGACCCCTAACCGGGAAAATCCGAAAGAAGAACAATAACTTGCATTAACTGTTTAGAGTTCTACAACTTTATTTTTACTTTATATGTTGAATTTTCCCATTAAATCATTCTAAAGGTCCCTAATACTTGAAACTCCCTTGTCAAGGTAGTTTGTTTAAGTTTTTTGCTGTAACATTATACTTGCAAGCAGTCTTTCTTGGTGTTATTACATCAAGAGTTTAGTGGTACTCTATACAGACACTAACCCCCAGAAAGTAAATTTTATCTATGAAACTTTCCTTAGAACTGAAACCTTTAATTTAGTGTGAATAAAACAAAGCCATTGCATGGAGAGAATCTTAAAGCGGCTAGTTTGCACATTGAAAAGCATTACTAGCAAATTTTACCACAATCTAATGTAGTCTAGTGCCAAACACCAGAGACCACCCAAGGAGACCTCTGTATAACCCAGTCCACGACCTACAGTAGCCCACCCAAATACAGGTCCAACCATCATGGAGATGCAATTTCCAAATATCTCTGTAGCAGGCCTGCTACATATGGGGATCCTGAGAATATGCAGCAATTGTTTCATGTTCACAAGCAACCATTTAATCCTTAAAGGAACAAACACAGTATTTGAGAGATGCACATACACAATTTCACTGGAGGCAAAAATCTTGCATATAAATAAGGTTGTCAGGAACACACACACACACACACACACACACACACACACACACACACACACACACACACACACACACACACACACTACATCCACCATACTAATATACATACTAATATATGCAGTCACCCACCACACATAGTGTCTATCAACCTATGTTGAAGCACTAGAAGGTTATCCTCCCAAATCTTAAAGACCTCTTGAACCTATAAACAGCAATGCCTATTCTCAGTAATCTCTAAAGTACTCACCAAAATCAGCACCAACCACCACACATAGCCCTATACACAGTAGGGCCCCAACAGCAAAGCCCATAAGGCAAACCAACACATTACCCCAGACTCTTGTCATAGGGGACTCCATTGTACAACACACAGGTGTCTGACTCACCAGACTGGACAAGGAGAAGATAACAGTTAGTTGTTTATCTGAAGTCAGGATCAGCCAACTTACCAACATACTCAAGTCACTACACCACAGGTACCAGTATGATTCTGTCATAGTCCATGTGGTTGTTAACAACCCGAGACATACTTCCCTGGACTATATGAAGACAGAAATTATTTATCTCTCTGAATATGTGTACCAGGCAGGAACGTGCCTTGCACTGAGCAGCATTCTACCTTCACCACGGATGACGCCACAGTACAATCAAAAGATGAATGACTTCAATAACTGGCTTACTTCCTAGTGTCTTTCCAGGAGAATTCAATATTTGTCAGTATGGGAGGACATAGTTAACAAACCACATTGCTTTGCAAAGGATGATCTGCACCTGTCTCCCATAGGCTTTCAAACATTGGCTAAAAATGTTATCCAGCCCCTTAGAGCTTTATAGGAAATGCCAAATTGACAAGCCTACTGTCAAGCAAATAAAATGCAAAGAAACCTAAAGGTGTTACTGCTCAATGCTAGTAGCCTAAATAAGAATCTCCACACCCTACAATCTCTCCTCACTCTGGATAATATAGACATCTGTGAAGTTACGAGACATGTTTTAAATCCGCAGAATGTGCAGCAGTGCAAGGTTTCAGCACCTTCCATGCATTTTGACCATTAGTTGCACAGACAGGGACAAAAGGTGAAGGAACGAGTCTCAATCCACATTAGCAACAATCATAACTCTACATTGGTTAAACAGAAAAATGCCTTGGAATTTGTCCACATACAAATCCTGTCAAGCTATAAGTCACCCTCTATGTCCCTAGAGTCCCAAATCTTGTACTTAGATCTACTGGAGACACTCACCATTAAGCCAAATACCATATTCATGAGAGACTTTAACTAACCCTTTATAGGCTAGGAAACACTATCTCATACTGTCAAGCACAACAATTCTTGGACTTTATTAACAGAACTACCCTTGACCAGATATTGTGCACACCCAACAGTGGTTCAAACATACTGGACCTGGTACTCACCAATATGGCAGAGTGCTGCACCCCCCATGTCACACCCTCACTGTAAGGTCAGACCACAAAGCTGTCTCCTTCGAATTAAAACCTAATTCAATAACCCCAGCAAACACTAAGTTAGGAACTATCCTAAAGCAAACTACATCCTATTAAGCAAGAGTCTGTCAAAATTCAATGCCCCTCCCAAACCCGAGTTCCCAGCAGTCTATGTGTAATTGTTCACAGAGACCCTGTACAACCATGTAAATGACTGTATAGACACTACTACACCTACTAGAAGTAAGCCCAAAACAAAGTCTAAAAACAAACCACACTGGTGGAATCCTAACCTTAACAGGGTATATATAACAAAAAGAAAGAATCCATAGCTAAAATCAGGAAGATCAACTCCCATAATGACAGGAGCTCTCTAATTAAACTAAACAGGAAACTAAATTGCCTAATTTAGTCCAATAATGCCAATTATGAGATCAAGATACCCTCAAAGGCTAAGACAACCACAAGATCTTCTACAACTATGTCCAAAACTTCAAAGCTAACACACATTAATGTGCTGAAATGGTGGTCAATGGTGCCACCTTCACTGAGCAGAGTGACATAGCAAATTTTCTGGCTGACAGATTCATCTCAAACTTCACTCCTCATGAAATACCTACTAGCATAACTCCCCAACTATTAACAGGGAGCAGATCCTGATGTACTCACTAAGACCAAAAATCCAGCCTCAATGGGCCCCAACAGTATAACAGGATGTCTCTTAAATAGCTTGAAACATGACCTATCTGGACCACTTGAGTCACTTTTCATCCATAGCCTCAAAACAAGCTTTGTTCTATGAGAATGGTGGAGTGCAACAGTTATCCTGCTTCACAAGGGTGGACCATCAGCTGACCCTAGAAACTACAAAAGTATCAGTCTGACTAGTCTAGTATACAAAGCCATGTGATGAATTATCAAGGAAATGATCAGCAAAGACAACCTTCAGTCACTGGGCCCAACCCAGTTTGGCTTTGTCAAGGGAAGGGCATGCCTATTAAACCTGGTGGACATCTCTGAGTTGGTCATCAAGGCAATGGATGAGGGGAAAAAGGTGCATACCACATGGACCTGGCCAAGGTGTACACTACAATACCCCATTCAGGTATAGTTGACAAATTCATTGAACTGGGCATAAATCCCTACATAACTCACTGGATTGCCAGCTAACTCACAGACAGAACCCAAGAAATCAGGAATGGTGATACCACCTCCACTAAGAGACTGGTCACTAGTCTGGTACTTCAGGGCTCCTTGGTGGCACCACTCGTATTTAACATCTACTTCTCAGAGGTAAAGGCTAATGTCAAGGGCCTTTTGCTGACCATGTTTGCAAATTACTGCAAAGTGGGAGCTATTATAGCGTCCCCCCATGACACAGACATCTTACAAGCGAGTCTAACACAGACAAATGACAGGTGCCAAAGTCACAGACTAAAACTCATTGCCAAGAAATACATTATTTTGCCTTTTGGGAAAACTGCCACCCAGGCTAATTAAGTGGTGTGTATAACACACCCCTAATAATCAGCCCAGTAGTCAGGGATCTGGGAACATATTTATACAATAACCTGGCTTTTGATCAACATGTGGCCAAAGTAGTGAGAAAAATCATTCTGTGTCACCCAAGTTATAAGTAAGGGCATGGCATGTAGGTCCACGGATGTCGAACTACATTTTTAGTTTGGCCCTTATCAGACCATTCATTGAGTATAATGCCCCCTTCAGCATGTTCCTGACCAGATGCATGCAACAGCTGGAATTCCCATAAGGTTGCTTACCAGGAGAATCCAGGGTAGAAATATATTGTCATATACAGATCTCCTTAAATCCCTATCTCTATACTCTGTCTCCTACAGGTTACTAAGAGGTGATCTGTGCCTGGATTGCAAGGCATCCTTGGATCTAGCTCTGATGGACCTTTTGCATGTTTGGAAAATTAACAGCATCAGATTCACTAAATCTAAGGATTTAAATTTTGCTTGTGACATACAGAATACATGTTGGCTAGACAGATATGTATCTCAGAGGATTCCCATGCTCTGGAACAGGCTCCTCATCCATGTCAAGCAAAGTCCATCCTTAATCCTATCTAGCCTTTACCAATGGATGGGAAATTGGAAATACACCCTGTATCTGGCCATCATGTCTCTGACAGAGGCAGACTGTAACACCCAAACTAACAACCCCTTCCCCATATAAAATCTAGAAACATCATAACTAACACACCCCATCCTAATAAGTGACCATGATACATAGGGGACACAATTTGGTTGGATTGCACAGCTAGGCGTATGAAGGCCCTGGTAGTCATTAGCCTAGTATCTACATATGAACCTATTATGGAGTGCAGAGGTGTAAAACACCTTGCATGGGACTTCACTTTGCCAAGGGCAGTATTTTTTGTGATTTTCATTCTGTAAAATTCATTGAAGTCTCCTAATGATGAAATAGGAATCTTAGATTCACAGATTCATTACATTTACTAGGCCGAGTGAGACCATGGACCATAAACCAATACTCTCACAGGGCACCTCCTACATCCAGGACAGTAAAGCAAGCCACGCCTGGATGAATTTATGGACACCCATAAAATAATCAAGGTTTTCCATAAAGGAAGTAAGGATTTCATGGTATTTTATTTTTATTTATGTATTTATATTTGCTTACCAGGGTAATGCACTGATCTCAAAGGACCATTTGAAGGCACAGCCTGGCTGAATAAGACCACATAAGAAATGAACAAAACATATTTATAGATGCAAGGATATGGTAAAAAACAAATATATATATATATATATATATATATATATATATATATATATATATATATATATATATATATATTTGCTGATACAAGAAAATGCTACATTTACTTCAAGAAGCAGTTAATATCAAAACGTAAACAAATGTAAGCACTTTCATTTCCAGTGTTACAGAAACATCATATACAAACAGATACACTACCTCACATCCTTTAAATACCATAAAAACATCACTTCCTTAAAGGATGAACCTCACTTCCATGAGGGGGTGGTGCCCAAGTGCAAGGCATGTTATACAACATCTTGTGCAACGTCTCACTTTCTAAGAAAGGTGGCGCCAAAATGCAAAATACAAAGTTACAAAACATTTTGTTGCCTAAATAAAATCCTAGTGCATTTTGAATACTAAAAGCTAAAAAAAATATGTTGTATAACATGCCTTGCATCAATTAAATAAAAACTTTTGCATTTAAACTAACAATTTTAAATAAAACTTCTCCAGTGACACACTTTATTCCACCCTACTGGATGTAATGTATTATATTTTAATATAAAAAAATTTCCTGAGTAAATATTTTATTCTTTCTTCACTCAGAAAACTAAAATGTATTTGTTCCAAAACAGAAACTTGTAAATTACTAACATCTCCACCATGTTTCTTATTAAAATGCTCTGCTATGGGACTTATTATCTTATTATTTCTGATATCCCTTACATGCTCTTTTACTCTTTCTCCCAAACTTCTCTTAGTTTCTCCACTACAGAAACTGTGAACATTTGATGGCATAAACTACACCGACACTTCTACAAGAATAATTTCCTTTATCTGAAATATTTTTCCATTAATTTTATCAAATGCACCTACTATATGTTGACATATTGTGCATTTTCCACAACGTACAGTGCCAAAATTTGAAGTAATACGTGTTACTATTTCTAATGTTTTTTTATAAATACTATGCACTAGAAAGTCCTTTAAACTTCTACCCCTTTGGTAGGAAAATGTAAGCTTTATTTCTGCAAGTGAAGGAACTTCCCTTTTAATAATATTCCAGAAATCTTCTAAAATTCTTTGCAACTTTGAAAATAATGTACATCTGGATACAAAAAATATATTTTGTTCCAAATCCCATTCTTTTTCCTTTACTAACAAAGTTTTGCCTTGATTTTTATTTTTAAAATTTCTGTTATTATATTCAAATATTTTCATGTAACTATCCATGACAATTTTTTCTTCATATCCCCTACTTATAAACATATCTATTACTTTTTCAGCTTCTCTTTTTGCATACTGCATATCACTACACAATCCCTTAATCCTAAGAATCTCTCCATATGGAATAGCTGTTAAAGTATGTGTGGGATGGCACCTAGAAGCAAGAAACATAGGGCTAGGCTGCTCAAACTTTCTATAAATTTGTGTATTCTCATATCCTGTCTCTATAATCATAAATAGGTCAATCTCCAAGCAAAAAGTCCCAGTTCTCTGGAAAATCTCACATATAATACCCCTATACAAAGGTGGAAACTCGACCAACTTATCCATCTATATCGATATCCATACTGTCCTCACTCTCAAAAATCCTAGAGAAATGCATACATTCCCAAATACTAAAATACCTTCTCTCTAACAATCTCCTAGCCAAAACTCAACATGGTTTTCAACCTAGCCACAGCACCACCACTGCCCTTATCAGTATCACCAATCATGTTAATCAAAAGAAAAATGCAGGCAATCTGGTATCAACTGTCTTTTTAGACCTCTCGAAAGCATTTGATATGGTCTCCCATAGCAAACTATTGACTGTTCTCTCTCTGAAATTAAACTAAATAACTATATACTCCTATGGTTTAATGACTGTCTTTCTAACTAACAACAAGCCATTAAGTGGCAGGACAATCTATTCCCCTCTTCTCCCCGTCACCCTAGGTATGCCTCAAGGATCTATAATCTGTCCCCTGCTCTTCACAATATTCACAAACAACCTCCATAAAGCAAATCTTCATGTGAGCTTAGTACAATACGTCAAGGACTCAACCCTAATCAGTTCCACCCCCTCTCATCAGCTTCTACAAAAAATAACCCAAGAATCCTTTACTGTAATTGAAACCTGGTTAGCAGACTCTCAATTAACACTCAACCCCACCCAAAAAAAAAAACAGCTCATGCTCTTTCATCCCTCCAAAGCTATAGACCCTATTCCCCCATTCACAATTAACGCCTCAGACAACACCCATATCACACCAGTTGTACATACTAAACCAGTAGGTGTTATCATCAACCAAAACATGAAATTCGACAAGCACATAGCTCAAACCATAACTAAGGTGCACAAAAAACTAGGCACAGTCTACAGATGTAAAAACTACCTGACCTCCAATAGTAAAACTACCATAGCAAGAACCCACTTACTCTCCACATTACTCTATACCTCCCCCATCCCAATTAACCTAAATAAAGGCGATCTAAACAAACGATCCACTTGTTATAACAAGATAGCTAAATTCACTACTGACTCTTCCTACAGATCTCACCATTGTCTAGCCCTTCAAAAACTGTCCTGGATTTAATTACCTAACTTACTTACCCTAAATCAACTCACCCTAGCTCCCCAAATTCTCTATTATCCCAACAAAACCGCAGCACTATATGGCCTAATCAACCATTACACCAAAAGCCATCAGCTAAGGTCCACCAATAAAGAACTGGTAGAAGTATCCAAAAGTAAACATAACTCAGGTGATTCCCTATACTCTCAGACTATCACAAAAGTGTGGAATTCCCTCCCACTCGAAGTCAGGATGCAGACAAATAAAGTTAGTTTCAAAAATCAATTAAACTCCTATCTCACTAAGTCTTGGATATCTACATGCTCTGACCTGGGCTAACTGCTTTAGGACCAGTCTAGCCCCATTAATCCTTTATATATCTGTTATAAGGTCTTCCTATAACTTCTAAACCCATATAATTCCTTGTAATACAAACTGTACCAATGTTTGTGGAATTATGTATTAAGTATTTCAGCTTAACATTGCTGTTATGTTTAACAATTGTGTGAATATCCTCATCTCTTCACTATACTACTAATAGTCCTGTGGGAATCTTTGACAAAATTGTTAGCTTCTTCTAAATTGTTGTAAGCTTTTTCTTTGGACTGACATTTTGCATTATTATATATTTCATGGATTGTCATATTGTATGGAGCTGTTCTCCCCGGGCCTTCACTGAAAACAAGGAACCCTGCCCAGTCGGACTTCCCCGGTAAACAAATGTAAAATAAAATAAAATAAAATAAAATAAATAAATAAATGGAAAAATAGAATTTTGCTTAGCAGAGCTTTACGGATAAGATGTAGAAATTTATGCCTAATAGAAGATTATTCCCAAGATGAGGAGGGCACGGAGTAATAAATCTATTTCTCAGGTATGTCTTATTTATTTATTTATTAATGGGGATTCATGTGTTTATTTTATTTATTTATATGTTGTATTTTTCATTAAATATTTATAATATGTTTGTATTACAATGTCCTTGAATTTGGAGGTGTTTCTTGTGATGGGCTTAGATGCCCTAAAGGAGAAGATTACTGATTTGTGATCTGAGATGAGGATATGATATAAGTAATACAAGTAAGCGCAATTTTAGTGAGGACAAAATCAGGAAGAGTTTGACCCCTAGTGTGCTGGCTAACTATTGGTACAAGGGAGTTAGTGTTTACCAAATTTAGAAATCTTTGAGAGGTCCCAACTTTTGTGGTATAGGTGGTCCATTTAATTGATGTTTAGCCAGTCACCCATCAAAAAGTTGTTTTTGTTTATGAGTAGTTCAGTAAGCACATATAAAAATTGTTCACGGCCCTCTATTGACATGGAAAGCGAACTATAGTAAATTTACGATTTGTGAATATCAATAAATTCTGTTTGTAAATTGCAGGGAATCTGTCAAAAGGTAATTAGGTTTATGACAAATATCAATACTCTCGGCAATCCCCAGTACGTCTGAATGCATACTAGGCACTGATATCTAGTAAAGAAGTTCTGTCTTTACATTTAAACCAAGTCCCTGTTATGACACACATATGGATGTGTTAAAGTGGGAGGAGAGCCTCGACATCTGTCAGAATATAGTTAAGACTTTTGTCATTGAACAGACCAGCCTTGATATGATCCATACTCAGATTAACTGCAAACCTTTTTGTTATATTAGAATGTCAAGAAGGTACACTTTTTCCCCCTCCAAATAATCAATGTGGCAGGTGCATGCATAATAAAAGGTGTAGGCCATGCCTGGTGAAGCAAGTTGTGCTGTCAATCATATTGCTACAAGTCGACATTCTGGATCACCCTAGAATGGCATTGGCCATTGTGTAGAATCAGTGGAGCAAAAACTACAAGTCCTGCTTAGCAAAGCAACATAGGATCTCAGTTAACCAATCTCAGGGTGGCACACATTTTTTCTGTCTCCTGCCTTCCTGCAGCTGTCTAAACTAGCATATAACCTGTGTCTTCTAACAATCACAGTAGGACTCAAACTTGTAATCTTCAGATTTGAAGAAAGACACC
This sequence comes from Protopterus annectens, assembly GCF_019279795.1. NCBI lineage: Eukaryota > Metazoa > Chordata > Ceratodontiformes > Protopteridae > Protopterus > Protopterus annectens. The sequence goes on from NC_056732.1 coordinate 952,961,849, forward strand.
TTATACATTAAACCTCTTTATCCTTTAAAGATAAAGTTCAAAGGATTGAAGAGAGCAGAAGACATACTGGTGCTTGTGATCGCAAATCTATCCCTAAATGAAACTCTTTTTAGCAGCATTTATTCAAAAATTTAACTTTTAGAACAACCACAAATTGCGGAAATGGGACAGAAGAGGTTTGTCACAATACCTTTTCTGTCAGTAAATCCATCAAGACATACTGATGACATTATGGAAGCTCTCAGTAATTATTTAATTGAAAAATTGCTATGCAATTGTAAGCAATTGGGTATCTGCTAAACTGTTCATTTAATTAACAGTCTGGCAGAAAACTAAGTGCTTGCAATTATTTAACAAATAGTAATCCCCTCTCCTTTCATATTTTTCCTTTTTGGTGGGATGAAGGCACGGACATTCACAGAAAGCTTATCTGCTTTCTTAAGTGTTCCTGTGAAAACAGACTAAAGCTTTGTGCCTAAATATTGCTCAGCACATGGCACACTTTCCTTGTGATATCATGGCACTGGCGAAACCTTAGACTCTCTCTTCTTAATATTTCTTTCTGTCTAGTACTATTTGAATATTTGACATATTTACCTGCAGTTATTTTTCACTCTCTCTAGTTAATATTTCTTTTTGTCTAGTACCATTTGAATATTTGATATATTCACCTACAGTTTTTTTTCACCCAAGCACTTATACAGTTTTCAGAAATTTAGATCCTGTGTCTCCATATAGCAATAATTACTCCTGAAACTTTTTATTCCTGTATCTCCAGATATCAGGAATTGTGCCTGACACTTTTTAGTTCCTGTGTCTCCAGATAGCAGGAATTACTGCTAATACTTTTTAGTTCCTGCGTCTTCAGATAGCAGGAATTACTCCTGATGCTTTTCGGTTCCTGTGTCTCCAGTTAGCAGGAATTATTCCTGATACCTTTCGGTTCCTGTGTCTCCAGTTAGCAGGAATTATTCCTGATACTTTATGAATGCATTACCAGTTGAAACCAAGGACTAGCTGCTGTACTACATAGGAAATAAAAATGTTTACAACATACATTGGATCAGCTAGAAAGCTGATGACACATGGAAAGAAGTATGTCTGTGTACTTCTGCACTATTTCAGCAAATCAAATACATGTATAACTCTGCCAAAACGTAACAGCGTTAGTTCAGTTTATAGAGAATACTGCCCATGGACCACCATAATCTGAGCAATGACACTGAATTTGTATAAATTGGATTCAAAATGAGAATTAAGAAAACAACCATGAAATGACATTTACAAATGGAAAAGTACAAGAGGACACAACAGTGTGACAGAAGGATCCTTAAAATAACTCCCCTGAAAATTTCATACCTCAATTTTTGCATACTTAGGAATTATATCCCAATACAATAATCAATAATCAATTAGTTAAAATGAGCAAGGGTACTATTTACTATTAACTACGTTACATAGCATATACTGGCTCATAAGTTCATAGGTGTTTACTAGATTAATGACCACAACAGCCTTTTTAAGCCTAGCCATGCATCCAAAATCTCTGACCAGTTTTGATACCCTTGATAAGTGTGAGAATGGACCTGGGAGATTAGCCATTTATGGGTTACCTGTGTCCATTAGAGGCATAAGTGCCAAACCAGGGATGAATTTCCGGTTTCCCATCCAGTTGTCCAAGTTGCACTCGAATTGGGTTAGGGAGGAACTCTGCTTCACATGGATGGGGAGCCTGTTCCATAGAAGCGGTAGTCTCTGGGATACATACCTATCTCTCCAGCAGGTCCTATTTATATCACAGGCAAGGTTTTAAGTCATTAGAATGGGTAATTCTGGTACTGTTTTGTTTTGTGGATATGCAGGAGGTCCATCAGAGTGGGGACTGACAATGCCCTGTATGCCAGGCATAGATTGCCCCTCAAAAGCCTGTAGGAGACAGAATACAGGGATAGGGCCTTGAGGCGGCGTGCATAGGACATTTTACTTACACCCTGTATTCTTTTAGTGAGGAACCTCTGTGGACTTTCCAATTATTGGATATACCTGGTTAGGTACATACCAAAGAGGGCATTGTACTCAATGATAGGTCTGATGAATGTCAAATACAGTGGAACAATGACTTCCTTGGACTTAGATGCCATACCTTTGTTTATAAGTTGTGCAACATAGAATGATTCCCTCACTACTGCAGACACATGATGGTCAAAAGCTAGATTACTATCTATGTATGTCCCTAAGTACCTAACTACTGGGTCAGCTCTAAGGGGTGTTTTGTCAATATAATAGTTACCAGGGATGGATGACTTCCCAAAGGATACTACTATGCATTTCTTGGCATTTAGTTTTAGTCCATGGCTCTGACACCAGTTGTTTGTGTGTCTTGTCAGTCCCTCCTGGAGAACATTTGTGTCAGTGTGAGATTTAATGACAGCTTCTAATTTGCAATCATCTGCAAATTTAGTCAGCCAGATACCACTGACATTGGCCTTGACTTCTGAGAAGTAAATGCCAAAAAGGAGTGGTCCAAGGGACTCCACCTGTGACTGGCCTCTTTGTAGAGGTGAACTCCCCAATTCTAACTTCCTGGGTCCTGTCTGTTGGCTATCCAATGGGTGACATACTGTTTAGTACCTAACCTCTTGAGTTTGTCAACAATGCCCTAGTGGGGTATTGTCTCAAATGCCTTGGCCAGGGCAAGGTAGGAAGTGTGAATGATTTTGCCCTCATCCATTGCTTTGGTGACCTTCTCAAAGAAGTCCACCAGGATGAGTAGGCATGATTTGCCCTTGATGAAACCAAACTGTGTTAGGTTCAGTCCAGTGTCTGGAGGTTTACTATATCTCTATTGATCATCTCCATGGTCATACATAAACTAGTAAATATAAAATTCAAACAGAAAAAAAAAAAAAATACTGATGATGTTTATTTGCATGTGACTGCAAGATACTCTTCCTTTAGGCTCATGCCTCACTACATCCTTGGGAATTTGGTAATATCTGAACCATGCATTATATATTCACACCTAGGCTGGAACTAAGTGGGACAACAGCCTTGAAAACACTACATTTGTTTACATGGCTAAAGCAGGTATAAACAGTTAACTATAAAAAGATGCTAGAATTTAGTCAGGTAGAGTAGAACACTCCTGAAAAGGGATCCACTATAAAACTCTGACTGATAAAATGCCATAGGATCAGATCACCAAACCAAAATGCCTGAAATATGGAAAGGGCAAAAACTCCAACTTTAAGTATTTTCTGAGTGGAGACTGAATCCCCATACCTCTGGACTTATATATACCAACTCCATAATTGCACTAACATGAAGAAGGGACAAATTTCCCAAAGCACAGAAATCACTACTGGTGCACACTTAGAAACTGCACTGACAGTGATTTCCTATGGGAAACAGTCATTAGCATTCTGTTCCTCAGCATATTGTAGTTTGGATGCTTGATATTCAGAGAATCTAATCTTGACCACTTGTAGTTATACTTCTGAATAGACTGTTGTAGGATATGGCATAACAGTCTTGAAACAATAGTATCCCTTTAATCTGCTTAAGGGTACAAAAGAAGTTGCAGGCTACAGCAGAAACCAGCGAAGAATGGAAAACAACAGTCCTGGAAAAAACTACAATTTCCACAGCTACTTAATAGTTATTTCTCTAAAACTCTGCCTTAAATTTAACACGGGGAAAAAAAGTACTAACTCCTTTAAAAAACATGATGAATAACATATCACTGTTTTATATAACTGGCCATTAATACAACTACTTCTTGACAGTCTCTAACTAACTGATGGCCATTTACCCCTCTGCAGTACCGGGGCCTCTTCAATACTCCTTCATAATCTGTAACCATCTTCATCCTGTAATTACTTCACTGTCTCATACTCAATATCTATTTCAGCTGATTCCATTTGAAAGTAAATAGACTCTTATAAGCTTTATATCAAGTAATATTTTGCTGTAGTCTTCATTTAAATATCATGATTTCATTAAATATCATTATAATTCTATGTATGTTCATTTACTGTTCTGTGCATGTACATAAATAGTCTATGTATGTACATTTATTATTTTTTTATTAACTGTCATATCTCTACTAGTCTATGTATGTATGTACATTTATTATGTAAATCTTGTATAACTGTCTACGACTCATTCTGTAAAATGGAGCATTGCTCCCCAGGCCTCCACTGAACACAGGACTTGTGCCCAGTTAGATTTTCCTGGTAAACACAAGTAATAAATAAATAAAATTTAAAACTGGCACATCCTTCACACATTTATAAACTGGCTTACCCGGACTCTGCCACAGTTTGCTGTGAGGGAAAGGTTAGTTTGCTTATATTTCTTGTATTTTGCATTACTGTATTACCTTTTTCTATTTTGTATACTGTGATTTGTTTTCTTTGCACTGCGTTTTACTTGTATTCTGCTTTTAAATGCATATTAAAACTTGCAAAAAGACCACAGCTCTGTCTCTTGTGAGTCACATAAATTTTCCCACCCTCCTACCCTGTTACTGTTGTGTTTTTAAACACCACTATCTTTCTAGTTGCCTACTCCTTATGTTAATTTGACCATATATCTTCTTTCCTGTCTGCTTTTCCCTGCTGGTGTGAGTAAGCACAAAATTATCATTTTCTGAAATCACTCCCCTTCAACTATTTAAATTTATTGGCCATCCTACTGTATTCCATAGTACCAGAATACAAAAGTGCCCACCCCTTTCAATCTGTCTTGCTCTTTTAAAACAGTGGCTGTACACTAAAACTTAAATTTTAGACAGGTAAAACTTAAGTTACCCACTTTCATATCTAACTCCTTAGTGCACACTGCAGTGATTAGGATAAACCATTTTTTCATCTTACCTTTAAGCATCTATTGCAAGGCTACCAGTTATTGGAGAGCCCACATTCTGCCTCTCAGTAGTCATCTTGAGATTAGTGCTTCTGTTTTCTCCTGGTGAGAGAAGGAGCACAGTGACATTATTTCCTGGAGACTGCTGATCACCAGAAAACCTAATAACTGCTTTATAGGTGACAGCTTGAAATCTGTGCTTATATTCTGATCCTGGTGAGAGTAGGAGCAGAGTGCATTGATTCCGGATTCTTTCTGATTGGAGAGCGAGTGTCTGTGCTTAACGTACCTGATTGGTCTGGTTAGGCTACAAGCCTACAGATCCTTGCATCATCTGGGACAAGACTGTGGATCACCAAACAGACTGTGGCCTGCTTTTCTTCTTGGGATTGGTGCTAAACGTTTGTTTCTGGTATGAGAAGAAGCAGAGGAGAATTGTATCACAACAGAGTGCAGCTGTGGTGAGACCAGCATTAGTAGTAGCCAGGCAGTAGCCATTTGTGTGACTCCCCTCTTTTCATCATTCTTGACAAGCTAATTCTTTGTTTTCAGCAAATACTGCTTGATTTCTTTCTCACTTCAGAATATCTGCCTAAATACTTCATCCTTAAATTTTCAGGGTCTATGTATTAGTTTCCCCTCAAGTGTTTGGCAGTGCTCTGTACATACTCAGACACCTTGAGTGACATTTTTCCCGTAAAAGCACAATTGAAATTTCTCCAATATCTAGTTGCAGACAGGACATCTAGTTTGCAGTGACAAGCACTGTCCACATAGCTGCAAACTGGATACTCCTGACAGTGATTGATATTCTCACTCCAACTGTCTAATCAATAAAAAAGGGTCTGTGGCCATGGATATGAACTTTCCTACTGTCTCCATTACTGGCTTGGTGGATATGGCCATCCTGAGGCAATGTAGAAATTGCTGCATGTTTACTGACAACCAGTTAATTCTCAAACTGATACAGTATGTGAGAGACGTATTTACACAATGTCACTGGAGGCAAAACTCTCACATAAACGTACTCCTAATGTCAATAAGATTGCCGGTAGTACACATGCTGCACCCATCACTCACAATTCAATGCAGACATACAGACCCACATATACTGAGGTACTTACATGTAACCTTCCTAAACCACAAAGGCCTCCTAGACAAAGTACACATAAGAAATACCCTCAGAAGCCCCAAATGCACTCTTTCAAAACAACACCCACATCAACACATGGAGCCTCTACCTCTAAGCCCATAAGTGAAGTCACCACACAATCCAACATTCTAGTCATTGGAGACTTCATTGTAAGACACACTGATGTCTCTCTCACCAGGCTAATATCGGACGCATTACGCATGCACTGAGGTCATTGGATCACAATTACCAATATGATTCAGTCATAGTCCATGTGGGAGTACATAACCTGAGACGTACCTCCCTAGACTATATGAAGAGTGACATCATAGAGCCCTTGGAATATGTGTCTCAGGCTGGTATGAACCTAGTACTGAGCAGCATTTTACCTTCTCCAAGGATGATTCCACAGTATGAACAAAAGATGATTGACTTTAATAATTGACTTAGTTTCGGGTGTCTTTCTAAGGGGGTGCAATATTTGTCAGCATGGAAGAAGATGATCAACAGACCACACTGCTTTCCAGGGATGGTCTGCACTTTTCCCCTCTAGGCTTTCAGATATTAGCTAACACATTGTCTTCTCCCATAGTACCTTTTTTAGGCAATGCCTATATTTCCTATGGTTAAATTTATTAATTTTTAAAAAGTCCCAGCAGTTAAAAGTACTGGAGAAGAAGATAAGAACTTTCATCTTTAAACTGGAAACAAGTTTAACTTGAGGTGAACAGAGCTAATGAAGACAGAAAGTTTTCTTCAATTTTCCATGATATGCTGAAATAAATACATTGGAAAGCACCAGAAAATAACCACTTTGACCATATACTAAGCAAACTACAGCATACAATGCAGCCTCTGGCCATTAAAAAGCACAGCTTTGTCTTTAAAATACCATAGCAGCTGGTCAAAAAGAGGAGCAGTTTTTTTATATTTCTGTATAAATACTAGACCTCCTAGCCTTAGTGCTAAGAAATATTTATATGGGCTTTATTCTATTATCTAATAATGTGAAGTCCACACAATACCCCACGGAACTGCCAACAGATAATGTGACATCCCTTACTATCCTGGGACAGTAACTAAGGAGCTTCAATCCTTACTACTGACTCCAATGTGTGACTGTCACTTAAACAAGAGTAATATTTCTCAATTTCCCCCTAACATCACAACAGAAACATGCTCTATAGCCTGGAACTGGACTGTATATGTATATCCACCCCAAATGCAACTCTGTATTAGACACTTCAGAGCAATGTGTCCCAGTTTAAGACCTCTGATATACTCACACTTAAATAGATTAAATCTCACACATCCAAACACTTCTGCGAAAGTCTGACACATATTTCCAGCTGTGTCCCTTCCCCAAATAATAAGGTAATGTGCTGCCACCAGTCAGAGACTCTTCATGCTATTTTAAAGGGGTGTCCAATTATGAAAATTAGACATTAAAACAAATGATAGCAAAGGGCCTAAGCAGCCAGGCTTTTGGAGTGGCCCTGGGCATTATCTAAGCAAATATAAGCACTCTCCAATCACTAAAGAAAACACTGATTGACCAGCCACAATGTAAATTAATTAAAATATTTAATGATGAGCAAAAATGATTGCAAATAACAAATAGTAATTTCCAATAAACAAACAGAGCTCAATCACCAGGACAATGAAACAAATACTGTAGGATAGAAATCCAACAGTCAGAAAAACTCTAACTGATCTAACTGATTAGTTGTAATTTCCTGTCTGATTAAAGAAAGCTGTCCTTGACCTAAACTAAATTACTACAACAGAGCTAAGGCAGGCTTACAGTTCTTGGTGAATTCTTTTCGGTATCCACTGCACAGTACATCTGTGAACAACATGCAACTGGCTGTTAACTGACAACTGTAACCGACAACTGACTGCTAATTGTCTTCAGCAGGCTCTTTCATAGATTAGCGTAACTATCACCACTGTTCCAGTTCTAATTTTCATTTCATATTTTGAAAATCAACCAACAGCTGTTTATTAAAGTACCTTCCTGTTTTTCAGCCTCTGACAGTAACACATAGCAAATGTTAACAATCTGATCACATCATCTGCAGATCAGCTGAATCTGAGAGTTTTCTTTTAGAATCTTTCTTCACAAACATGAACTGTTAGAAATGTAAGAGGATATTGTTCAAGTATTTAAAACATTCTGTACAAACAGATCATACACCAACATTTAAGAACATATTTACAATATCATAGCTAGTCATGCTGGCATATAATACACAGGTTAATCTGAAATTATGTACAAAATGTCAGCCGGACATGCTAGCACAAATAACACTGTCTAATGTCTTCACATTTCTCCCCCCTCAAGACTCAAGCTCAGTTTTAAAGAGGTCCCTGAAAAATGACACTTGAGAAAAATAGCTCAGTCTGGGAATATCAGTCCACTCCTCTTCTGGGCAATCTATTTGAATTGGCATTATTAACCCCAATGCAGTATTTTTCTCCTTCTGAGGAAACTTGGCTCAGCACAGCCCCCATCCCACAATCCAAAGCATCCACTTGCACAACAAGCACTTCACTATAATCTGGGCTGGCAAACACAGGGGGTCCTCCCAAAATCTCTAAGGTTTTGAAATTTCTGTTCGCAATTTGTGGTCCACACTACCTTATCCAGTTTATTTTTTCTAGTTGGGTCAATAAGGGGTGAGGCCATTGCATCACAACTGGGCACACATTTTCTACAGTACCCCACTGCCCCTAGAAGTGCTCTCACTTGCTTTTTAGTAACAGAAACTGGCCATGCTTGAATGGCTCTTACTTTTACAGGTTCTGGCCTAATCTTACCATCTCCACTCTGTGCTCTAAGTGACTTCTGCCATACCCACCTGACACTTACTGGATTTAATGGTTAACTTTGCCCTTTTAAACTGGTCTGCAAATGCCTGTAGCATAGTCTTTAATGTAGAGTTTAACCTCTCCATAAGACCATTAGTCTGGGGATGGTAGGAGTGATCTTTATATGTTTCACCCCACAACACTTCCACAAACAAGTCAGCAGGTCTGACATGAAGTTGGCACCTTGGTCAGTCAGTATTTGCCTTGGAAAACATAACCTGCTGAAAATTTCTAGCAAAGCACTTGCCACCTTTTCTACATCAATATCACCTGCAAAAGGAATATTAGATAGTATAGCTAGAAGTAGCAGATGGTAGGCTGTAGTTTCTACCAACTGCCATACTACCTCAGCTTCCAGACCCTTCTTAGGAGTCCATTTTCTGTACAGTAAAACTTCCTTCTCTGCCTCTAGTCCCCTTCACAAGGAATATCAGGGACTATAGCTAGAAGTGGCAGACGTTAGACTCTAGGCTTTACCAACTGCTGTACTAATCTCACCTTCCAGCCCTCCCTTAGGAGTCCACTCTTAATATAGAAAACCTTCCTTCTCTGCCTCAATATCACCTGCACAAGGAATATTAGAGACTATAGCTAGAAGTGGAAGAAAATAGGCTCTAGGCTCTAACTGCCTTACAATTAACCTTCGAGCCCTCCCTTAGGAGTCCACTTTCTATACAACAAACCTTCCTTCTCTGCCTCAATATCACCTGCACAAGGAATATTAGGGACTATAGTTAGAAGTGGCAGATGGTAAGCTCTCGGCTCTACCAACTGCCGCACTACCTCACCTTCCAGCCCTCCCTTAGGAGTCCACTCTTCATACAACAAATCTTTGTTCCCGTATACAGGCTCACCTTTTCCTTGAGCCTCAGGTGCTTCCTTAGCCATCTTCCTAGTTTGTAATGTAGGGTCCATAAGTTCAGCCTGTCTCAACTCTATATTTGTGACCCTCCCCAAGCTCCTCTTCCATAGGAAGTCTAATAACTTCTGACTGCTGTACCTCACTGTCACTCTGAATACTATCACTCACCTCCATCCTCGCAGTCACAGTGTCCAAGGGAACATCAATACCTACCAGCAGCTGTGTCTCACTTTCAGGCATACTGCTGCAGGATAGCTCATTCTCTGAAACAGCCACCACACCAGTCCCATCTTCAGGTATGAGATCTGTCTGGGTCTCCCCCAGGCTACTGGACCTACATGCCTTTCTCCAAGCCTGACTAGGTGTCACTGCATGCACACAAGGCACTGCATCATTACAGTCATTCCTATCAAGACATCTGCAGGAATATTCTCAACCACACCTTCCACGGGAAGCCTAGTAACTTCTGACAGTCATGTCTCACTGTCAATCTTGGTACTATCACTCACCTCTGTCCTTGCAGTCACCATGTCCAAGTGAACATCAGTACCTCCCAGCAGCTGTGGCTCACTTTCAGACTTACTGCTACAGGATAGCTCCTTCCCTGAAACAGCCACTATACCAGCCTCAGCTTCAGGTATGAGATCTGTCTGGGTCTCCCACCAGGCTATGGAGCTACATGCCTGTCTCCAAGCTTGACTACGTGTCATTGCATGCACACAAGGTACTGCATCATCAAAGTCATTCCCTATCAGGGCATCTGCAGGAACATCCTCAAACACACCTACCTGCTTGCTTCCTCTTCCATGTTACCAATCAAGATGAACCCTAGCGAAGGTATTTGGAATGGGGTCCCACCCAAAGCTCTGACTGGAGTGGACTGTCCAAGCAAGTACTGCTCTTCTCTAACCACTGCAGGCCTCACAATGGTTATATCAGAAGCTGTGTCTCTTAACAGTAACCTGTTTACCTTCTACTAAGATAGGATATAAATTTGGTGATAGATTGGCACCCCTGTTTCCAAACAATTTACCACTGGCAGTTTATCATCACCACTTGCTGGCTCCCTCACCTTCTGTTTCTCACCTTGTCTTGATGGACATTTGACTGCTATGTGGTCCACCTGGTTGCATTTGACACATCTAATCCCTAACTGTGTACTTGGACTAGTAGTTTCCCCTGTTATTGGTGTACTCTGTTGGAGTGGCTTAGACTGCCCCCCATGGGTTCCCTTATGTCCATGTTCATTATTGGGTATCCCTTTCTTATGCATTGGTGCCCTGTTTGCTAAGTAGAGGTCCCTTTTTCTCCCCAACACCTCCTAGGAGTTACACTCTCTGTCTGCTAACCAGATTTTCATGTCATCAGGCAAAGTACTGAGAGCTTGTTCCCTCACCAAAAGAAAGGTCTACCAGTTCTTCAAATATGGTGACCTGACACCCACTCACTCATCTGTGAAAACAAGTATTTAAATCAGCAATATAATCACATACACTTTCATCTGTCTTGAGTCTGAGGTTTAAAAGAAGGCAGTATTTTAATGAGCTATGTAATGTTTGACTGAAAATGATTGGGTAGATTATAAGTGATTTATAATATCTACAATTGGGAGTGTGTCAGTATGGTTTGTGATGTAAAATGCTTGTAACTAGGACCATGTCAGTCTGGTTTGTTTTCATGTATATAAATGTATGATTGCTTATGTAGTAAGTGATGGTTTAATAAATATGTTTCTTATTTAAAAAAGGGGGCAGGAATTAGATAATTTATGTAATGTTGCTTAGGTTATATGATATATAGCCATATTTGTGCAGTGTAATGTTTGTTAATGTTAATTTAATACAGTTTGTTTACTTTTGTATAAATGTAAATTTGCCCAGGTCACAAGTGATAATTCAATAAAGGTGTTTAAAAAAAAGACAAGACATTTCCCCTTGTAAATGTTTTGTCAGCAAGACTCATTGGTAATTTGTAAAATAAATAAGTAAATACACATAGTATCCATCCAATGCTCAGCAAAAAAGGAGATGAAGGACAATGTTTCTCAGAAACAATTTGCAAATAGTATGCACAGATCATGTTACCTTTTCAGAGACAGCACAGAGAAATTCTTAGTGGTAGCTGTCTGGCACTCTCTACGTCACAATGAGTGGAATTAGAGCCAACCAATAAGGATTCACAATTTCCTGCTTAGAAAAAACATGCAAACATCAACCCACTTAAATGGACTGTTTACCAAAAAGACAAAATACATAAGAATATGATATACACTGATAATACATTTTATTTCTCAAAACAGAATGAAGTGAATGTGCTCTGAATTGCATTCAAAATCCATTGAGATATATCACCAATCATTGTGCCCTAGCTCAAAAGTCTACTGATAAAATAAAATCAAATTCAACATATCTGCATAAACATAGCCTCAAGTTTATTTTATGCCACAAGACTAGAATTGACAGGGTATAAAAAGGCATGATGTTATAGATAGTTACTGAGTCTTTATTTCACTTAATGATCTAGGTTATTTATTCTCATTTGGCAAGATCCAAGGAAATGAGTCCATGGTACTTACCTGGCTAAACTTTTAGAAAAGCCATTTAGACTAAGAAGCATGTTTTTGGTAGAGAGAAAAAAATCAAGAGAAATTCTACACAGAGGGAATATGTAAACTCTGTTTAGGCAGTGTATGCATACAGAACTAGAAAATGAGAGACTAATGAGCACTAACCACTGTACTACTGTGTCACACTTTCTTTTAGTGATATTAGGTCACTAGAAAACTACAGTAGCCCATTACATATATTGTCTGTAATAAGAAAATAAATAATGCATAGTTAAAACATTAGCTTCCCTAGCATGAAGAAAAACCCATGTCTTCGTCTCACTTACTAAATATTGTTGCATGCTAAGGGGAATGCATAAGACTCCATTCTTTGGCATTTCCTACAATGGAGAAACAAAGGGTTTGCTGCTTAGAAGTATGTCTGAGTCTGAAATTCTATTGATGTTTCACAGATGTTTAAGTTTCCTGACTTCTCCACACTTGTATCTCTTTAAATAATCCTATTTTTCTCTCACTCCCCTTTCCCACCCCCATCCTCTCCATCACTTCCCAAATCATTCCTCAATCCACCTTTACCAGACCTCCTCTTATATCTTTCCCAGTGTCATCTCAATCATTCTCTGTAGACCTTTGTTATGGTCTTCTCTGTTCCCCACTGTATCCATTTTGCAATCATCCAGTACCATATGTACTCCCACTCCTTCAACTCATTCAGCATGTCACTACACTCTTCCCTCTACCTCTCTCCTCCTTCACCCTATTTTCAAATATTCATACCCTAAGGCAATCCTTCTGGATTCCCTATTCTGAATGCCCCTCCTTCCATGCCACTGTCCACACTTATATCATCATTCCACACTCCCTTGTCAGGTTAAATAGCCCTGCTTTTTCATCACCATACTGGCAAGATAGTGCTTTTCCACTTTCACTTTAAATTAGCTTTACTGGATTTACATACCACCTATGTAAAATGTTTAAAGCTTTGAGCTACATTTCATGGAGAAGAGGTCTATGGGTATATCACAAATACAGCTGCCTGAAATACACCAGAAATGAGTTGTACAAAAATGCACAGACCAGCAATTTGGCATCATGGGGTATGTCCACTATTGATCAAATCTGACTAGTAGCCCTGGTACTAGAGAGCCAGATGATGGAATACAAACGGAACTGATGACCAACTTGCCTTGACTTGGCAGAGATTGGCATATTACATGTAACATCACTTCACAACCATTACTTCCCTATTGGGCAGTTGGAGCATTTATCATTAAAAGTTGTGGCAGGATAGTACTTCTGAATGGCAGGTACAGATAGACAGGCCACTGCATCTGCTAAAATTACATATCCCCTGGTAGAAGAGCTTATTGTGTTTATAAGATTCACTGGAAAAAAACTCTTGGCAGTACGATAGCCTTGGGGACCTGTCAGACAGCTCTTACCTTTAAACAAAAGACAATGCAGTTGGGTATTGCAAAATATAGGCAGGTTGCCATTTATCCATTTATCTTAGAGCTGTAGAATTGGACCCAAAAGTGTGTCTCTGTATGTGTTTGTGTGTGAAACAATCCAGTGTCCTGAAGAATTAGACAGTGAGTCCAAGGTGCTAAACACAACAATGCACTATGTAACTCCAGAAAAAGCATATAAGATATATTGGGGTGCCATACTTAATTTTGTGGCATTTGTGACTGGCACTGTAATGTGTGATCACAAATGTAGTTTGTTTCTTTTTGGTTTTAATGATCAAGACTGTAGTATCTTGGAGAATTCAAGATTTTTTTTGAGACACAGCAATCTCAGAGTTAGTGTATTTAGGTAATGGGGTGGAAAGTAGATAGATGCTCACATTGATTGGGAGGGCATAGCCAAGAAATCCATGACAGCAAAGCACTGTGAAATGACAATGCTAGTCACTGCACCACAGCAGCAGTGGACAGTTGCTTTCACACATATCTTCTTTATGCTAAACCATCAAAGAAAGCAAACTATCATGTATAAGGTTTATGTTTATGTTGAAAAGTGAAAGAAAATATAGACAGCTTCTTAGTCTTAAATACACTGCAATCACACACACACGTGCCAAGCCACACATGTGTAATGGCAATGTTGATGATTTTTATGATAGAAAATGAAATAAATTATTGCCAGCTTGTTACTCTTACAGTACAACACACACACACAGAGCTGGATCCAGCACTAGGTAACCTATACAGTTGCCTAGGGCTCATGTTGGCTTAGAAGCCCCATGTTGGCTTGGTTCTCTATACAAAAAATAACTAAAAGCTTACTTCAGTAATTCTGACCAGCATTAGGACCTTGCAGAGACCAAACACAGCAAGCATTAGGACCTTGCAGAGACCAGTCACAGCAAGCATTAGGACCTTGCAGAAGTTTTCCTGACATGGGAGAGCTTCTTAAGGCCCAGAAACCTCAGCATTAGGAAAATATCCTAATATCAAACTGTGTGGGAGATCTAAGTCAATGTCTTCTGTAAAGGGGAGCATGGATGCATTTGTTGCAGAAAAGGAAGCCCAGATGGATTTGTTGCAGAGGAGCAATCCCCAATTTTATTTTGAAGAAGAGCAGGGCATACAGGCAAGCCCCAATTTATTTTGAAGAGCAGGATATACAAGCATCTGGTGAAGGTGTGTGTGTGTGTGTGTGTGTGTGTGTGTGTGTGTGTGTGTGTGTGTGTGTGTGTGTGTGTGTGTGTGTGTGTGTGTGTGTGTGTGTGTGTGTGTGTAATGCTCCAGATAATGACACTGTCTAGTTAAGTGACTTTGCTCAGAATCAAACCCTGAACCTTTAATTATTAAGAGAATGCAAGGGCCTTAAACTTCCACACCAGCTGCCAGTTCTCCTTTCATTTTCTTTTTTTTTTTTACCTTGTAGATCACTTAGGATTACAGACTGTCAATGTCAGAGTTTCAGAGTTGTGCTGTTCAGTGATGGTGCAACAGGTAGCATGCCTTGCTTTTGGTTCAGAAGGCTTGTGAATTCTGTTCCCACACCAAGTAGATAAATTACTGACACTACTGTACAGCATTGGGGGGGGTGCACTCCTGAGTGTATCCTCCTTTTGATGAGATGTCTAGAAAATATGAACCTGTTTTCGATTTGCCAGCCATTCCCTACTCCACATTACCAGCACACCATTTTATTTTTTATGTAACATAGGCAATTTTTTTCTTTAAGGGCAGGAGGCACTACATTTGTAGATGAAACATTGAAATGCAAAGTTGTTTGCCAACAGCAACATCTTAATTAGTTATAGTTCTCGTTAGTGTGGAATCATTCAGATAACTTCACTTCTGCAGGGATTGTGCATATTTGACTGATATTGTCATATTTATAATGACAGATATTTGAGTGGCCTTTTATGACTGAAATGTTCTGAAATGGATAGTTTTGTCATTATTAGATGATATATTTTATTTCATTGCTTAATGGAAAAATGTTTAAAACTACAAATGCAAACACACTCTTCAACAAGTGGTGCTGTATTAATCAAGCAATATAATGTATTACTATTAGGAAGGTGAATCAAAGAACACATGCATTTTTTGCATGGTCCTAAAAATGTGTGCAGGGCCTATGGTTTGAAAACAGCTCAAAGGTACATTTAATCCACCACTGGCCATATGCATTTTCTGTGAATGTAGTTTTCAATGAATGTGAGTTTCAGGGGCAGAGAAGCGTATTGTTGTGCATGCTAAGTCTGTTTCCATTGTGAGATGGTATGGTTATTTAGCAAATGGCTACCAGTGTTTGTGCTATAAAATTTGAAATAAAAGTTTTAAATTAAATCCAAATATCTATAATCATTGTAGAAGTAAAAAAGAAAATAGGATGAACACTGACAGGTTTCAACAGTGTTTATGGTAACTGGGGAGAAATGGCCAAGTAATGGGGCACTAGAATGGCTGAGGGGGTGCTGGCTGGGGGGCCTCTGATCCATTACCCTGCCTACAGCCCCATTTGCTGATGATCTGTCTCTGCTCAGACACATAAGCTATTACAATACTAGTTTATACTTATTTCAGCAAATGGCAATACATTGAGCAGCACCAGTACTACCTCACCAGGTCAGTGATTGTTCCTTAGCAGTTGTCAAACAGCAGGGGTAAGCCACTATTACTTACCTCATCTAGGAAAAATGCACTGTCCACAGTTGTGCTCCATAATTTTATTCTGTCCCACGTAAAAAGTTTAATTTGTTGTTAAATCATTCAGGATTACAGACAGTCAATAAATCCAGACATTGGAGTTTCATACTACTTATTGTCCAAAAATGCATGTTGATGCAAAATGTGCTACTCTGTTATCTTTTAAAGTGAATTACAGTAATATTTAAAACGTAGTTATGATTTTGAGCCCTGATTCTATTATTATTTTTGGCTTTGCCCAGAATTCTTGAGCAAAGGAGTTGAGAGTTATAGTATCTGGAGTTCTACCAGTATTTATAAAGCTCCCTAAAAGAGAGAAACATCAATGAAGATTAGGGGCCTCAGCTTTTTTTACAATCCAAGACATACCTCTCAGCCTCTTAGAGAAAGACATCTGGCGACAAATAATGGAGACAGGCCCAAAATAGGGACACTTTTTAAATATTACTCTTACAAGCTTATAAACTTGATAGACTAACTGGATTTGCATTATCATGAATTTTCTGAAGGATATGAATTCTGAAACTCAAAAGTCTGCCATTATTTTCTGACTTCAATCCTCAATGATTTGCCAGTGATTTGCCAGAAAACCACAATTTTATGAGAAACAGATCAAAAAAATGAAGCAAAAATCTGGATATTCTGGTAAAATCTGGGCAGGTGAAAGGTATGATCCAAGATAAGAACTGTTATTGGTTACACTGAGCTGTTGATCTCTAGCACTTACCCTGCTCATGTTCATTCACTCATTATTGGCTTTATCCTAACAGGGTCATATCAGAACCCTGTTTCTGATAACGTGTGTAATTAAAGAATGCATACCCTTTTTTTCTCTATTTTTCCCCAACAAACAGCATCTTTTTCAAGCCATCCACACAGTCAAGGATGGTTAAGGGGCCCCCACAGCCCTGGGTATCTCAGGTGCCTAAAGCTGGCTATGATGTTAGTTTTAGTGGACAGAATCCCCACAAGCAGGATTGAACTAAGTCAAGGGCACTATCTGTGGTAAAACATTTGATGATATTACAAAGTCTGCTACTCGACAAAACACTGTCACTACAACCAGAGATATTCTTGAATTGTAAAGAAGAAAAAGTATCATTCATTAGGATTCTTCGTCCTAAAAGTTATTATTACCCACTTAGCTTATTAATCACACAGGCAGTACTAGTTTTTGTTTGTGTAACAAACATGTAATTAAATATCAAAATAAGATAACTTGCTGTGGTGGTCTCCCCAGGGTTTGCTAGTGCCTAAAATTGGCTATGGAAAGGGACATACATTTCTCAGAGGTACAGCAATGTTGGAGTTAGCATATGTGAGTAGCATGCATGGCGGGGTACAGTCATCCATACTGAGTGTGCAGGGGGGGTTCCTGCACTGCAGAAACTCTTAATAGTGAAGCAGCAAGTTTTTATAGTTATTGTTTCACTGTCAGTTTGACACTTTGGAGTGTCAAAAGCTAATGCAGCCACTATTAGTAATGGAGACAGTAAATATATATTTATGAATATAGTCTAGTGGCACAGAATGTGAATTTGCAATGGCCTTTGACTGTCATACCCAGCAATATTCATAAATACAGAAAACTAGCCAAAAATATTACCGGGAGTATAGTCTGAAAAAGGAAGCCATGCAGGAGTAGTAGACTCTGACATAAATAGCTGCTTGACAGTTATGCTAAAATCAGTTGATCAAAAATGATGCTAACAAACCAGGTGTTCAGCATGGTGTTTAGCATTCCTATGATCACTTGTGGGCAACCCTTCCCCCTTAATACTCATCTGACTTATTCAATCCTCCCAAGAGGAAAGAGCCAGGTTCATTCATTACTTGTCCAGTATGAAACTCCTGCAGCCCATCCTTTCCATGCTCATGCAGGAAGTCTTGTAACCCCTTTTAATTTCCCAGGAAGTGTGAGTTGGATGTTTGAGGAGAAGGTGTTCATGGAAGTGTGACCCTCCTTTGTCCTTACCTAAACCCTCCCCATAGAATATGTGACTCCCCAAATGCTGTTTTCTGGAAGGATGCATGCATGCATCATACAGACATGACCAACATCTCCAGTTAATGTGCAGTGTGGTCATCACCCTATACTGTATGCTGCCTACAGTGCCCTAACACTCCTGATATGGTCAGCACACACATCCCTTCCCACAGGATAGGTTAACCAGCAATGGTCACTCACACACACCCTCCCCTGCTTTCCTCCACTATTCATGTTTTGCTGGATCTTTGCCTCTTGCACCCTATGGCATTATACTCAACTTCATGGTCACTGTACCTTGGGGTAAGTACAGTGTAAGGACTGTTACAACTTTGGCTTATAATGCTGTGATCTGACTAGTTGTGCATCCCCAGGTGATTGTCTAGCTTGGAACTGCCCTACAACCAAGGGTAAACATGAGTCCTAACAACAGAAAGAATACTGTTCCTCTAAATGCTCGAACCTGGTGCATTTCAGTCCTTCAAGAAGGCTAAAGTATGACAATATGTTGTTTGATTTAAAAAGCAGAAGGCAGAATATATGAAGTGCCTGTATTTGTAGTAATGAAGGAATAGCCTGGAAGCGATGGGGTAGCAGTAAACCATACAAGAAACAGTCGTGTAAATAAATGAAGATCCAAAATGGCAGGGGAGTGGAGCATGTTAATAGCCTGATTCTTTTGGCAACACAAGTGAAAGCTGTGAGATTATAAGCCAATAACAAAGTGCACCAGATAGCAGCATGTGATGCCCCTCCCACTAGATGCATGGCACAACACAGTGATGAAGGAAGCAAATATGGTGTTAAGAAAGCAAGACAGGAGAAAAGAAATGCACAGTAGCCAAAAAATAAGGCACCTATTACAGGGCCGAAAAAAGAAAGAATGGCCAACACCAGCCAGGTAATATGCCAGCATATGTGCAACTGTCATTCAGAATGCATTTACCTGGGTAAAATCCTGAGCAAGGAAACCAGACAAAACATCTGGGGTTGGCAGATGCTGAAGTGTATCTACTGAAATGGGATAGCGTTTACAGAAACTGCACATTTGTTTCTGTAGAATCTCAACCTGATTTATTAGGCATGCACTTCTAACCCCAAGAAGAAGAATGAGGTTGATCACAGTATCAGCTGCACTTTAACAAGAAAAGAGGAGAGATATCAGACAAAATGAGCTGAAGAAACTGCAGGAATACATCAACACATGACTGCCTGTTACTGAAGCCATAAATGGAATGAAAGAGGGAGAGAAAAATAAAAACATCTAGCAGTCAGCCACAGCAAGCAAGCAGGCATCACTGGGGATCCTGGGACATATACTATTCAGCAGTGTGCAATAGGAAGCATGACCATTTAAGCAAAAGTTCTGCAGAAATCCTCTAGAGCTGATTTGATACAGCCATGAGATTACACAGATGGCCACAGTTATAACATAATTGCAAAGACAGTTTTATTCAGGCTTAGTGAGCCTTTCTGTTTCACAATCCTTATCAGTGGCCATTCCTACTCCCACAGTTCCATCAGTGCGATGTCGGCATGGACTTTTAATTAATGTCATGTACATTTCATAATTATTATAAATAATGCCAACAGAGACCAGTACCAATATCCTCCATATATAAATAAAACCTTGCACTGATATATTGGCCCTCAACAGTCCCATTAATTAGGATTAATGCAATTGTGTCAGAAATGTAGGCTGCATATTCTGTTTCCTGCAGCTGTGATGGTACGTGTCAAGGTGTTTGTAATCTTACCAGACTGCAGAGTTAATACCATTTCTTACAAAGAGTCCTTTGTTTTTTTGTGAAGCATACAAGCTTTAGAGGTTAATCTTTACACCTCAAGTGCAATATTTCTTTGTTAATCAACACCAGAGTAGTTCTACCGTAATGCATTCTCATGACAGATCCACAGCATAACCATATGTTTGCTTGTAGACTGGGTTTGTTATATGAGACTGAACTTTGACACAGCCAAATACTTTTTGCTTACATAAAGTTTTTCTTATCTTCTTTTGCCATGTTATTTTTGGATGGTATTTAATCATGGAAGAAATTGAGATATTAGACTCCAGCCAGTGACACCCACACTCAGACTCGCGTAACAGTTGTAGCACTGTCTATATGTAAGACAGAGTAAATCCAGGCACACCTTTTCTGTTCACAATGAACTCTTAGGTAATGCTTTGCTGAGTGTTAGTATGTAGGCTTCATTTCTTTTCTTTGCATGCAAAGGCATATCTCCCAAACAGGTAACCTTGGTTAATTTCTCAGAGACTAGTACTTATGAATAGTTACTGTGATACAATGTTCTGTTTATAGAGAGTGGTCATTTCACCTGAATTATTTTGAAGTGTCACCTCATGAAACAAGGAAATAAAGCATCTGGTCTTTAGTGCTTGTTAAAGTGAGAATATTTGTAGTGTACAGTCTGAAAAAACATAAAAGATGCTGACAGGTTTCCAAATGTATAGTCAGATGGTTTCAAAAGATAGCAAAGTAAAATTAAAGTGTGCCAGAAAGTATTATATCTAAAGGATTCAGTTGACTAATATAGGACCCTAAGGCAGTTACTAGTTTGCGTGGAAAGCGATGTTATTTAATGCTCTCCAACAAGACTCACACTCATGCACACACACTTGTACAAAAGTAACCTTAAGCCATCAGTTTTAAACATCTCCTGATGAACAGCTCCCACTTGTCTGAAATTCGCTCTCGCTCACCCCTTAATACTAATCCTCCATTTCCTCCTTTTTCGTTTCCTTCTACCAAGGTCATTTCCAAATATGTTTCATAACTCTTTATATTTGTTGCTATTAATTTATGTTACTCTGTTCAAATTTTGTATATTTGTTGATTACTTGTATATCTCTGTTTACTATGTTTTTTATGTAATGTTGTAATTTTTTAGGAGCTTTTCTCCCCTGGACTTCTGATGAAAAAGTGTAGCTTTCTGTCTGACTGGACCATCCTGGTAAATAATTGCAATAAATAAAGAAATATGTATTTGCAAATTTTGTGACTGAGCAAGTCACTTAACCAGGAAATGTTCCCAGATATTCCATGAAAACAGGTGTTTGTACCTAGTAGCTTTACCTGGTTAAAAAATCGATACATTAAAGATGTTTAAAAAAGACACAGATGCAATGTCAAGGCATTTCTTATTCCACTGGAGGAACAACTGTTTCTTTATTAATATGTCTTTAAATGATACTTTGTTTTGCTATGTGGTCTGATCTTTAAGGTGACTTGTCTCAAAATCTTGAGCAAGAAGGTATATAAGACATAAATGGACAGATATAAAACATATGGCCTGCAATAAAACCTGCACAAAATAATACTGGCAGCCTTTGTACAATAAATTGGATGTGGTATGCAAAGAAATCTGAAAGCCAGCAAACTGTGTATCTGAATAATGTTCACTGCAAATGGTGATGTAGAGGCCTGTGAGAGATACCATGTGATGTGACACGTTTCACAGTCTTGTGGCTCTGCAATGTAAACACGTAAGGAAAGAATAAGGGATATTGAGGTGAAGGGTTTTACCAACAGGAATGACTATAAGTAGGGGTACAGAAAATAAGCAAGAGGGAGCTGGAATTTTATTTGTAAAAATTAGCAAAAACTCCAAGATATTAGAGTGGGATGAGGTCAAGCAGAAGTTTGGACTGCAGGTTGGAGACTACCTTCCCCACCATGGCGTGATAACAGAGTACTGGTAGAGAAAAAGGGATAGTGGAGTGTTCAATGAAAGACCAGCTCTGGTTGAGTTTATAGTCAAGTCTAGAACAAAAGTTGCAGTAAACAATGAATAATTAGTAGGGCATATAAAATAATGCATGGTAACTATGTTAATCAATTAGAAGAGGTTATAAAAGACTGTGAAATGAAAACAGAAAAGGTAATTTACAAATAAACAATGGGAGAGTATGTGAATGGTTCCCAATTATGCAACAAAATCTAGAAGGCTTAGAATTGTTGTTTGGAAATACTTGCATAGTATTTTTATATCCCAAGTAGAAATCAGATATTTTTTCCACGGGTAGACAGCAATTGCTGGAGGTATGATGGGAAAGTGAGGGTTACCTAGGAATATGTTTTTGGGACTGTAATGAGATAAGAGATTTTAAAATTCTCTAAGGGGGACTTTTGTCAGGAATGTTGGGGAACAAATTATTTTAACTAAGGAAATGATTCTTTTCAGCTGGGATACAGAAAGTGAATTGTCCAGATATAGTAAGGCCCTTCTATGCACATTGTTCTTTGCTGCCTAAAAGACAATTACTAGGAAATTAAAATCAAAAGCAAATCCAACTGAAACGGAATTGTTGAATGTTGTAAATTTACTCCTTCCTTTTTCTAAAGGTTAAACAACATAGAAATAATTGGAATCTGTGAGCACAATATATACAGAATAATATTCAGGAGGAATGATATTTCAGAGAAGGCAGGACTTCAGCAACCTATGTAATATTAAATTGAATAATTAGACAAAAATATCTGTATAATGTGTACACAGAAAAATCTGTTATAGTGTTTTTTCTGTTTCATAGCTGAAGGTGTACTCGTATCACCAGGCAATCTGTAATGTTAATAAAGATATTTTAAAAAGAAAAATAACAATATAAAGCATCCTCACACCTGTTAGACATCCCCCTTCTGGACAGCTTTTACCCTGATCAGGGATGAAAGTCCTGAGTAACAGAGTGAGTGGGATGTATCCATTTTGTGATCAGTCAATAGTCACAGGAACAGGGACAAAAATCACAAAATAAATAAATAAATGAAGATAAACAATGGACAGCAGTTGCACCAAGTTCAGTTTGTCAAATCATTTAATAGATTTATAACTGGATTACTGTGCATGCCTATCATTTATGTAAGACAATTTACATTTTTCTCTGAATTGCATATTTAATATCTCTGTTTGATGATATGGAGATACTTTTACAGGATGTGTGTATTAAATATTCAGTTATAAAAATACACTTTAGAGTTCAAAGTAAGGCACAGACTACAAAAATATTATATAAGGAATGGAAAAAAATGACAAACCCAGCACTCTAACATTTAAGTCAGTTGTCCCTGCCAAATTAGTCTTCCCTTTAAACAGCTGTTCATGGGTTCATAGGTTTGTACTAGGCTATTGGCCCTAGGGCCTATACAAGCCTAGCCATAACAATTCCCTGGCTATTTCTTCTCACAGTATTTACTTCCCTGGACCCCTGTCTAGCAGGGTGACTGACGTGATCCCCGGGGTGAATTTCCTATCTCCCATCCAATCATCAAGGTTCCTTTTGAAGAGGGCCAAAGAGGCGCTCTGCTTGACATGTATGGGCAGTCTATTCCTGAGTCTGGGGAGTCTCTGGGTCAGGAACCTATCCCTCCAGCATGTTTTGTTCATTGTGATGACAAGGTTTAGATTCCTGGAGCATGCGTCTCTGAGGGATTGGGATTTTTTCTTTGTGTAGCATGTCCAACAGCTCTGGATTTGACATGGCCTTGTATGTTAAGCAGAGATCGCCTCTAAGTAGACGATATGCGACAGAGTATAGGTGGAGGGTTTTTTTTAGACGGTCAGCATAGGGCATCTGCTTTAGGCCTGTGATTCTTTGAGTGAGGTATTTCTGCGGCCTTTCCAGTTGTTGCAGATGTCTTGAGAGTTACATACCAAACTGGGTGTTGTATTCTATAATGGGTCTAATGAGGGATGAGTACAGTGGGACAATGACCTCCTTTTTTCTGGATGAAAAGCCCTTAGTAATGAGGTGTGCCACAAAGAAGGATTTCCTGACTGATGTGGTTATCGAAGGTGAGACCACTGTCCACCTGTGTCCCCAAGTCTCTTATCACACTTTCGGTATTTAGTGTACTGCCACCTATGTGGTAATTCACGGGTACATGTTTTTTCCCAAAGGGGATAACTATACATTTCTTGGCATTGAACTTGAACCCATGGCTCTGGCACCAAGCATATGTTTCTGTAAGGCCTTTCTGTAGAATATCCACATCATTTGGGGATTCATTAATGACCCCAGTTTGCAGTCATCGGTGAACTTTGTTAGCCAGAGTCCCTTAGTGTTGGCCTGTACTTCAGAGAAGTAGATGCCAAACAAGAGCGGTCCCAGGACTTAACCCTGAGGTATACTCCACTTGTCACTTGTCTGGAGCTGGATTTGGAGTTGGCTACTTTTATGGTGTGGGTTCAGTCAGTAAGACAGTTGGCAACCCATCGAGTGACGTAGGGGTTAATGTCCAGCTTAGTAAGTTTATCTATAATTCCAGAGTGGGGGGTGGTGGTGTCAAAGACCTTAGCGAGGTCCAGATAGGCTGTGTGGACCACCTTACCCTTGTTTGCATCTATCTGCTAAATATTTGTCAAGTTGTCAGTCTTCTTCAGGGCTTAATGTTTCCGTCAATCAAGTAATACTGCTAGTTTGCTAGTGCTGAAGTAGGAAACAGCAAAGATGAATCACTGAAGAAAACTAGCAGGAATTGTTTCAATGACTGTGACAAAACTTTGATGGTCTGAACTCTGGAACAAACATTAATATTATGTAAGATGTTCACTGTGCCAGCAGCTGTACTGCATAAGAAAGGAAATATAAATATTGTGCCTCCAAGGAAATAATAGGGCCCAGTGGGCAAGGAGATGAGGCCACAGCTCCCTGATGTGGGGATCATAGGTTCAAGCCTGGCCAGAGGAATAATTATTTTGAGACACAGTCTGCTTAATATTAAGGTCTTTACTTCACAGATACAAAGAGATAGCAAAATGCTTATTTTTATAGTTACACCACTTTCTGTATAATCCATGGTTGTTAGCATAAACACTGAATAAACAAATACCTCATATTCATCTGCAATTTCTTTTAAAGGAAGTAATGCATTTGTTAATAGAAATGGGGTCTACAAAAAGATAGCGATGTAAATGGTAAATATAAAAATAAATAACTCTACAACCATCCCTCTCAACCCTTTGTACATAAAAATGGGCAGAATGTGCCACGTATGATAAAATTTTAAATTAGAAAAGCAAATCATTGTGCAAACAAATGCTGCAAAGTTTATATTGTTTATTGATGACAATGTACAATAAATTCTAAATAATTATGAAGTCCTGCTTTATGGCATAATTGGACATCTGTGAAACAACCTTTTTCCCTTACAGTACAAAGGTTTGTTTTTGAGCTAAAATGAGTGATGTAACTCAACAGTGTGTGTGTGTTTGTGTGTGAGTGAGAGAGAAACAGTTAAGATGTATTTCAGAAATTACAAAATCCAGATTGCCATTTCAGTTTCAAAATGAATGCTATAGTTATGGCTCATATAGAAATAGACACATTTCAGTTTATCTGTAGTGAAGGTATTTCTTGTGACCCTCTGTATTCAGATATTTCAGAGCAGAACATTATCTCAGTCTGATTGCCAAGTGCAAGTTCTAACTGCAAGGTTATCAAGACTTTCCCAAGTTTCGAAAGTCTTTTGGCAGTTAACAGACATAATAGGTATCACAGGGCTTGTAGAACTGATTCATCGTTCACACATCATGAGTCACAGAGTAACAGAGGCCAGGCAACAGAGGTATAACAAATAATGCTGTGCTTGATTGCAGACAATGAAATCATTTCAAAAGGAAGGTATTTCTGGAAATGAAGAAAGCATGTCATGCTGCTGGACACAGTTTCTTACTTTATATTTCTTTTAAATATCATGAGCACTCAACTGCACCAACATTACACAAATAAGTTCTTCGAAGAAATACCCCACAAGTAGCCCATTTTGTGGGCGTAATACATCTGTTACAATGACAAGGCAGTGCACAACTGGTCCTGATACCATGCAAAACATGTCTTTCAGATCTAACGTATACTATATGTGTGTGTGTGTGTGTGTGTGTGTGTGTGTGTATATATATATATATATATATATATATATATATATATATATATATGTATGTATGTATGTATGTATGTATGTGTGTGTATATCTATATATATATCTATGAGAGAGAGATGTAGATATCTATATAGCTAGCTATCTATATCTATATTTATTGTGTGTATATATAATCTCCAGAAGACACAATTCATTTCAAATAAGCAATACTTCATTTAAAAGATTGCATTTTACTAACTCACCATGGTTTCTGTTGATCCACTGCCCTATTCACATTGTAAACCAAATATTAAAATAGTTTATATTCATTTTTGTTTATTTATTTATAATATAAATGGACTGCATCAATACAAGCTCTTTTTTTTTTTAGCCACAGCTTGTTACATTAAATAGAAACACACATGAAACATTACAAAATACTGTAGGAAGAGCAAAAGGTAAGACACAGTAATGGAGGAGTACTATTTCTCATTTATTACACAACAGGTACAAAATAATAACACTTGAATAGCCTAAATCCCACATTCTGCAATTAAAAGTGTTGAGTGTCTTACATTCACTTTATCATTTGACCTTACTTGATGCCACTTGGCTGTGGGCAACTAAGATTTGTTAATTGGTCCAAAAACTCTGCAGGTCAGTGAAATTCTTATCTTGCACTTGCATTTTTGGTGGTTTGAGTTCTGATAAACAATGTTAGTTTATTCCATTTCTTAGACTATAGTTTGGGATCCCTGCGAGTACTGATGGATATAAGGACAACCAGAAGATCTGGTGAACATTTTTATGATTAATACTCTAGCTACTGAAGAACAGTGCTGCATACTTTGTAAATCAAGATAGCTGTCTGAAGTACTACTCCAAGATAAATAAATACTATTATGGCAGTAAAGAAATGCCACTGTTGGAGAAACAAGTAATCATGGGACTCTTGACTTTGACAGAGTTAGTCATAAACTGGCAGATTTTGTTCAATGCTCTTTGTAGTTTATAGCAATTAGTAAGTTAGTCATAAGTGCAAGACGGCATGTTTTAGGGTTACATTTAGTACATATTTACCAAGTATTAATTTGATTTTATTGGTTATAAGATATAACATTTTGTAACAGAAAGTCAGAAAGTAATATGATATACTCTGCCTAAGCCTTGTATATGGATTCTGAAAAAATAAATGTGGATTGAACCACATACCTAGATACTTCAGGTGCTTGGTGGTTTTAAGACCTATGTCATTTGAGGCATTAATGACAGGCATTTTTTTTATTCAAGATATCATGGATTTGCTTTTATTAAAGTTCAGGTTAATCATTCAGGT
Organism: Protopterus annectens; assembly: GCF_019279795.1. Lineage (NCBI taxonomy): Eukaryota > Metazoa > Chordata > Ceratodontiformes > Protopteridae > Protopterus > Protopterus annectens. Next base: position 952,989,518 of record NC_056732.1, read on the forward strand.
TGAACCAGCTGAACATCTGTGTCAGGTCCTACATCTGAATAACCACTAAATGAGAGTAGTCAGAATAACAAAATCACCATGACGTCTTTGTAAAGCAGTATGAAACTGAAGCAATGAATACTACAAAGATAACAGGACCTAAACAAATCCTATGGTACTCCAGTAGGGACTGGGAGTGGGTGTAATTATGATAGGAGAATGCACATATATAGATTGCTGGTAAACAAACTAATAACTGTTTAAACCATATACTTTAAGGAGCCCATTTCTAAAGTCAGAAAGATCATATTGTTGAAGTAAATTAATGTAATTACAGTGGACCTCTTCAGATTCATTAGAAATACTTGGATTAGACAGGTAGTATGGCATAGAGGGCAAACACCTTGACATCAGCTCCAGAGGCTCAAGTATGACTAGTGTTCCAGATACTGGTAAAGCTCGGTGAAGAAGGTTGGCTGGCTCCCCCATCCCCTGGGGTAGGTGGTAGATAGACCCTGCTACTCAGTCTCCATGTTGCAGAAGAGAGATCACTGGGCTTAGGACATATACAAACTACCATACACAGCACTTCTGACTGACAAGTACGCCTAGCATTGTAAATTCAGTCTGTTGACCTACCATGAGAGAATGGAGACTTAGGCCTGCAAAATAAATACATAAATACATATATTAGCAAACAAATACCTAAACTAAATTATTAATTCACTAAATAAATCAAAATAGATGAAATAAAAATAAATAAGTTACCAGATGATAGTTGCCATTGCCCAAGTCTTACCCTCTGCTGCTGAAAGAAAGTTTGATGGCTCTGATAAGGCATAATTAACCTGAAAAGAAAGTATTGAAAATGATGGATTAACCAGCATGGAAGTAGATGGAACCATGACTAACTATATAACTGTTTCAGTTCATGTTATAGTTAATACAAAAAATAAGGCAGTTAATGGAGAACATGTCCCTAATAGTAGCATTTCAGTTGTGTGCTGTGTTTTATTGTAGTGTGGATTGCTTTTACAGATGCACAGTACTGCCACATTGATGAAAACAAAGCAGAATGTGATTCATTTCCATCATTTCAATTTAAGACATAGAATTAGTAACTCCAGTGATGTAGATGGATAAAGCCCTGATGACAGCCCAACTGACCTGGGTTTGATTAGTTGCTCAGGTGACTGATGGCATGGCAGGGAGAGATGGATATTACCATCCCTAGAAGGGTGGTCCTGTGGGTGTCTCCATTGCATACCTGCTCATATGTAACCATGGGGATCCTCAAGAGAGGGGAAGAAGAGTGAAATAGAGGTAGTTCATAAAATAAGAACCCCCACCAGCCTGATTAAGGACAGCAATGACACCCCAGGGACGTCCATAAGATCCTTTCTGGCCCCATATCAAATTTGGGCATTGGACCAAGGGTTGATTGGAGTGCCAGTACACCCAGCGAAGGGAATGGGGCACTGGAACAGCTGTTGGAGTGAGGAAAGGAAAAAAAAAAGAGTTAAAAAATAGCATTTTTGTGTTCATTGATTACAGCAGCCACATGTCCATTGAAAAGAGCAACAGTTCAAATACTGAAGAGACTGTCATCAAAAAGCCAGACAGTGGTGTGGCTTTCTAACCATACCTCTCACCTTTACAGCTTTTCACAGAATGCCTAGGTTTTTGCCTCATATGTTTTGGTCTGTTCATCGTAACATTTGTAGTTTTTCAGGTCAATCACTGAAGAGTGAAGTCACTAAATAATATTAAATAATGACAAAACATTTAAGTTTCAGGCTTTATATCTTTCAGAAAATACATAATAATGCAAAACATGTTATTCTAGCAACTTTTTAAGTTTATAAGAGCAATATTTAAATTCTGTCCCTACTTTTGGGCCTTTGTCCAGATTTGTTGCACTGAGAAGTTGAGAGGTATGTTTCTAATGCTCGCCAAATATCTAATCTTTGGCACTGATTCATGTCTGTGAAATCTCAAAATCACAAGTCATTTTTACAAACTTTTGTCAATTGCCTAATAAACTTGCACCATTTTGAACATTATTGGTATCAAAGTCCATCATTTCTGCACTTACACTGTTTTCCTCAAGTTTATGAGGGTCTCAAGGTACTCTTGGCCCTCATTTTAGTCAGTGTACCTTCCATAGGTAATACCCATGTCTGAGTCTTTAAAAAGAAATTAAACTGAAATGGTTTTGTGTGTTACAGCAAGGATTCACTTGTGACTACCCTGGCCATATGTTGAAGGTACACAGAGTCTAATTATTGTAAAGCTCTGCCCCTGCTATGGTTATCATGATGAAATTGTTACTGTTTCTTCCTACAGCAAAATTCTCACTTGGTTTATTTGGATCAAATCATGTTCCAACATGTTTATTAATCAGAACTTCTGCATGTGACTGACCTGTGTGAAGTTTGGATGTGGCCATCACTGTATTAGAAATAACAAAACTTTATGTTCTGTATACAATGCTCTTGTCTGTAATTCATTCATTGCATTCCTAAATGTCCAAACATGTTTTTTAGCTAAATTATTGATAGCAGGACACCCCAGGCACTAGTGGGATGAAAAATTCCATTTTGTCTACATTCAGTTGATGAAATGGCTTTTGCTAAAAAAAGGAATCGTCTGCTTTAATCCACTGATTCTTTGTTTCATCAAAATGTTGTATTGTCCAAACAGTAGGATTAAAGGAGTTTCTCCTTACCCTACTATTGTGTGATTTCAAAGTTACTACAGTTACAAATGTGGGGATGTCAAAGGTGCAAAGAGCTTGTCCTACAACAAAAATGTTGCTTTTCCCGTTTTTATGTCATTTGATGAATTGCATTCACAACATTTTCCCTGTCGGACTGCATTCTGCTTAACCAAGAAAATAATTTCACTCATTTAAAATTATAATTGTTCTTACAGGTTCATAAGAGGTTACTAGGATAATGGCCCTAGGGCCTTACAAGCCTGGCCATGTTATACATGTGTTCCCAAATTGACATTGGTTAGATGGCCATTATTCGCAGAGTGAGTCTATGATCAGCACCAACTGCCCCTGACCATGAAGGACATAGGTGCCACCCACAGGGTGAATTTACAGTCTCCCTTCCAATTGTCTAGGTTGCTCTTGAATAGGGTTATTGAGGAGCTCTGCTTCACGTAAATTGGGAGTTTATTCCAGAGGAGCAGCAATCTCTGGGAGATATATCTATCTATCCAGCATGTTCTGTTAATGTCACAAGCTAGGTTGTGATCCCTAGAATGACTGACTCTTTTCCATTTGATTTTCAGATGTTTAGCATTTCCATTAGGGCAGGGTCAGAGACTGCTCTGTAGGCCAGGCACAAGTTGGCTCTGAGCAGCCTGTAGGATACAGAGTACAGTGACGGGGCTTTTAGTCTTTCCATGTAGGTCATGTTTTGGAGTTGCTGAATTTTCTTTGTGAGAAACTTTTGTGGTCTCTCCAGCTGCTGCAGGTGTCTGGTGAGGCACATGCAAAACGGAGCATTGTACTCTCTTACTGGTCTGATGAGGGTCAAGTACAGAAGAGTTATAACATTCTTAGTCTTTGATGCGATGACCTTACTTATGAGATGCCCAATGTAGAAGGCTTTCCTTTCCACTGTGGACACAAGGTGGTCAAAGCTTAGGTTGCTATCAACCCATGCTCCCAAATCTCACACCACTGGGTTTGAGCTTAGGAGGGTGCTGTCGTTATTATAATTTGCAGGGGCTTCTTCTTTGCAAAAGGGGAAAATAATGCACTTTTTTGCATTTAGTTTTAGTCCATGGCTTTGGCACCAATCATTTGTCTGTGTTAGCCCCTTTTGTAATATGTTAACATCATTTGGGGAATTGGTGATTGCACCCAATTTGCAATCATCAGTGAACTTGGTAAGACACAGGCCATCTACTTTTGCCTGGACTTCTGAGAAATGGATTCCAAATAGCAGAGGGCTCAGCACAGATCCTTGTGGTATGCACTGGTAAATGGTCTTCTGGTAGACGTGGAATCCCCAACTTTGACAGTATGCATTCTGTCAGTGATCCAGATGGCTACCCATCTACTGACATGTGGGTTAATCCCTAGTTGGGAGAGTTTCTCAATGATACTTGAGTGGGGGATTGTGTCAAATGCTTTAGCTATGTCAAGATAGGCAGTATGTATTGTTTTGACTTCATCTAGGGCTTTGGTGACATTCTCGAAGAAGTCCACCAGGCTCAGTAAGCATTATCTACCTTTAATGAAGCCAAAGTGGATCAGGTCAATAGTCTGAAGGTTGACTATGCCCTTGTTGATAAGGCAATGATGATTATTTCCATGGCCTTGCAGATAAGGATGGTTAGGTTATGAGTCTATAGTTCCCAGTGTCAGTTGATGGATCCCCTTTGTGCAAGAGGATTATTGTTGCTGCTCTCCACTCTGCTGGAACAAAGCCAGTGCTCAGGCTGAGGTTAAAGAGAGTGCCAAGTGGTTCTGCTAGGTCTTGTAGATTGTTTAGTAAGCAGCCTGGGAAGTTATCTGGTCCCATAGAGGATGTGTTTTTGGCCTTGGACAGCATGGATATGACCTGCTGTTTGGAGATACTAGGTAGAGGACTGGTGTCGGGTATGCTTTGGGGTATGGCTGGTGGGGACAAGGGGGTGAAGTCTGCACCAAATCTACTAGCTAGCAGGTTGGCAATTTCCTCAGGTTCACTGTGAATGGTACCATCCACATAAGTTCAGCACATAGTTGAGCATTCCCTTTTAAATTTTGGATGTAGCTAAAGAATGCCTTATGATTATCCTTAGCTAGGAAAGCTAATTTAGCTTCATAACTAGCTTTAGAGGACTTTACAAGATATCAGATTTGCTTGTTCAAGCTGTAGAGGGTATTCTTCCTCTACTGAGTAAGTTCCCCTCTTGTTCTGAGACATCAGTATCTTCCTTTTGTTATATAACCTATTTATACTTGAGGTCCACCAGGGTGGCCTGTTTTTCTGGGAGGAACTGGTTTTGATCCAGTCAGATGCAGCCGAGTATACAGTTGTTTAGGTGGTTATACAGGGCATTTGTGTACTCCTCTGCATTGGAGTCATTGATAGCTGTGTTAGCAGGGGGGTTGAAACTTTGTATACCATATCCTAGTAGTCTGTAAGGTGTACAAGGCAGTGTTGCAACCAGTACTTCTGTATGATACAGAAACCTGGGCAGTAAAAGCAGAGCAGATGAAGAAGCTAGAGGTGATATAAATGAAATGCCTGAGAAGGGTGGTAGGATGCACTCTGTGGTACAAATGAATAAATGAGGACATAAGAGCAGAAGCCAAAGTAGCTCCAATTGCAGCAAAAAATCAAATAGAACAGATTACGATGGTTCAGACACATGTAGAAAAGCAGAATAATCTGGTGAAGAAGATTTGGGACAGACAGTAAGATGGTAAGAGGAAACAAGGATGTCCAGCAAAGAGGTGGATGGATTGTGTGAAAGGAGATCTGTGATAGTCAGGCATGAGTATCGAAGAAAGCAGGAGTGTGCACTGAATTGAGAGGGATGACAGCAGTTAACATGATACCCAAACCCCATGCAGAAAATGGGGAAAAAAGGGGGATGATGATGATGATGTCTATTAGGCTATAGTTTGCTTTGGAGAAATTTTTTCAGGTTTTGGCTCCTGTGGAGCTGTCAGATCTGATCGTTACTTCAAATTACACACATTTGTGGCCTGACCCTAGCAGGGAGGGCAACATACAGGGGGTAGTGCAGTGACCCCTCTCATGATAGTGAGTACTAAATCTAGGACATTTGAGCCCCTTATGGGAGTGCAGACTAGCTGTTCCATGGAATTTGTATTTAAAAAGTCCAGAAACATCAGGGTGACAATATTTGTGCTTGTGAATGCTGCCCAGTCGATGGAAGGATAGTTGAAATCTCGCAATACCAAAGTGTTTGGCTGTATAGTGAGTGACTCTAGTAAGTCCAGGTAGGCAGTGTGCTTTGCTGGTTCATGGTGTAAGACACATAGGTAGCAATGATTTGGTAGGGTGCTTTACCTATAGTTAGTTGGGCCTGGAGAAGCTCAAGAATGTCATACTGTTTAACCAGTCTCAAGGTGTATTTAGGTTTTATGAACATGGATACACCTCCACCTTTGGTTCTTTCACAGTCATTTTGGGGTCTGAACATGTGGAAGGCATTATTGCTTTGCAGAGCCTGGGTGCTCTCTGCAGCCTTGAACCATGTCTCAGTGACAACACAGATGTCAGCATTTTCCAAGGTAAGGAATGTTTCCAGGGAGTTCCAGTTACCGTTTAAGCTTCTAGCATTAAGCCGCATAGCTTTGAGTTTGTCTCGAGTGAATTTTTTTATGTCAGAAATTTTGTTGTTTTGACATTGCCTAAAACAGCACTATGTGGGAGGCAAGTGCCTTTGCCTATATTCAAAAGTCTAGAGAAGACAGGTGAAGACCATCTCTGGCAAAGCAGTGTGGTCTGTCAATCATGTCTTTCCAGGTTGAGATATCCTGGCTTGACACTAAAAGTTAAGCCAATTGTTGAGGTCAATCATTTTTTGTTTATATTGTGGCATCATCCTGGGTGAGGGTAGAATGCTGCTTAGGTGAGGGCCCTACCTGCCTGGGGCACAATCTCAGAGTTCAATCATGTCCATCTTCATATAGTCCAGAGAGGTACATCTCAAGTCATTCACCCCAACATGTACTGTGACAGAGTTATAACGGTAATTGGTGTCGAGTGACTTGAGTGTGTGCGTGATTTGATGGATCCTGGCACATGACATGCAGCTCAGTGTGACCTTCTCCTTGTCCAGCCTGGTGAGGGAGACATCTATGTGTCTCACTATGGAGTCGCCTATGACCAGGCCATTTGGTTTTGAGGTGTTTTGCCTTACAGGCTTATTTGCTGAGACACTGGTGTGTGTTGTTATGTGTAGTGGATTTGATTTGCTTTGCAGTATGTGCAAGTGGTTTGTGCTTGGGAGGTCTCTGATCTTTTGGTAGGCTTTTATTTAGTACGTTCATGCATGTCGGTTTAGGTGTTGTGATGCTGTTTTGTGTGAGAGGTGATTGACTACCTGTTTGATGTCCGATTTGTTGTTACCTGAGAGAACTGATTCCAAAGTCATAGTGTAATTACCTCTCTCACATATTGTATTTGTCTTAGGGGCAAGTGGTTGTCAGTATACATGAGGCAATTACAACTTTGCCTCAAGATTCCCATGTCAATCAGGCTAGCCATAGAAATGGTTGGAAACTGACGTCTATTATGGCAGGTTTTTACTGTAACTACTATTGGTGAGTGGACTAGATTGACCAGATTTTGCTCTAGGATTAATAAAGGGGCTTATTCTATCGAAGGCTAGGAATGAAAACCATGACAATGCTTTTCAGTGTGCAACTGAGTTTCCCACAATGCAGCAGGGAAGCTAGGGAGGGTTCACTTGCAGATGTGTAGGAGAAAGTTGTCTTTCAAGGCATTTCTGTCTATACAAAGCACTGCTGAACCCTGTTGCTCAGTGTGCAGCTACGTGCAGATGCAAAGCTTAAATACAGGTTAAGTTAAACACTTAAGCTAATTTACCAATGGGAAAGCACACATTGAGCTTTCCTCCAGTAATCTCCACTCAGTTGAGGCTCAGACTTCACACTTATGCCACAAGGGTACAGGTAGGGTGCTCCTAATGTAAGATGACTGCAATAGTGCTCAAGTGTAACAATAGAGTCTAGATTCTGCAAATCTGAATCTAGCCTATGCTATGTACTAGCTACTTAAGACAACAGAACAGCTTTTTTAAAGTGCAGAAAAATACAGTAAAAATCAGCAAAATGATAAAATAAAGTCAGCAAAGTGCAAAAGAAACTCACAAGGTACTTATTTTTTTTTTTATTTTAGCAGTGGATGCTTTGGATTTCTACAGAATCTGTTCAGACCTTTGTCAAAAGTCTCCACACATTTAAAAGCTCATGTTAAAAAAGAGCAAACCCACTCAAACGTGAGGCTTAAATACAAGTGAAATTAAACACTTTTAAGCTAAACTACCAATTGGAAAACACACAATAAGCTTTCCACCAGCAGTTTCCAACTTGGATGGGTTAGATTCAACTCTGCTTCCACCAGAGTGCAAAAGAACCCTCTTAATGTAAAACAAACTGGTTTTGAGCTCAGGTGCAATAACAAATGCTTTACAGAATTCCTGCAGTATCAGGAATCCTTGGAAATAAATTCACTAACCCTGAGAAATGTTCAACCAAATACAGAAAAAAGTGCACAACATAAGAAAGCAACACAGAACAACTTTGCAAATCTGAGAAATATTTTGGCAGACTCAGGAGAACTTTGACAAGCTCAGAACATATTTTGCAGTACCAGTGTAGGTTAAGAAATATTAGAATACTGTTAAAACAACTTAAGAGCAGTACAGTAACAAACAGATGGTGTTTTTTTAACAAGTGCAGGGTGAAAAACAGTGATAAATTCCGCCAAAACAATAAATGCAGCACAGAAGTGTTAACTAACACTGAGACAGTTACAGCAAGTGTAAAAAATACTTATATCAGCTTTGCAGGTCCAGATGGTTTTAGAAGCAATCCAAATCTTGTAGTCGCAGGTGTCCAAGCCAGGTACAGGGAAGCTCTGAATAAATAACTATAAGATGCAAATATTTTTTCAAGTTATTTATTGTATCTTACAGCATAATCACATTCATAGAAAACACTTTGAACCATTTTGATTCACATCCTCCACAGTCATGAACATACTGTTCCTGAACAGTCCTGCAAAATCAGTATGGAGTATTTTCCAACATCTTCACACAAATTCCTGTGAATTCTGTGGTACTTGTGTACACATCTTATGTTCCCATCTGACTAAGTATTCATCCTTCACACATGCTAAGTTTTATCATCTACCTTTTGGCTAGTACATGAACTTTCATGTCAGATTCTTCATTTTTAGATTACAAGATTTCCTTTCCTTGTTTCTCATGTTCCCTAGAATAATTACATATGTTAGTCAGGAGAGCCAGCTTTTCTCAGGTAAAAAAGTCAGATATTCTCGTATGATATACTTTTAAGCTCCTACCTACTTTATATCCAGTTATCACTCATGTAATTCTTACCATCTGTTCAGCTTGCACTGAAATTCCATGCAAGTGTTTTTTTCAAGAGCATATATACACTCGGTCATTTCTTGAGTTATTTTATTATTAGTTTCTCGTAAGGGAATCTTTTAGAGACCATACGCCTCACCATGCTTTTAGATGCATTATCTTCTGTCTGTAGAAGGAAGCTAATGAAATGATAGCCTAGCTCTGGCTAAATGTTGCGGCTGTCAAAGGGAGCAAACTCTTCAGCTCACCAGTATTAACAGTGTTAAATGGTTGGTAGCCAACTTCAGTCTTCTGTTGCAGGAACTGACAGAATTCATTTTCTAAAAATCAGAACCAGACCATCTTTTTTTCAATTTAATATGTTTCATCTGCTGGAAAAATAATTTTAGAAGTATAAGTGATACGCCTTTCCTCACTAAACCCACAACCAAAAATAGAAGCACTTCTCTTCTCCAAGTAAAAGCCAAAACCAAAACTCCATAATTTTTAACACAGTTGTACACACGCATTACTGTTTCCTTGGTCCTCATTTTTCCATGTTTTGGGGCTTTGGCTTTCCTCACCTAAAGGTATAACATGGTGAATCACAGCTCCAATATCAAATGTAGAATTGTCACAACCTAGTGTTAGTGGTAGATATTGACCCATTGTGCTGCAGCATTTTATCACACATTAACATCTTCATATGCTTTCCAAATTTTTCTGTGCCTTGCATTTCTACTGTTATGGGATCTGTTCCTTTTTGAAAACCTGTCTAAGAATGCTAGCTGTGTTCTGAAGTTGCAGTCACATGTTCCATAGTCATTTACTAAGCAGAGGAATCTTTGTAACAGTTTCACATACGTTGGAGGGCACGCACAATGAACTGGTTCCACATTCTCAGTAAAATGATAATTGTTTTCCTAGTGCATTCTCTAAACATTCAGTCTGTGAGTTCTAAACTTACAGTTACATTTTTTTTTACTGTCACTGCATATTTTTGAATTCTATGCAGTATTTGCTATAAGTTACTGAAGTGCTCATTATTTGCTTTGTAAGTGACTAATTATCATGTAGGTACACCATCAGACATAACTTTTCCATCAGTTTTCCATAACTCTTTGTGAAATGTTAGGGTGTAGAGCTCCCAGCATGCTTTAATCTGTTGTACATAAACAAACCTCTGTGTATATTTATGGTTTCATACTTATTAGAATCACCACCAAGCAAGACTTGTTCATAAGCAGACACTGAAACAATTTTTGAGAATGTAGTTTCATCATACAGTATGATCATTAACTCTTCCACTTCTGGAAATGGTTATATATGCTAGCAGTCTGGTTTGAAGTTTAGCTATAAACACCACACATATGAATTTTTACTTTTTACTATTGGAACAAATGGTGCAGCTGTTTCAGGTTCCTATCAGAAGAGCAAACGCTTAAATTAGCGAACGCTCTTATATCAAACTTTAAAATGTGAAACCTGAAAATGTTGAAGACACGAAACATTGATTTTTTTCCCAGGGAAAAAAATCAATGGGCTGTTCTCCAGACTTTGCTGTTTTCTCCACTGTGGTGCAATCTCGGAGTTGGTATATTTTAAGTTGGGTTTATTTTGCCTGTTTTTTTTTTTTTTTGGAACAGCAGATTTTTTCCCTGGGAAAAAAATTCGCCAATCTGTTCCTTCGACATTTTAAGGTTTAGCGTTTTTAAGTTCAATAGAAGCACATTCACTGTTTTTAGCATTCAATCTTTTGATATAGATGTGCTTTTTCCCTGTACTGCACTAGACTGGTGATCTTTTCCCTTTCCGATATAACTCCATATCGATTCTCTCCTTCATCACGAGTGCAAAGGCTGACTTTAATAAAACACTGAAAAAGCATACAGATTCAGTAAGCTGATGGCTTTAAAATCACAGTGTGCCTGGTTCTTATTAAAGTACTTCACTGTGTATTTCACACACTTTTGTAAACTTTAGCTCATTAAGTACACTTTGACTCACAGTGTTTATCTATTTCTAGTTAAGTTCCTAGACTTTTATCTGTTTCTTCTTCACCACAAAAAATATATCCAATTACCAGTGATGCAAAAATGTATTTAAAAAACTATTTTCAGCAACTTTTTTCAGCATAAAATACAAATGAATTCTCTAGCGCCTCGGCAAACTTGCCTTTAACAGAGTAAGAAATTTCTAATTCATACATACTCACTTTTATACACAGATACAACACACCCACACAATCAATCAATTAATACATAAAGAGACAATATCCAAAATTTCTACACTATGCATAAAATATTAACTAAATCAACTACAATAAATTATTACAATAAACTTTTCCATGAACAATCATAATTTAACCCGATAGGGTTTAATGTATTATATTTTAAAATCAAACATGTTTTTTTTTTTATATATATTAATAATTTGTTTGTTCACTCCTCACTTCTCATTACACTTTCTAAAACAAAGCAGTTGCTACCAATCCAATTTAGGGATATTATTATGATATTTATTAAAAGTGCAATGCTATGGGACTGTTTATTATTTTTAATAACTCTAGCATGCTCTTGCTCTTAATTCTGCAAGCAAATGTTTCTCTTGTTCCCCTATAAAATTTTTTATTACAAAAATTTCATATACAATATACACACTTCCACTGTTTACAATTAAATGTTCCATTAAAAAAATGGAACACCATTAATTATCAAAATCTTTCACTACACATATTTGCAACTGATTTACCACAAGCCACCATCCCCAATTGTTCTACTGACTTAACCATTTGTATTTTTGGCATACTAAATCTACTGTGAACTATAAAATCTTTAATACTCCTTCCCCTTCTATAAGAGAAACTCAATTTTTTATTACTCAAAAAATCAACTTCTCTTTTTACTACATCCCAACTGTATTTTACTTGTTCTACAATTTTTTTAGATAATACTGAATAAGTAGAAACAAAATAAATACTGTCACTCTCCTTCATTCCACTCTTACTTCCACCATATTTTACATTTTTCTTAACTTTATTCAAACTAACTCTTAAATTATCCATATTATATCCTCTACAACTAAATTTATTAAAACTTTCCCTAAATTCATCTTCCATTCTTATTGGATTATTACATAACCTTTTAATTCTATTAAATTCCATATATGGTATAGCTTTTAAAGTATGAGGTGGATGGAAACTTTCACCATGTAAAATTGATCCTATATCTTTAAATTTTCTATATATACACAAATTAATATATTGTCCTTGTCCTTTCAATAAAACATCCAAATAATGCACTTCACACCCTATTTGTAAACCATCGAACCTAATACCCATGTTGTTAACTTGAATTTGCTCTAAGAACAACGGAACTTGTTCTCGCCCTCCTTTATATACAAATAGTAAATCGTCAATAAAACGAAAATACTTGCACACATTTGTTAAAGAATTGATTTGTATATATGCATATATTTTCAAAATATCTCATAAATATATTAGCGTAACTAGGGGCAAAAGCTGCCCCCATCGCTGTGCCTTCCTTTTGTCTGTATAAATTACCATTAAATTCAAATATATTATTTTTTAAACACATACTGATCAAATCTACTATAAACTCCACTACTGGACTCTCACCCATATAATATTTGATAGCACCTATTCCATTTTCAAGTTTAATGTTAGTATATAAACTAACAACGTCAATAAGAAAAAAATACATACTATCTTCCCATTTTATTTTCTCTAATAAATCAAAAACATCTTTGATGTAAAATGCTAGTTTAAAAACTGTAGGTAACAAAAAATCATGTAAAAAACATGAAATATTTTGCAAAAAACCACCACTTGCTGACACTATGGGGCGTCCAGGTGGGTTATCCATACTCTTATGTATTTTCGGTATACAATAAAAGCATGGCATTCTGGGATTCTTAATACTAAATTTTTCTTTCACATCCTTATTAGAGAAATAATGTAACCTATATCCTTTATTTATCATTTCCTTATATTCTCTTTGTGCTTTCTCATATTCTAACAAATCTATTCTTTCATAAACCTTCTCTTCATTTAGGTTTGTATAACATATATTTAAATATTTAACATAATCCAAAATAACCAATTTACTTCCCTTGTCCGAAGGTTTAAATATTAATTCAGTTTTTTTTACTCAGGTTCTTTAAACATTTCCATTCTTCTTTTGAAACATTATACTGCACTTCATTCTTTCTAACAGAAAAATTATAAAATTCCCTATCCACATTATGTGTGAGTGACTTATTAAAATACTTGATATTTTCATTCCTCTGTGGAGACATAAAATCACTTTTTACTTTAATACCGCTAGTATCCAATTCATAATATGCATTTACACATTCATCTGAACAGCACGAATAGAAACGGTCATTAACACTTTCACTTAAACTATTTCCATCTTCATTACCACTTTGTTCTTGCAATATATTAACCATTTCATTATTTAAAAAAAAAAGTGTAATTTACGAGTAAAACAAAAAACATCAGTTTTCAAATCATGTAGTCTTGGTAAAACTGTGGGTATAAATTTTAACCCTTTGTCAAGCACATTTACTTCACAATCTGAATTAATTATATACTTACAATCAGTTTGTAGCTCGATATTAACAATTGCACTAGTCCCATTTGCCCTTTTTAAATGTCCGTTGGTTGTTATAACCCTCTCTATATTGTCCCTGTCCATTCCAACTCCGTTTTTGAGTTGTCGATGCCTCTCAAAGTATTCATCCCATTGCCGTTACCAGGTTTCGGAAGCATGGGGAACTCCTCTGTATCCGTCTCTCCTTCCGTATGTGAGAGCCCGCTTTCGCCTGAAGTGAATCCTTGACCCTCCTTCCTTCCATTGCTTTTCTTACGTTCAAACTGAACTTGCTGACGTTTAGCCCTCGGATTTGTTATCACTAGGAACGCTCGCTTGTTCTCGTAATCACGTAGATCCCTATACAATTTATTCTTCTTGCGCTCAATTATTTCTTGTTCATACAATACTAGCTGTTCATTAGTCTTAACAAGAAATTGCTGTAATTCATCATGAGTAACTTTATGAGAAATGTCTTTACATACATTTTTAATTTCTTCCCTTAGTTTATGTTTTTTAAGTATGTCTCTTTCCACTAATATACGCACCCATTCCAAACTGCATCTATGAGCAGCTGCAACCCATCTATCATGGAATTGTTTATCTTCCACCAGGGAAAAATCAAACGGAGTGGAAGGGTTTTTCACAGCTCTTAACCCCCGAGGGGTTATATCCAACTCCTCATACCTTTGTAAACTCTGCAAGTTTAGAAATACAGACGTTTCTTTGAATAGCAATTTTTCAATATTAGCATACAAGTCTCTGATTTCTGGTGTTACTGAAAGTTCCGTTTTTTTACCTACTTTAGAAAAAGGATTTTGTTGCCATAATTTTCTGTCTTGTTGCCATTTGTTATACACTGTTGAAACACCCTCCGAACTAGGTGTTTCTTCTCTTCCTTGCAAAACAGATGAAGTAGCAGATGAGCCATTCGCTCCATTGGAGATAATTAAAAAACTGTCCATGGATTTCTGTGTACCTTCCATCGCTGTCTCCCGAAATATCCTGGGCAACCCTGAAAACGAGTCACTGGCCATTAAGTTGTAAAACCACAATAAAGATGCACGAAAGATGTTCTTCTTCACCACAAAAAATATATCCAATTACCAGTGATGCAAAAATTTATTTAAAAAAAACTATTTTCAGCAACTTTTTTCAGCATAAAATACAAATGAATTCTCTAGCGCCTCGGCAAACTTGCCTTTAACAGAGTAAGAAATTTCTAATTCATACATACTCACTTTTATACACAAATACAACACACCCACACAATCAATCAATTAATACATAAAGAGACAATATCCAAAATTTCTACACTATGCATAAAATATTGACTAAATCAACTACAATAAATTATTACAATAAACTTTTCCATGAACAATCATAATTTAACCCGACCGGGTTTAATGTATTATATTTTAAAATCAAACATGTTTCTTTTTTTCTTAATATACACTTAATTTGTTGTTCACTCAAATACTCACTTCTCATTACACTTTCTAAAACAGGTTACTACCAATCCCTCAGGGTTATCATTATGATATTTATTAAAGTGCAATGCTATGGGACTAGTATGTTTATTATTTTTAATATGTCTAACATGCTCTTTAATTCTGCAAGCAAATGTTCTCTGTTTCCCCTACATAAAATTTATTACAAAGACATTTCATGCCATATACAACTCCCTCTGTTTTACAATTAAATGTTCCATTCGTAAAGAATGGAACACCATTAATTTTATCAAAATATTTCACTACATATTTGCAAATACTACATTTACCACAAGCCACCATCCCCAATTGTTCTACTGACTTAACCATTTGTATTTTTGGCATACTAAATCTACTGTGAGCTATAAAATCTTTAATACTCCTTCCCCTTCTATAAGAGAAACTCAGTTTTATCTGTTTCTATTTATTTTTTTGTTTTTTCATAAAACATCATAGCCATAATATAAATTAGTATCTCTAGTGATTTATTTGTCAACATTCTCTCAGATTTAATCAATACAGCTGCTCCTGTATCCACTTCCAGATCAAGCAGATATAAATAAGTCTCGTTATCATTTAAAACTGAAATTTAGAAATGCTTTTCATACAGTAATCATTAAAAATGTAATTTATATTTTACTTAGGATTGCAGATAATTGCAGCATCCTTGTTTTGCTTGACCCAGCCTCCAACAGTTATGACATTTTGCTGCTTTTTTAAAGTCACAGTGCTGTGGGCTGTGATCTTTGTTGCTACAATGATACTACTGTGTTTACATTTCTTCTTATGTGACTAAATTTTAATTTAATGTACTATTCCCGCAAGTGTATCTTGATTCCCTAAGTATAGGATATTTCTGTTTGCTGTTTCCATACTTTGTACTATTTTGAATGATTTTGGTTTAAAATGTTACATTTTATTTGGATAGCAGTATTTTCTGACAAGCTTCTTTGTAAATACCATTAATGATCCATGCCTTAATGCTTCAATGATCTTCACACCAAATTCATAGGACAGTGCTTTAACTCATCAACTTGTTAGCTTTCTGGTTGCAATGATAAAAATCTTTAAACTATTATGCATGATTTCAGTTTAAAATGTCTCTTTAGCATTTTATTGATCTGTTTATAGTTTTTATGTTTTAGTTTCTGAAGATAATCCACATTGATAAGTAACCTAAATGCAGAAATAGCCACCGAACTGACCAATACCTTCTGTAATGTCATTCACCTTGAAAACTGTTCACTTCCCTCTATACATGCTGACAACAATGCCACGTGTGGCTTACATTTAAATTCCTCCTAGGTCATCTTGCTGCAGTGTGCATATTTACATTTCCTTGTTTCTACTTTTTTCTCTTTAATGTGGTGAGACTTAAGACACAAGGCTGTTATTATATAATTTAGACATACTTTATTGACGTACAGACCCATTTTACTTCAGCCTGGCTCACTTCTATAGACACTCCCTGTCAAATTGCTGAAGAGCAAGGATTGATGTACCGCAACTTAATAGCATAAATCATGTAGATTAGCCCTTCAGTGAGTATAAGGCTTATAGTAGAAAGGACATTAGTGCTGATCCCACCATTGTAGCTAACAAATGTAAAATGGCATGCAAGGAAGGAGAAAGAAAAGCATTAAAATAATGCAAGCACTGAGATGAGTAAATATATGACCAGATCTGTTTTTGACTGCTACCACTTTAATATCAAGAGAGATGCATGGGCATCATTTTTCCAAGGCTCAGTGTTAGAACTGATGACTCCGATCTTTCACAGACTTGAGTTAAAATCAAAGTTACAACTCCACTTCAAATCTACCAGCCCCTAAATTAAATGAACTACTTAACCCTTCTGTCAACAACAAAAATATCATAATATTTTATGGCAATTCCAGCAAGGATAATTAACTTAAGGTCTGTTCCCCTTACTATTATGGAACAAAGTTGTGTAGAAATTTTAAACTAATGCACAGTGTTCATTTAGTGAGATTGTGCTCTAATCAAAATCAAATGACTATCTTTATGGCAAAGCGCACTCCTTTAGCAGTTGACAACTGCTATTGAGCTTTGATGGCTCCCAAACAAATGATCAAACAATAAATTAATATAACTGAGTTTAAAAGTCTAGCTTCTCCCTTTGAAAAAGTAGTTCTTGAGAGCAACTGAAGGGTAACCCCCACAGTGGGGAAAAATACCATACTGTTTCTTTAGCAAAATAAAAAATACAGCAACATAGACAGAACAAGATATCTTTTATTAGCTCAACTTTGAGTTTAAAGTAGATCATGAAGCTTTTTGACTATATCAGACCTTCATCTAAAACTAAGAAGCTGATAATGCAAGATATATTGCTTTAATATCACTATATGGGGCAAGTGAATATAAAATACATAATTGTTTTCCTATTGACTACAGGACATATTAAAATACATACACAAGAAAATAAAATATTCTGCATAGCTCAAATTATCAGTCATGTGGCACAGATGCTTGAAACATGCCCAGTACAAAATCATACTCTGAGATTTAATGTTTCCCACACTGGTAAAATATTGATGTAAATACATCTCTGTACAGAAAAAGGTGTCTCCATTTGAGTTTTGCTGGAGGAAAACTGATGATTTAAATGTTAATTAGCTAAGTCCTGTCATCTTGAAATTGCACAGCTGATGGTTAACTTGACAGAGTGATTCACATAATTGCCCTTCCAAATTTAATTTTTCTCTAGGAGAAAAAAATGAAAGGCTTTTATGACACTTTTCACCCATTCACTACTGAGGGAGGAGTCACAGTATGGGTGTGTGTGTGTGTGTGTGTGTGTGTGTGTGTGTGTGTGTGTGTGTGCGTGTATAAGAGTCTCTAAGGGCATGAGTACAGATGAATGCAGACGCAAAGCTAGGGCAGGGTAAAGGGAGAAACTGCCCCAGGCACAAAGTGTTAGGGCATCTGAGGCTGATCCAGCTATACTGATTGCTCTGTAATACATACCAGCTTTTAAAAGCTGGTATTGTACTTGCAGTCAAACCAGAGTACTGTAGCACTCTGTGTGCTGACTAAATTGGAGCAACTGCTTGCTACATTTGTAGAAAGCAGTGTGTTGCAGTTTAAAAGAAAACAGATTTCATTTTGTCTAACTAAAAAAACAGCGCTCTGTGCAGATTATGCATTACTGCAGTTTGCTACAGTTTTTTTTTTTTTTAACTAAAACCTGAGCACTGTAGTGCTCCATGCACGGTATACACTATAGCAACTGCAGTAAAACCAGAGGGCTGTGGTGCACTGTGTGTGGTTAAAATTGTAGCACCTATTTACTACATTTGCTGCTATCAGTTTGTTACAGTTTAAAAGGAAAAAAAATTATTTGTTTTTTCTCAAGTAAAATCTGAGGAAGAAGGGATGGGGGGACAGGGTGCAGAAACAGCACCTGCTTGGCTCCTGCACTTGTATGCTGCTGAATAAATGGATGTATATCTGTTGGTCTGACTGAGTGGTTGCACTACAGAAGATAAATACATGATGCAGACTGTGTGTGTGTGTGTGTGTGTGTGTGTGTGTGTGTGTGTGTGTGTGTGTGTGTGTGTGTGTGTGTGTGCATCTTTATATGTGTCTGTGTACAAGCATGGAGTGTCTATGTTACTGTGATGCATGGGCCACCAGAGCGAACACTAGTGCAGTCTGGTCTGACAACAGGTCTATATCACTTCATTATATCCCTAATGAGTGAACACCTATTCGTTAAAACTTTTTTATCAAAGCTGATAATCATTGAATGACATATTTTTCCTAGGACAAACTAACTGTTGGCCATCATCTGGAATTTGTCCTTTTCCCAACTGTATTGTGATCTCAGAGTTGGTATATTTAGTTAGGGGGTGGGGGGGTGCAGCCCCCAAATTGGGGGGTGTGGGGGAGCACCACCTGGGTAGGTTTCAAATGTTATGATTTTTTTCATGGTTGCTTGGTTGGCCTATCGTTGGTCTGCCCTAGGTAACATTTTTATTAAAACTGCATTTGATGATTAGCGGCTTCGATAAAAAAATGTTCGCTCATTGGTGATTCAACAAACTGATATAGACTCTCTGACAACATGTTTGATTCAGGGACATGGTAATGAACTGCTAATGAAGTACTTCTCTTTGTGGTTTTACCATGCCTCTGAACATAAGCATAAATCTGTTTTTAATACCTTTTCAATGAATTTCAAAGAGCATATCACCTTAAATTTGATGTAGAGAGAGTCAGTTATTGCATTAAAATGCAGAAGAAGAAAAGTATGAAATGTTTTAATAATAAAAAAAATAAATGTTGTTAAAGCAATAAACAGTGGAAGGACCCAGGGTTATTCCTACCATTCATTCATACTGGTTAGCCACTTAATCCAGTTCAGGGTCGTGAGGGAGCGAGACCCTGTCTCAGCAGTCAGTAGCCTCAAAGTAGGAGAGTTTATCGTGAAGAAGCTGTCGACTCCCTGCAGAACACAAACACACACACGCGTGCACACACACGCACGCCTGCACACATGCACACGCACGCACACACACACGCACAAACACTCACGCACTCTCATGCAGCACATACACCTACAGCATATCTCTGGGATGTGAGAAGAAGCTGGAGCATCCAGCAATAGCCATGGAGGCACAAAATGGATGTGCAGACCCACACAGAAGACACCTCAGCCGAGAACCAAACTAAAGGACTAAGTAATGTGAGGTAGCAACCCTATCTGTTGTACCACTGTGCCACCTGTATTCCCAACAGATTATCTAATAGTGGGCAAGTGTTGTGATAAGGCAGAAAGGCTGACTAGACTGGTAGAAAGAGGCTTTATGATTCAAAGTTGTTATTCAGGGACATAGCTCATTACGCTTAGAGTGCCTCAAGATTCCTTTACTTGTGCCCCTCCATTTTGACATATTTATAAATTACCTACACACTGCTTCCAAGCACAAAACTTTTGCATAATATGCAGATGACTACACTCATCTTCTAGAAATTATTAATGAATCCTTTAAGTCCATAGAATCTTGGCTAGACAACTCACAACTCCTACTTAACCCCATAAAAGCAGAACTACTTCTTTTCACCCCTAAAACATTCTCCCAAAGCAAAATCACATCTTTAAATAACACCCTGATTGAACAGGTCCCTAAGACCAAACTCATAGGAGTCACCATTGACTAACTTTGACCTACACTTCCATACTGTTATTTAAAAAAACTACCAAAATCTCAGCCTCTTATATAGAACAAAACATACCTAACAGACAGAACTAGAGAAACCATAACTAAAGCCTACATCCTACTTATCCTACTCTGTGCCTTCCCACTTTTTACTAACCTACAAATTTCCACATAAACAAAGCCAGAACAAAGCTACAATATAATTGTTCACTTTACTGCAAATTGTCCCTTTAGAACTCATCACTGTTCTTCTCTTAAACAACTAAATTGGACTGAGCTCTCATATCACCTGCACTATAGTCAGCTACTACTAGCTCATGCCCTAATATACTAGACTGATAAGTATCCAGCACTAAAAGGCATGCTTCAACACTACCAACCTACCAAAGCTCTTCTCTCTAAGGATAAACTCCTCCTCTCTGTCACTAAAGCCCAAAGTGCATCGGAAGCCTCCTTATACTCGGACTCTGTAGTTAACCCTCTGGAATGTCCTCCCACATGCTCTCAGGCTTCTTGAAAACCAAAAGGCTTTTAAAACACATCTAAGAGGACACCTTAACACCTCTCAACATCCTGGCTCTGTAGCTGTACATCTCTGGGATAAATATAAGATCTTGGCTTTCTTCTTCCTCTTCTGCTATACCTCTGCTCTCCTCTGTTCTGTTACCAACTATTACTAATTTCATGTACATCTCAAAATTACATCAACTTTTTTTTCTATCAGCCTTTATAAATAACTCAGTACTTTGTATTGTGACATCTGTCCTACTGCATAGTTATTTATTTAATAACTATATCTACATAGGATAAGATTAGCATAAGAAACCTTACTACTTTTTGTATAGTTACTATCTTATCTATTTTGACATTGTAAAATTTATTTTAATTATATTTTGCCTGATACCCGGTAAACAAATGTAAATTTAATAAATAAATAAGTAAATAAATAATAAATAAATAAATAATTAATAATTAATAAATACATTAATAAATAAGTAAATTTAATAAATGTAAATTATGTAATTTAAAAATATTTGTGCCCAGACTTCCCCAGTCAACAAATGTACCCCCCACATGCTCACCTGTGTAATCCTCTTCAGCCTAGAAAGTACATGAGTATGGTCAATATACCTTTTTACTACTGAGAAAATACCCTGAAATGATAGACTTAAGCACAGATCCTGTTTAGCCAACTACTGTGGAATAATGAGGGATGGTAAGTCCAGGTGCAGGTGTGAAAGGGAGAATAGGGTTGCTTAAAGGTCAGAGAGATCCAGAATAAAATTAACCTAAAAAATAATTCAGCCAGTTTAACAAATAGAGCTGTGCTTGATAATAATGTAGTTTTACCATCTGTCAAGTCACTTTGAATAGAAAATCATGTTCTTAAATCAGAATTTCACTTTCTGTGCACTACTTAATATGTGAAAGGCAAGGAAAGAGCTTTCTTTTCATCAGTGCAAATTCCATTTAGAATTACCCTCTATATTCCATTGCTCATAAAACATTGTATTAACTTCAGGTTGTGTAATTTGTTAACAACCTTTAGCATTATACTGAGTCAGATAAAGTCCAGATAAGTGATATTCACAGCCCCTACCTTTACTGCAGGAGTCATCCACCTGGATTAGGAACTGGACTAGTTTCATCCAAAGCTCTCTCCATTAGCTTCACCTAACATAATTTACTGCAGTGGATCTATGCTTTATTAGGGCACATTAAACTTTTAGTGCCCTTATGCTTCTTTTCCATAGCTTTTATTTCATGTGTGATGGAATGGATGTCAGACCATGCACACTGTTGTTACTGCTCCTTCCGCACCAAACCTGCTGCAAATAAATGTAACTCATTTAAAATGTGGCCTTTAATAAATGCATGTTTTAAGTATACAGCAACCAGAATCAGAAACTGCTTAGCTCCGCTGCCCCGGGAGCAAATTCCCCACCAAGTCATCAGCATACAAACTTCTAATAGCTGTTTTGTATATGTCATCACTGCCATTGGGACTTCTATGATTAGCAGTGATTCCTGCAATTTGAGAGATTTCTCCGTCCTTCATAACCATGGTGTTGGTGTATATATTATAAATACCTGGAAAGATAGGAGCAAATAATTCAAATGACCACCTGAAAAACTTTTGGACATTCATATTTGTCATGAAGTAGATTCATAGGCAATGAATAAGCAATATGTTGTTCTAATGAGGAACCTGACAGATTAAATTTACTTGAATTTGTACATCACTTGAGTCTATGGTTTGCAGATTTAAACTGCTGAACACTGAGGGATGACCTATAACAAGTGCAGCTGTATGACCATGGTTTCACTAATGATCTTTAGACATGATTATCAGAGAAAGACTGATAAATTAGTTACTACAATAGTGTGATGGGGTCATGTCAAGTGAAGTTTAATATTTCACAAGGGTTTAAACATTTAGTTGACTGAAATACTTTGTTAGTTTTGAATATTTGAGCACAATATGCAACAAAGTTTCAAGTGTGTGTGTGTGTATGTCTGTATGTATGTGTATGTATGTATGTATGTATATATATATATATATATATATATATATATATATATATATATATATATATATATATATATACATATATATATATATATATATATATGTATATATAGATCCCTTACTAAATGCTGAATGCACACATTCCCAATGCCAAAATACCAAGACCAATGACCTGAAACGCCAAAAAAACAAAAATCAAAAACGGCGAAATTCAAAATCGCGAAAAGTATACCAAACATACAGCACACACATAAACATTCACGCACCCTCGCCAGAACCCAAACAAACAAACCTACATTACAGCAAGCCCCCCTGCACCCCCCATGTGAGGGGCTTTGCCCCTACTTAAATATTCTTACTCCAAGGTCGCACTACACAGACACACATGAAAAAACCACACACACACACACACACACACACACACACACACACACACACACACACACACACACACACACACACACACACACACACACACACACACACACATCACATTCACAACACACACTTGCACACGGACTACAACCCCTAACCAACACGCACACAGAAATCCTTACCCTACCCTTCCACCTACCCATTCACAAACCACGCACCAGAACGGCGAATTTCAACATCTCTGATCATCGGGATTTTGAAAATCACGCTTCTGATCTTTTGGTATTGTGGGGTTTCAGCACTCTGGTCTTGATAGCTTGAAATTTGAGATTTCAAACTTTCGAGAGTGTGTAGTGTACCCATATATATGAAACATACAGCACAGTGCAGAAAATTAGGGAAACTAAGATCGGGGGAGAGTTGCTATGCCTTGCATTCTTATTTTTTTTTTTTTAACAAGTGTATGTTAATTGCAGTGTGTGTGTGTGTGTGTGTGTGTGTGTGTGTGTGTGTGTGTGTGTATACATGAGCATGACAGAGTATGTGCATGTGTTTCTACCTACATATATATGTATGTGCTGCGAGTCTGTCTCTGTCTATGGTCCTAAAACTGGTTGGGTTTGTGTTTCTATGAATATGTCGAAGGGAATATGTGTGTGTTCATGTAGATCTTAAATACTTGCATACCTTATATTTTGGATGCAAAATAGTTCTTTCAACAACAACTTCATATACTACATCAAGTTTGAAATATTAGGCGGAGGAACTATTTTATATCAAAAATATAAACACTATATAATAATAATAATGATGATAATAATAATACAAAACAATTTAACGGATATCCCATTCTCTAAGCACAATAATGCCTTTCAGGTTGTGTGTTATTGTAGAAATAATGCCCTTCCTGCGAAGAATAGGCTATCCCTATCACGCATTATTACTTGCATGTTATGTTATGCTATATATTGTATGTTGTATGTTATATGGTATGTAAAGCAATTTGATGGGGCAGTAGTCATGTACACCTGACTGGATTTAGTGTTGAAAGCTGAGCTATAATATGTGATTGGGTTGATTGAAAGACTGGGGGGGGGGGTGAATTGGCTATGTTCTTTGACTCTTTTGTTTATACTGTCATATTCTGGGCATACAATTGCCAATGATTAAGTGAAGGGATTTTTATTCCTTATTTGATGTTTACTATATTTATTTATATAATTTGTTTAAGTTTAATATGAAAAATATTGTTATGAAACACTGCATGTCAAGATTTTTTAAGATGGTATATTTCAGGGGTTCACTGCTGTTAGTAGCAATATCTGTCAGCGCTTGAAATAACTAGATTTCACAAGTACTGTGGGGGAAGTTTATGTTATTGGACTTTGTGATTTGCTATTGTTTGTAGCTACATATAGAATAGATTTTGTTGCCTAAATTATAAAGAGTATTATGTTTATTGCACTGGTATACAAGTAAGAGGTCTGAGTTCAAGAGGGGTGGGATACTGTGTGTGCAGTTCCCATTCATGTTAGGTTATGTGTTATAGGTTCCAGGTTTTATACTAGGTTAGCAGTCTTTAAGACCATTTAAAAACTAGCCAAATAAATCCTTTGAATTACTATGTAATTCAATAATAATCAATTCATTTGTCTAGAAGTGTTTCACAAGGTAAAAATGTATGGCTGCCCTTCTAATTAGCAAGATTAACTATGAAAATAGCCACAAAAAAAAAAATACAGAAAAGTTAGCAGTAACAAACTTACTACAGAGAAAATTTGTGTATATAAATTTTAGTGAACAAGCACAGTGCAATGTATAATCAGTTCTTCCTGCTTCCGGTAGAAATGTGGGATGCTACTAAGAAACATGCTTAAAAAACAGAGTGACAAAAATGATGGAAAACATAAGCTGCATTATTTAGGAGGTGTAAAATCTATAGACGTTAATGAACTATATTGCAAAATTCTACCACACAAGGTCAATTGCGTTTGTTTCAGAAAAGTGAGTTGTAAGATGTGTCTTCATTCTTTAAATTATTGCTACCACTTTTATGTCGGTCATGTAGTCTGATTTTTCTGTATACTAGGCAGCTTCAAAAATCACACGTGATAAAGGGGATTCAGAAAATTGTGTAAAGGTGCAATTCAAACCAAAAATAGGGATATACCTCCAAGAATAGAGGCATCCTAAATCAGACCTGAAAGTAAGAGTATTCCTCCAAAGTAGGGACAGTTGAGAGGTCTGGAACTCCTCCCCACCCCTGTCCCTTTATACTAGGCAGAGACACTCCATCCTGTCTTTTACTATCATGTTTCTTTCTTTCCTTTCTGCCTTTCTTCTGTAACCATGGTCTCTCCCTACAGTCATTACCTTGTATTCTTAGAAGGCTCTTGATGAAAGTTACTGTTATGCTTTTTGCGTTTCCTTAATGAATAACATCCACAAGATTATTTTATTCTTAATAATGCTTTTGCATAATTTACTTCACAGCAGTGTTCTGAAGCTTTACTTCCCAGGGATATTCTTCTCATTGTACAATCTGAAGTCATGTCTGAAAACAATATTTAACTCAGTGTGACTTTCCTAATGACAAATACTCAAACTAAAAGTTGATATTTAATTTTCTCAGTTGCTAAAGTGATGATTTGAAAATATGTTGTAGTTCGAGCAAACTTTCAGAAATCAGACTGAGTCCATGACCAAACACATACAAGGCTGCCACTGTCTCCAGCTGGAGCTCAGTTTTGAAAATTGTATTTCACAGCTAGTTTTACATCAGTTTAGATGAGTGATGTATGGTATTGTTATAGTTCAGCTCTCCCCTACTATTACTCTGTGTATGTTTTTGTCGCCTTCATTTTGACTTCAACATGCAATGATAATAACCTGAATATCTAAAGCTTACCAGCTTCCACATTGCCAGGCTGCCCTAGAGCAACTGTTTCCAAAGGCTGTTGTGCTTGATTCCAGAAGACAGTGTTTCTATAGTAACCTGAGGGTGGCTACCACATGTGATTTAGACCACTTTTAGTGTGGATCCCTTTTTATGGCTGGACTTACAGTTAAGACCGACAGTTTGCTTTGAATGAAGAACTCCATTCTATTGTCCACAAACAACATGCTAGATGCAGGCTGTAGCTACTTCCATATCTCTTAACCACTTAGCGCAATAAATCTAGAGAAAGCCTAAAATAATGAGGGGCAAAGGCCCAAAAATAGGGATACATTTTAAATATTGCTTTTCTAAACTTAAATATTGCTAAAATAAAATGATTTATGCTAACATGCATTTTCTGAAGGATGTGAAATCTGAAACTCTAATGCATGTTATTATTTACTGACTTCAGTCTTCACTGATTCCCCAGAAAGCCACAACATGTATGAGGCAAAAATCTGGGCATTCGGTGAAGATCTGGACAGCTGACAGGTATAGCTACCTCCCTAGTCCTACATTAGTCCAAAACAGTGTACATCATTCTGCCCCTTACCTGCAGTTTCCTACTTTAGCTGCTAGTGTAAAACATTTGTCTGCCTCTGTATGCTGCCTCTTTCCTTATATCTCATAATGACACTATCAGGCAACACAAATAAATAAATAAAATATTTCTTGCCAAATTGACTTATATAGTCCCAACAGTGATAGCAAAACTGCTACAAAGAATCACTGTATGTAGCAAATAGCTGATCCAGCTTTTACTCTCCAAGCATATATTAAGAACATGTTGAAAGAAAAAAGGTGGAAAAAATAGTAAACAAAAACCAGCATCTATATGAAAATGCAGTATTAAGACATTTGCACCTTTTCATTTATTTTGACCGTAGGTGCCCATAAGACAATTCCTCCACAGACTTTCCTAGGTATGTAAAGAAATGGAAAAGAGTGACCTAGGTACAGGAAGGATTTCCCTGTTTGATGAGATGGCTCATACAGTTAATGCCTTGCTCACCACTGCTGTCCTAGGGCAAGGAGAGTTCTGGGAGTTAGAGTTCTGCCTGGTAGTATGGTACTCAGTCATTTAGAGTCTGTCATGGCAGACATCTTAGGACATGCACAGTAGTATGCATGAACAGTGTGATGCCATTTCCAGCCTAAATGCAGGCTACAAAGAGAAAATGATAAAGATCCACTAAAGAATGGGCTGAGAAGGACTCGTACGTCATTCTGACCCAGTCGAATTAATGTATGATTATTATTTTGCAGGTGGAGAGACCATTCCCCCGTAGTTCATATGAGAAGAAATGTCTGTGCATGACAAGGCTGAAAATAACTGCACATGAGTAGTGTTCAGTCTTGCTTTGCATAATTTGTTTTGTATGCAGTGGGTTTTATTTCAGTATAGCCAGGGGTCTGTGTGTTTGGCAAAACTTACAAATAAATAAAAGTATATTTCACAACAACTCACCGTTGTAAAAGCTGTCACCTCTGACAGATGAAGTTTTTTTTTTTTATTATGACAATTATAAAATACAGTTTATTAGTCAGTTAATCAATCCATTTGTGTTTAAAACCTCTTGGTTTTTAAAAGAAAATCTCATGTCTCTCTCTTTCTCTCTCTCTCTATATATGTATATATGTATATATATGTATATATATATATATATATATATATATATATATATATATATATATATATATATATATATATATATATATATATATATATATATAAACCATAACTGATAAGTGGTGGACATACCTACTACTGTGCAAAGATCTCTCTTTGCATTATGCTGCACTTCAATGGACTTTAGAGATATTTATACTAGTGCTGGATATCTATATCTATATCTATATCTATATCTATATATACACACACACACACCACACATGGTTGCAATACACTCGAGTGAACATTCTTTTTTTTCTGGCTGGTGGGCTGTTCTGTGATCAAGACCAGGGTACAACAGAATCTGGGAATTTCTCCTTTACCCACTGTGTTTCAATATTTTGTCTTGATATTTTGAGGTATCTATACTAAGAATGACACACATAAATATGCATATAGATATATATATATATATATATATATATATATACACACACAAATAAGTATGAAGTGGCGTGCTATATTTTTCCGGCACTGGGTATTGTCTGTGTTGTAATATATGCGCTTGCTGAAGTATAGCTCAAAATGTTTTTGGACTAGAGACTGTAAAATGTAAAGTTGTGACAATAAAGGAGGAAATAAATTATTGGCATGCAAAGAAGAACATCATCATCCAATAACCTCAGCAGATACCAATGAATACTACAAATTAATTTAACAAATATCCAAGCAAGAATGTTCTCTGTTGTGATTTCCTTGGAACTTTTTTCTTGGACTCCACTGAATAAGAGATATGTTCAAGTTGGGCAATTCCATTTAACAAATAAAAATGCAGTAGTAATTATGAATGAGCAAATGTCTATTATTCATCCGTGAAAGCATACTCACAGACATTATTGTAGTTATGCTGTTAATCAGCTGCTTCCTGTAGTCAGGGGTATAGGGTTGGATTCCTTCCACCTCCGTTTCTTTTCAGGTGACTGAAAAAGTCACTTGACCAGATAGTACTCATGGGTCATCCTCATAAAGGTACACTTTGGTTCAGCAGACTTACATGGTTAACAAATGTTTTAAAATAAAATAAAATATTTGTAGTACATCACGTCTGTGTATGGGCAGTTCAAGGTGTGGGGTTGAATAGAGTGCTGAAAAATGACCACAGGTGGCAAGACAAATCCAAGGAACAAAATATAATCCACAGAAACAAGTTTTAATTCATAAAAACAAGTAGTGTATGTGGTTTCGTCTTGCTTCTGTGAGCAAGACTTCATCAGACAAACAGAACTAATGCAAAATGCAGCTATTTAAAGTGTCACATGCTGAACATCAATTGGCTTCTAAAAGCAAAAGTTACAGATATTTAAAAACATTTCAATATAAATACAAATGCTAAATGAATAAGCATGAATAAACAAGCAAGCATGAATAAAACTGACCAAGAATGAACATGCACGCTGAGGATGACCTAATTCTTAAAATATAAAAAACTTGGTTTAAAAACTGTGATAAATAATTACTTGAAGTGCAAAATGAGCAATTCATTTAAAAAAAATACCCACTAGTAAAATTAACTATTACCCAGCCTGGCAGTTAACTAATATAATACAAAAAATACAAAGAGTATAGAAAAGTAATTCTACTAAGGTCCAATGATGTAAACAAACAACAAATGTACAGAAGAAATGTTCAATTACCTCTGCAGACACTTCAGTTTTAAAACACAAGACAAGGAACATAAATCATTTAGTCCTGGAGCATTATAGGCATTCAGTTTTATTTGCCATAATAATTTGCACAGTTCTAGTTTAAGGGTGAGGGGTCCCCCCCCCCCCGGGATCTTGTTCAATTTTATCAATCACCCTAAACTTGAAACTGTGCTGGGGGTGTTCGTGCACATGCTTAGCCAGTGCATTCTCCAAATTTAACTTCCTGATGCTGTAAATATGTTCGTAGACCCTGTCCTTGAATCTACGATCAGTTTTACCGATGTAGAAACAAGGGCAGAGGTTGCAGGTTTCTAAATAGACCACTCCCTTGGTGGCACAATTAAATCTTTTATTTATATAATATTTTCTCCCTCTAATGGAGAAGGCATTACCCACCTCCATAAATCTACACTGGGAGCAGCTCTCGCATTTATACATGCCTGGAGCTCTCACAACTGTTTCTACATCGGATCAATCAAATTGCATTAGTTCTGTTTGTCTGATGAAGTCTTGCTCACAGAAGCAAGACAAAACCGCTTACACTACTTGTTTTTATGAATTAAAACTTGTCTCTGTGGATTATATTTTGTACCTTGGATTTGTCTTGCCACCTGTGGTCATTTTTCAGCATTTTTTGCAGTTATTTTTTACAAGTTTGTTAGTGTTGAATAGAGTGGTATTGTCATGAAGATAAAGCAAGATATGTTTGATATTGGAAGGGTATGCTGAGTTGGATTGCAGTAATAATTTCACACAGAGGATATTGTGTGGGTAACTGACTAGTATATACCAACTCTTACCTGACCATATTGTTGGGGATTATATGTCAACAATGGCTTCATATTGCTCTTGCACATCAGGCATCTAAATCAGAGAGATGTCTGCCTCTGGAAACAGTACTACAAGTGAATTCTGAAGTCTGTTATATCATGTAGCTGATTGCAAGGAGTGCAGTGATATGCTGTTCCCTGAAAGGACATTATAATGTTACTGCATATTGAGTGATTTTCTTCATGTTTGTATGAGTAGATGTTCTATAAGTTGTGTAAGTTCTATCACTTAGTTTTATCATCACTGGCACTGACTAAGTTGGATTGGTAATAATACATGGGAATGCACCCTGTAGTAGTAATAGTGCTCAGACAGAGACCTAGATACTCACCAGCCAACCTAATGAATGATTTATACTGATAGCTGTTGATAGTACAACAGTAATTAGAAGTGGACTGTTCCTATGTTCATAGGTGTGTACTAGGCTAATGGCCCTGGAGCCTATATAAGCCTAGCCCAAGAAAATTCCCTGGCATCATGCCGTTCAAAGCTAGTTCCCAGTGCCCCTGTCAAGCAAGGCCACTGAAGTGATCCCTGGGATGAATTTCCTATTGCCCATCCACTCGTCAAGATTTCTCTTAAAGAGGGCCAGTGAAGTGCTCTGCTTGACATGAATGGGAAGTTTGTTCCAGAGTATGGGAAGTCTCTGGGTTAGAACCCTGTCACTCCAGCATGTTCTGTTTATTGTGGTAATGAGGTTTAGGTCCCTGGAGCATATTGCATGGAGGGATTGGGATTTCTTTAGGAGTATATCTGGCAGTTCTTGGTCAGACATGGCTTTGTAGGTCAAGCAGAGATTGCTTCTAAGTAGGCGATAAGAGACAGAGTATAGCTGGAGTTTTTTTAGTATGTCCATATAGGGCATGTGTCTAGGCCTAAGATCCTCTTAGTGAGGTATTTTTGTGGCCTTTCCAGTTGTTGTAAGTGTCTAGTGAGGTACATACCAAATGAGGTGTTGTATTCTATAATAGGTCTAATGAGGGACGAGTAGAGAGGGATTATGACCTCTTTCTTCCTAGATGAGAAACCTTTTGTAATGAGATGTGCTACGTAGAAGGACTTTCTGACTACATTGGCAATGTGGTTATCAAAGGAGAGGTTGCTGTCAACCTGTGTCCTCAGGTCTCTTATCACACCTTCAGTGTTTAGTGGACTACCGCCTATGTGGTAGTTCATGGGCACCAAATTTTTCCTAAAGGGAATGACAATGCACCTTTTGGCATTGAGCTTAAAGCCATGGTTCTGGCACCAGTCACTGGTGTCAGTGAGGCCTTTCTGTAGAATGTCTGCATCAGTTGGAGAATCAATAATGGCTCCCAGTGTGCAATCATCTGCGAACCTGGTCAGCCAGAGTCCCTTTGTGTTAGCTTGAACTTCAGAGAAGTAGATGCCAAACAGGAGACTGCCTAGGACCAATCCCTGTGAGACACCACTTGTAACTGGTCTGCTACTTTCACAGTGTGGGTTCTATCAGTGAGCCAGTTGGCAACCCATCTTATGGCATAGGGGTTTATGCCTAGTTTAGTGAGTCTATCTGTGATTCCTGAGTGAGGGATGGTGTCAAAGGCCTTTGCAAGCTCTAGGAAGGCTGTGTGAACTACCTTGCCCTCATCCACAGCTCTGGTGACAGACTCGACGTTTATCAGGTTGAGTAGCATGATCTACCTTTCACAAACCCAAACTGCGTGGGGTCCAGAGTTTGGAGATTCCCTATGTCCTTATTTATAAGGTCCATGATGGGCTCCATAGCCTTACATATCAGACTTGTCAAGCTAATGGGGTGGTAGCTCCCAGGGTCTGTAGTCACTCCCCCTTTTTGGAGTGGGATGACCATCGCAGTGCACCATTCGGTAGGAACAAAGCCTGAAATGAGGCTGTGATTGAATGGGGTACTCAGGTGTGGTGCCACTTCACTTTGTAATTCATGTAGAACACAGCCAGGTATATTATCAGGTCCCATGGAAGCTGTATTCTTGGCTTTGGACAGTGTTTTTTACCTGTGTAGCCATGATAATAGGGACTTGGCATTCTTCGGGTATTGTTATAGGTCATTTAGAGGGTGAAAGGGTGGTAAAGTTTGCACTGAACCTGTTGGCCAATATGTTGGCAATATCAGTTGGTTCTGTATATGTACTGCCATTGTGCTGCATCTCAGAGCAGATCTGAGTATTGCCATGTAGATTCTTGACATAACTATAGAATCTGCAGCAATTTTGTTTTCGTAGCTAGCTTTAGAGAATTTAATGATGGATCTTGTTTTTTTGCTATGGCTGACAAGGAAGTTTTTCCAGTCTTGGGACTTCATCCTCTTTTGCAACAGTTTTTTCCTTCTGTTGCAAAGTTTGTTTATGGTGCTGGACCACTAGATTGGCTTTCTTTCTTTGGAGGAGAGCGTCTTGGTTCTGTTTGGTATGGCCCATTCCATGCACTTGTGTATGTGCTCATATAGTGCATTGGTGTGTGATTCAGTCTTGCACCTATTTTCCATTTACATGGGTGTCATGAAGTTAACCACCTCTGTTTTTAGATGTCCAAAACTGGCTTTGGAGAAGTTTTTTACAGTGGTTTCCTTTGGTGGGGGGGTGAGATTGGTATGTGGATATCCATGGTGATTAGCTTGTGGTCAGATCTGACCAGGGAGGAGTTGATTACTGGTGTAGAGCAATGGTTGCCCGTATTAGTAATGACCAGGTCAAGGATGTTTCTACCCCTGGTGTGTGTAAGAATGAGTTGGCCCAGGACGTTGGAATTAATGAATTCCAGAAAACGTTGTTCAAGTGTGTCGGTACATGAGTAATTTTCCCAGTTAATGGAAGGGTAGTTAAAGTATTCCAGTATAAGGGTATTGGGTTGTACCCTAATATTTTCCAGTGTGTTTAGGAATGTGCAGTGGGAGTCTTGGGACATGGTGGGGGATCTATAGCAGGCTGCAACCTGGATTGCAGTTTTACCCAGTGTTAGTTGTACCTGAAGTATCTCTGATGTGTTATGTTGGGCTACTAGTCTGGAGGTGTGCATATCCTTTATAAATATGGAGACACCACCGTCCAGGTTTAGGGGCCGAAAGATGTGGTATGAATTATAGCCTGGTAGTGCTGGGGTGCTCTCTGGAGCCTTGAACCAGGTCTCGGTCACTGCACAGATGTCGATGTTCTCCATTTTAAGGAGTGCTTTGAGCAAGTGCATTTTGAGATTTAGACTTCTAGCATTGAGTAGCATTACCCTCAAATTTTGTTTGCTTGTAGCTGTTATGGTGGTAATTTTGTCTTCAGGACATTGCATAAAAAAGGCACTATAGGGGTTGCAAGAGCCTTGGCCAATATACAGAATCCCTGGGGTGACAGGTGCAGGCCATCTCTGGCGAAGCATCGAGGTCTATTGATCATGTCATCCCAGGCAGACAGATACTGGATCTCCTTTGAATGACACCAGAAACTTAGTCAATTGTTGAAGTCAATCATTTTCTGCTTGTACTGTGGTATCATTCTGGGTGATGGTATGATAGTACTTAGAGCTAGGGTCATACCTGCCTGAGCTACAGGATCTGAGAGCTCCTCTATGTCTCTTTTCATGTAGTCCAGGGAGGTACGTCTCAGGCCATTCACACCAACATGGACAATGACAGAATCATATTTGTACCTGTTGTGGAGTGACCTAAGTGCATGATTTATGTGGTGGATCCTGGTATCCGACAGGCAGCTGACCGTAACTTTCTCCTTATTCAACCTAGTGAGTGGGACATCAATGTGCCTTACTATTGAGTCACCTATGACTAGCGTATTGGGTAGGTTGCTTTGCCCTATGGGCTTTGGTTGAGTGGCACACTGTTTATGTGAGCTTTGTTTCTCATGGTTTGTGCTGGGATGTGGTGGTTGTTTGCATTTCTGCCTCAGAGGTCTCGGTTGTTTGGGCAGATTTTTATGGAGATCCTCTGCAAAAGAAGGTGTGTGTTTTGTGTTACTATGTGAGGGTTGTGGTGGTGTATGTTCTCGAGGGTTATGTGTTGAATGTGGTGTGGTGCAGGTGTTAACCTTCTCCAGTCTTGGCTGGAGAGTGCTTGGCTTCCAATTTGGCTATATATGTGCATCTCTCACAAGTCATAGTGCTGGGAGGTAAGAGGAGAGGGTTGTCTGTGTACATGAGGCAGTTGCTACATTGCCTCAGGATGCCCAAGTTCACCAGGTTGACAGGAGAAAGCACAGGGAACTGACCTTTAGACATGCCTGGATATGAGCTCAATATATTAAGTACTGAGGCCTTTTACAGGAAAACTGTCACTCAAAAGTGTCTGAGTCTGTACAGAGCACTGCCAAACACTTGAGGTGAAAATAATACGTAGACCCTGAAAATTTAAAGATGAAGTATTTAGGCAGATATTCTAACGTAAGGAAGAAATTAAGCAGTACTTACTGAAAAGAAAGAATTAGCTTGTCAAGCATGATAAGAGAGTAGTCACATGCATGGATAGTGCCTACCTACTACTAATGCTTGTCAAGCATGATAAGAGAGTAGTCACATGAATGGATAGTGCCTACCTACTACTAATGCTGGTCTCAGCACAGCTTCACTCTGTTGGGATACAATACTCCTTTGCTTCTTTTCTCACCAGAAGCAAAATGTTAGCACCAATCCCAAGAAGAGAAGCAGGCCACAGCCTGTTTGGTGATCCACAGTCTTGTCCTAAATGATGCAAGGGTCTGCAGGCTCATAGCCTTTTTCTGCACAGACACTCACTTTCCAACCAGAAAGAGTCTGGAATCAATGCACTTTGCTCCTACTCTCACCAGGATCAGAATATAAGCACAGATTCCAAGCTGTCGCCTATAAAGCAGTTATTAAGCTTTCTGGTGATCAGCAGTCTCCAGGAAATAATGTCACTGCACTCCTTCTCTCACCAGGAGAAAACAGAAGCACAAATCCCAAGATGACTATTGAGAGGCAGAATGTGGTTTCTCCACTGGTGGTCTTGCAATAGATGCTTTAAGGTAAAATGAAAAAAAAAATGGTTTATCCTAAACACTGCAGTGTGCACTAGAGGAGTTAGATGTGAAAGTAGGTAACTTAAGTTTTACCTGTCTAAAAAGTTAAGTTTTAGTGGAGAGTCACTATTTTTAAAACAGAAAGATAGATTAAAAGGGGGTGGTCACTTTTTTATTCTGGTACTATGGAATACAGTAGGATGGACAATAAATTTAAATAGTTGAAGGGGAGTGATTTCACAAAATGATAATTTTGTGCTTACTCACACCAACCAGTAAAAGCAGAGAGGAAATGAGATATATGGTTAAATTAACATAAGGGGCAGGCATCTAGAAAGACAGTAGTATTTAAGAACATAACAGTAACCGGGTGGCAGGGTGGGAGGAATTTCTGTCTGACTCACAAGAGACAGAGCTGTGGTGTCTTTTCAAGTTTTAATATGCAGTTAAAAGCAGAATACAAGTAAAACACAGTGTAAAGAAAACAAATCACAGTATACAAAATAAAAAAAAGGTTCTTAAAGGTAGTTAAATTTATTCTAGTCTCCCTACCCCCAAGCTCTGTAAAAATAACCTGGGGCATGCTCTGTGAGGCACATTGCAAGATGTAAATAAACAGAGAATCAAAATAAAGAAATGGCAGGATTGTTCCTTTAAAATGTATATATACAAATGGCCCTGGAGCAAACAAGCAAATCACTGAAAGTGTCTTAACGGGTTGCATGCCCCTTTGGTGCTTAAGTGATTGAAAGGCTTTGATAAGAAGAGGCTTTGAATTCATGTTTCTGCAGTGATACCTCACTTTAACATTAGAGGGGTGCCACACTTCTCAGGTGTCATCCTTGTGATGGCATGTTAAACCAAGGTCATACCTGCCTGACTTATTGGTTGTGTAAGCAGATGTTAAATAACACATTGTACTTCCTGGAAAGGACACTAACTTTTTATTATGAAAATAACAAATCAAATGATGCAAAGTAATGTTACATTTCTTTCTTAGAATTAACTCTTTGTGTACAGGCATCTTTAATATCCCAAACTGCATTACATGAAACATTGCAATGATCCAACCAAATTTCCATTAACACATAATCCTATGTGACTATCAAAATCTTTGTAATGTTTTTGTACCATCATATACAATCTATAGGAGTGGATATGTTCATATAAATTAGCAAAATCGTCATAAATGCATATTCCCATAACTGCTGCTGTATCATAGCACAAAATAAATTATTGACAATAAGGAAGAACATAGCCAAGGGTTCTTCCATTCATTAGCTGTTCCCTTAAACACCATCCTGGAAAAGTCTGTTAATACATCTGCTGTTTGGCAGGTAACATTCCAAAGGATAGATGCCAATGCCAAAAAAAAAAAAAAAAAAAAAAAAAAAGAAATCTCACAGAAAGGGGAATTGCTGCAAATTCCTTTACCATTGCACAGGTAATGAATTTGTTATTTTTGAAACAACTTTAGTTTCCTGCCTAATAAAGGGACTGCTCCTGCCCCATAATTTTTTTTTATATCCGACACATCTTACCAATGCACATCAAAGGCTCTATTAATCAACCACCTATTTAACACTTTGTGAATTAAGGCATCATCCACAAATGACTGAATAACTAGACTAGTTTAAATTCTAGATCCTGAAATAATACAGATACCCATGTCGACTCCAGATCTAAACATAACACTCTTGTACAAGTTTACTTGCTTTTTAAAACATATACAGTACAGTTTCTGCATATGCCTCACATGAACTGTCTTACAAGTTGATAGGTATTCACTAGACTAATTGATCTGTGAGGATCTTAAAAAGCCTAGCCTTACATTTCCATGGCAGTTTCTAGCCCTTATATTTTGCATATAAATAATCCAGAGATGGGATTGAATATGGTTATGTTGGAACATTTACATGCGTCCCCTATCCATGATGGATAGGGGTGATAAACCAGGGTGAATTTATGGTTCCCCATCTGTTTGTCCAAATTCTGTTTAAATAGAATAAGACAACTACTTTGCTTTATGTGAAATGGAAAATGGTTTCATAGAAGTAGTATCCTCATGAGATATATATATATATATATATATATATATATATATATATATATATATATATATATATATATATATATATATATATACATATATATCCTTTCAATGTGTTCTGTCTGTTTTGAAAAACAGATTGAGATCTCTTGAATGGGTGTTTACAATACCATTGGACTTATGAATGTGTAATAAGACTGACAGAACAGGATCTGTTAAAGTTCTATACATGCGACACAGCTCACCCTTCAGTAGTTTATATGATACTGAGAAAAGAGACGAGGCTTTGAGATAGTGTGCATAGTTTTTATGATTTAGGCCCTTGATTTGTTTAAGAAGAAGATGTGGTCATTCTAGTTTTGACAAAAGTTTGGACACATGCATACCAAAAAAGGCATTATACTCAATGATGGGCCTAATGAGTGCTGGGTATAGTGGAAGGATTGTATCCCTGGACCAGGACAAAATGCCTTTAGATATAAACTGTGTGACAAAAAAAAAGACTTCCTTACAACAGTGGATACATACTGATAAAAAAGGGCAGTTCATTGTCAGAATAGGTTCTCAGATCCTTAACTATGGGATCAATGTCCAGGGGTGTGTTGTCAATATGATAGTTACAAGGGCAGTCATGTTTGCTGAAGAATATGATTATACACTTCCAGGCATTTAGTTTTAGTTCATTGTTTTAACACCAGCTGTTTGTTTGGGACCAGCACCCTTGGAGGATGATGGCATCCTCTGGGGAGTTTATGGCAGAACCATGTTTACAGTAATTTGCAGACTTGGACAGTCACTAACTCATAACATTAGCTTTGACCTCTAAGAACTAAATTCCAAAGAGAAGTGGCCTAAGAACTGACCCCTGGGGTACACTACAAGTGACATGTCTTTTGGAAGAGACAGGGCTGCTCATCCTAACTTCCTGTGTTCCTTTTGTGAGCCAAGTTGTTATCCAATGAGTTACATACAGATTAACATTTAGCTAGGAGTGTCTATGATATCATGTGTGAAATTGTGTTGAAAGTTTTACAAGATCTAGATGTGTGGTGTGCACTGTTTTGCCCTCATACATTGCTAGAGTAACCTTTTCAAAGAAGTCAAGCTGGTTAATTAAGTAGGCAGGACCCGGCATATTTCTCAACCTTTTTAGAGCAATAAATCTGGACAAAGATGTCAGTAATGGGGGGCGGGGGGGGGTGAATAGTGACACTTTTTAAATATTCCTATTACAAACCTGGAAAGTTGAAAGAATAACAGGTTTTGCATTAACAAGAATTTTCTAAAGGGTATGAAGTCTGAAACTCAAATATCTGTCATTATGTTATGACTTCAATCCTCAATGATTTGCCAGAAAACCATAATCTTATGAGAAATAGACCAACAATATAAGGCAAAAATCTGGACATTCTGTGAAAATCTGGACAGTTGCGAGGTATGGGACCTGCTCTACATGAATCCAAATTGGGCTACGTTAAGAATCTGTAAATTAATTCCATGGCCATCCCAATAAGCTTGGTCAGACTTACAGATGTATAACTGTCATGATCCATTGAAGTCCCACCATTTTGCAAGGGAATGAATGTTGCTGCTCTGCCTTCATCTGGCATGAAGCCTGTTTTGAGGCTGATATTGAATTGCTTCTGTAGGGGACCAGACAAGTCGTCTTTCAGGCTGACCACTGGGCAGCCTGGTGTATCTGGCCCCATAGATTTAGTGTTTATGACATTAGATAGTGTCTGGATAACTTGTTCTTAGGAGATCTGCAGGGGTTGTAGGTGTGGATATGTGATCTGAGAATATTGGGCGGCAGAGGGAGGTGAAGTATGACCTAAATTTGTCTTCCAGTAGATTGACTATGTCTTCTGTGCCCAAATATGTGATATAATTTACTTTTAGTTGTATACAATACTGGGCACTGGTTTTACAAATTTTAACATATTTAAAGAAGGCTTTATGCTGTCCTTCACCTGGCTGTTTTTTTTTTTTACCTTATATCCGGCTTTGGTTAATTTGATCACTATTCAGAGTTCCTTGCTTAGTCTAGCAAGAGCATTTTTGGCATCTTGACAGATGGATTTATTTTTGTATACAATGATTTTTATTTCATTTATTATAAAACCTGTTTATATTTAGACTCCATCATTAGGGTTTATTTTTTGAATTTGGTCTTGCATTTATTTTGAGGCAAGAAGATGCATCTCTGTGGCTATTTACATGAGCCTAGATTTTGGCAATGAAGAATTTGGCATAAGCAGTATAGCCATCAAGATGGAAGGTGCTTTTGAATTTAGTTAAATCACCATTCAGTTTTAGTAGATTAGCCTTCATATAATCTCTGAATATCAAGGTATTAAAAGATGCCTCAGGCTTCAGTCTTACAGTAAATGTGATTGGCCTGTGGTTTGATATGACCAGGGAGGAAGTAATAATTGGTGGAGAGCAAAGCTTCCCCATATCAGTAAGGACCACATCCAGGATTTTATTGCCATTGATTGGGTTGTGAACAAACTGGTCCTGGATGCTTGATGATGTCCAGAAATCTCTGTGTATACACATTCAAGGATTTATAAGCCTCCTAGTTTGAGGTGGTAGGTGAAGTCTCCTAGGAGAATAGTGTTTGACTTAACACATATGGACTGCATACTAGCTAGGTAGGAGGTGTGCTGAAGGAACATTGAGGGTCTCCTTTAGTTAGCTATGATATTATAACAGGTTTGCTAGTAGTAAGTTTGATGTAGAAATTGTCCAGATCATTATATTGTCTAACAAGTCTGGAGATATGTAGACACTGCTGCCTTTAGTGAATGCCACCATCTTTAGTGGCTTCCAGGATTCCCTCAAACCTGTTTTTGGTAACTTTCCTGGTCCCAAATGTGAAGTTTCAAAATGTTGAACTTAGCCCTAAAACAAGCCACAACTGCTACTATATTATACTCAGCAAAAGCATATTTTCTCCTAACACTTAATCTAAAGTGATGTAAACATTCTTACACCTCCAGTGAGCTTATCAAATTGCAGATTTATCCTGTAAGTAAATAACTGTATTGTCTGCATAGAGAGTAGAACTGGAATCTTCATATCATCTACAGCCCAACTAACTACAAATCAAATGTCTTCATTTTCTTCATGAACATATTTACACAAAAACAAATTGGATAGGACTGGGGAAACCCCTCTGTTTATTTCCATCCCACAGCAGCACTCTTTCACATATGTATCCATTTACCATTAGTTTTAAACAAGATTTAGAATGGCAAGTCTGAGTGAATGAATGAATGAAATAATGTCAGAAATTCTGAAAAAAAATCATGATTCTCTATTATGGAATGTGATTTAGGTGATAATGTCAGATATAAACAAGTATACAAAAGTTTTTTTTTTCAGGTGCATCACTGTGGGCCTAAAATTGGGGAGGAGGCAAGAGCTTATATTCAATGACAGAAAACTTCCCTATTTAGGTGAAATAGATAATAATGACAACTTAGAGATACTCTAAACATGATACATTCCTAACCCTGAACACAAGTAAAATACACAACCTTGAGAATCTCCCATGGAAGGAGAAGCTTAACATGGTGAGTTAGTCACTTCAAGGATGTAGCACTTGAGTGACACTTTTTGTTGCTTGCTAGTTGAAGGCTTATTGTGTCTGTTATTCTGAATGTGTTTTAGTTCTGGTTTTAAGCACTTGGGTTCCTGACCATTCATTTTACATTAGGATAGTTTGTAGTCTAGACTCTTGTGGCAGGAGAGTGTAGCCTACAGCCTTCTTAGCTGGGAATTGCTGGTTGAAGGCAACATATATTGTATCTGTTATTCTGAACATGTCTTAGTTCTGGTTTGAGCACTTGGGCTCCAAACCAGTTATTTTACATTAATGGTTTGTGGTCTAGACTGTTATGGCAGGGGAGTGTAGCCTATACCCTTCTAAATAAGGAATTGCTAGTGAAGGCTTATTGTGCCTGTTATTCTAAGTGTCTTTGTTCTGGTTTACGCATTTGGGTCCCAGACCAGTTATTTCACACTAGGAAAGTTTGTGGTCTACTCTTGTGGGAGTATTCTACTGAATTGCTGCTTTATTTAAACTGTTTTTTTTTTTTTTTTGCCATTGTGACTGATTTTCTACACTTTGAATTTCTAGTACTTCTGCATTTTATAGCATAGGCTAGATTTAGGCTTGCTGAATCTAGACTGTTTGGTATCACATGAGCACTAAAACCAGCCATCTTATATTAAGAAGGCACCCCTGCACCCTTATGGCAAAAATGTGCAGCCAAGGACTCATCTGAGTTAGGGATTGCTGGAATATGGTTCAGTCTTGGGCTTTCCCTTTGGTTACTTTGTTTGAAATTATTTAACTTCACTTGTAGTTAAACATCGTGTTTGCATGGATATGCACTCAGTTTACAGGAGCTGCTCAGAAATTGCACTGATGCCCTACAAGCAACTCAGTTGCACATTGTAAAGCGCTAATGCAGTTATCTACCCCTAGCACCCCATAGAATAGCAGCTTTTTGTTAGTCTTACAGCAAAATATGGTCCATCTAGCCCACTCCCCAATAGTTACTAGAGTATATACCTGTCATAATGGATGGACAGTTTCCCACCATTTCTCCAGCCAGCCTGATTGACATGACCATCCTTAGGCAATGTAGCAATTGCCTCATGTATACTGAAAGCCAGTTACTCCTAAAAGAAACAAATACAGCATGTGAGAGATATATCAATACTATGAATTTGGAATCAATTCTCTCAAAACAAACTAGATATCAAACAGGTTGTCAGTGCACACCATACCTCTCAACCTGGAAACATAAAACATCTGGACAAAGGCCCATGAAAAATAGGTACAAATCTGTATGCTAATTAACATAAAATTTGCATGAATAATTATGTATCCCTGCCCACTCCAATGGAAGTTCAATACCAACTTTCAAATGCAAACTGAAGAACAGACAACCAAAATATGGCCCCAGAGTCCCCCCCCGAAGCCATTCTAATGTCCCATTACTTGGCAATTTTGTCCCATTTACCATAAACACTGTAATGTGCATACTGCTTTACTTCTACAATGATTATATGGTTTTACATTTTATAGTGCAAACACTAATAGACATCTGCTAAACAAAGCAATACAGTCTCACAATGAAAACAGACTTGGCATTAAAACTTCTCTGCCCTTGAAATTCACATTCATTGAAACCCACATTCAAAGAAAATGCATCTGGCCAGAGGTGGATAAAGATTACCTTTGGGCTGTTTTCAAATCATAGGCCCCTTGCACACGAAACATACATGTGTTCTTTGATACACCTTCCTGACTGCATTAAATTATATCCCTTGTATAATACAGCACACTTGTTAGAGTGTGTTTTAAATTTATTGTTGTGAACATTTTTCCAGTAAGCAATGAAACAAAATGCATGGACCAATAATGACAAAACTGCCCAATTCAGAACATTTCCATCATAAAACTCTACTCAAACTTTTCCAATCCACCAGTATCAGTAAATATGTACAATCTCTGCATAAGTAAAAGTCATCTAAATAATTCCACATTAAAGAGATCTGTAAGATCCGTAACTAATGAAGAGGTTGCTGCCAGCAAACAACTTAATATTTCATTATTTCATCTACAAATAAAGTGCCTGTTGCCCTTGAGGAACAAATTGCCTATGTTACATTAAAAAATGATAAGGTAGTAATATTGCAATAGGGAATTGATGGCAAACTGATAACAGGTTCATGGTTACTAGGTATCTCTGTCCGAGGACATTCTCAGGA
Organism: Protopterus annectens; assembly: GCF_019279795.1. Lineage (NCBI taxonomy): Eukaryota > Metazoa > Chordata > Ceratodontiformes > Protopteridae > Protopterus > Protopterus annectens. The sequence goes on from NC_056732.1 coordinate 953,032,693, forward strand.
CTGCAGAATACACCCCCTTTAAAAGTACAACACAGTACAGTATCAGCAATCCATCTACATTCTGCAGTAGTAGAACCCACTGCCGTCTGCATCAAAAGCAAATATTCTACCTGTTGTGCTACTAACAACACAAACATACTTGGCATAAGCAGCACTAAACTTATCTCCCCCTGAAGAACTGTGCAGCACAAGAAATCTGGAAAAAGACAAAATTTATTGAGGAGACAAAATCCCAAAACCAGGGACACATTTTAAACATTGCTTTTTAATCTTAGGAAAGTTGCTAGAATAAAATGTTTTGTGTTACCATGTGTTTCCTAAAAGACAGGAAGACTGAAACTTAAATGGCTATCATTATTTTGTGAATTCAGTTCAACGTCTCAATGATTTGCCAGAAAACCACAAATTTTAAGAGGAACAGACCAAAAGTATGAACCAAACATTCCAGACATTCCATAAAACTTTGGACAACTGAGAACTGATCAACTCCTTGAATCACAAGGGGTGGTGGTATGGGTAGAGAATTTAGGCTCTTGCTTCTCGTACCTAAGGTACAGAGTTTGAGTCTGAGTAACTCTAACCAGCAATTATAACTAAATGGGACATTTTTACACACTTTACCAACTAAATGAAAGCACAATTCCTGCAGCAGCACACACTGTACCAATGAAAGCACAGTTCATGCAGCAGCACACACACTACCAATGAAAGCACAGTTCCTGCAGCAGCACACCACAGTACGAATGAAAGCACAGTCCCTGCAGCAGCACACACAGTACAAATGAAAGAACAGTTCCTGCAGCTGGCCATTGAGTAAAAGTAAATGAATGAAAGCACAGAAGTTCCTCCAGCTGGCGTAAAGTAAATGAGCTGGCCGTAAAGTAAAAGTAAATGAATGGCAGCTGGCCGTTAAGTAAATGGAGCAAAAAGTAGCATGAGTTTCATAAGTAGCATACTGCCATTAAAAAGTACACAGTTTTGTTGTTTCAAATGTAGCACATGCACAGTTTCACTGCTGTTAAAAAGTATAGGACACGCACAGTCTCTCCTGCTTAAAGCTGCTGCCATTAAAGTAAATGAAATGTACTCCTGCTTAATGTAGAAATGTTCTCCTGCTTAATGTGTAGCATACTGCCATTAAAATGTGCACAGTTTTGTTATTTCAAATGTAGCACATGCATAAGTAAATAAAATGTAGTACTCCTGCTTAATGTGTTTACATTTTGTTACCTGTAGCCGAGCCATTAAATAAGTAAGGCTGAGCCGAGAAAGCTGTGTTGTGCACACACATACCAGTCTGCAAAAGCTGACATCATTGTGCATGCCCTGATGATGTCAGTAGTAAAAAAAAAAAAAAAAATTTAGAAATTAAAGGGGCCATGCGGGAATTTGTAGCACCCCAATATTTTGCCCTCAAAACTGGTATTTACCGAGGAATTTGGTATGCTTTAAAGGTCACACTTAATCTGGGTTTACTGCTAAATTCCAAACTTTCAAAACATTGACTTTATTATGGCTGAGACCATAAGATTGAAATTTTGAAACTTCAAAATTTTTTAAATTAAAAAAAAAAACAAAACAAAAAAAATCTTTTTTTTTTTTTTTTTTTGCATTTCTGCAGGGGGCAAGCCCCCCACCCCCTGCTAATTAAACATACCAACTCCAAGATCGCACTACAGCAAGGAAAATGGTAAATGTACAGTGATCTCCAGTTAAACGGTTCAAAGTTTCAAAACTTCGATCTTATGGTCTTGACCATAAGAAAATCGACATTTTGAAAGTTTGAAATTTAGAAGTAGACCCACTTTACCTTTTGCACATAACAAGCTCACAACACATAAACCCACATATGCAGAGGTACTCATTAGAAGCCTACCTAAAGATCAGAGCCCTCCCAAGTGCAAACCTACTGCACACACTGCAGTCCCAACAGAATCCACTACACATAATACATACAACAGTGCTCAGCCAATAAGTTCCTAAGGCAAAACACCTCAAATCTGAATGTCTTGGTCATAGGCAACTCCATAGTGAGACACACAGATGTCCCCCCTCACCAGGCTTGACAAGGAGAAGGTCACAGTTAGCTGCCTGTCAGGTGCCAGGATCTATCAGATCATGCTCATTCTCAAATCTCTCAACAACAAGTGCCATTATGACTTTGTCATAGTCAGTGTTGGAGTGAATTACTTGAAATGTACCTCACTGAACTATATGAAAAGAGACATAACTGAGCTCTCTGATTATGTGTCCCAGGCAGGTATGTCCCTAGCCCTAAGTGACATTCTATCTTCACCCAGGATGATGCCTCTATGTAAACAAAAAATTATTGACTTCAACTTATGGTGTCAATCCAGGGGGATCTGTCAGCCTGAAAAGATAGGCTCAACAGACCATGCCTCCATTTCATTTCTTAATTAGGCTTCTCTCTTTCAAAATAGGTTTAATAGGAACTACTCTGTTGAGCCCTGGAAATACATTAGCTCTGAGGTTCATGATCCATTTGCTTTCTTCCTTTTCAGTTTTGTTGACAATGTCTCCTCCACGGAGGTTAGTAGTCACATTTGAGATCCATAAAGCTTAAGGAAGGCGTGCATCTGATTGCTGTATGTGATTGGTTGAGCAATTAAGGATCTTTATTTAACAGCAGTAAATCAGGTCTACACACTATGATCTGAAGAAGGTTTTTCAACTGAAAGCGCTTATCCTGTCTGACCTGCAACTTGAACAGCACAATTTGTGCTTTTTATTTCTTCGCTTTATTAAAGCCTACATTTTAACAGAATTTCTCAGTGAACTTTTTGTTGTGGTGGAAGCTTTTTTTTCATTTTACTATTTTTGCCTATTAAGGCTTCCTCTGGAGGTGGTTTTTGGTTTGGTTGTTTGTGCTTGTTTTTTTACCTTAACACCTCACACAGTTGTTATTTGTTGCTGCTTTGGAGTCAACACTATATTTTGAGATGGAAAATGGTCGGAAAACTAATACTACATTTAATGCAGGTATGCACAATCCTTTATTTGATATCAACATAAAAACTGGTGTGAATCAGGAACTGATTACAGAGTGTAATGAAGAATTTGATAACATCTTTAGAGAAGTTGAGAATGCAGCCTATAAGCTCAAGAGGCTGCAATGGCAGCAATTTCACATGGAAGCTTGTCTACATCACAATGTGATACCGAGGGGATTGAGAATTAGGTGTATGCCCAGCTATGGGAACACCTACCCCGATCTCCTGGCCAAATGGCAGGAGATTAACATAGAGATAAGCTTCCGATACATGCAGCTGCAAATTACAATATTAACAGTACCCTCCCTTAGCTCAAACCCTATGGTGAGATATTTGGGAACACAGGTTGACAGCAGCCTTAACTTTGATCACCATGTGTTTACAGTGGTAAGGAAGGCCTTCTGTGTTGCACATCTCATAAGTAAGGACATTGCATCCAGAGCTAAGGATGTTATAACTTCCCTGTACTCATCTCTCATCAGACCACTAATAGAGTACAATGTTCCCTTCTGTATATACAACACATGACCTACATGGACAGACTGAAAGCTTTTTCACTATACTCTGTGTCTTATAGCCTGCTGAGAGTCAGCTTGTGCCTGGCCTACAGAGTAGTCGCAGACCATGCGCTAATGGAAATGCTGCACATCCACAAGTCAAAGGGGACAAGATTCACTCACTCTAGGGATCTTAACCTAGCCTGCGACATTAACAGAACATGCTGGAGAGACAGATATGTCTCCCAGAGATTGCCACGTCTCTGGAACAAACTCCCAGTTCACTTAAAACAGAGCTTCTCAATAACCCTATTTAAGCGTAACTTAGACAACTGGATGGGAGGCAGTAAATTTACCCCAGGGGGTATCACCTATGTCTGTCCTGGATAACAGCAGTCAGTGCTGGTCATAGACTCATGCTGCAAATCTAGAACATACAACTTGGTCAGTAAGGGAACAAGGATATAACATGGTTAGGCTTATAAAGGCACTAGGGCCAATAGCCAAGTAACCTCCTATAAACCTATGTTTAGCTCATGCAAATTTGTATTTTCAGCCTGTCAGCTTTGATGATGACAGAGAGCCCATACCAAATAGCGTAATAGTTAACAAGGTGAAGCAGTTATACAGTTCAGCATTTCAGTGGTGCATCTAATAGTGTTCAGTATTCAACACATTTGACTGAGACATTTGTTTGTGTTTCATGACTTTTAGGTTAATTGATTAAAAAATCCAAATTTCTTACTTTGATATTCATCTCCAGTTTTTGGGAATACCTGTCTGATTTAAGGACATGCTATCCAACAACAGCAAAAAAGGTGCACAACAAACATTTTTGCTAAACTGTACTACAAGTCTGAAGTTATGCTTAAAGTCCTTAAAATGGGATGTAGAATGTGACACTGCCAGCCCAGCTATCTGGAATTTTGCAAATAATTCTGTGTCAGTTGTGAATATTGATATGATTTGTACAGAACTGTATGGTATGTACTGAGCTTCAAGAATGTAACCACAGCTTACCCTGCTGGAACATTGAAGATTAACTTACAAAAATTCAAGAAAATAAGTTGAAATTAAGTGCTTCATAATGTGTTGGAAAAGTTAGTTTCAATGTAGCAAGAAAACAGGATGTCTAGAGAGAGATGTTTTTCTGTTGTCTTGGAGAGAAGTAGTTACTAGGTTTAAAATGTGAAGTGTTTTATTGCTTTATGACTTCCTAGCAGCTACAAAGTCTGGGCAAACATGTGAGAGATATGTATTTCTCACACAGGGATGTGAAATTCTATTAGTTTCTGGTTTAGCCTGGGAACTGAAGTCAAGCGACAAAAAAATGATGTCATCCAGGCTAACCCAGCAGTAAAATGTGATATTGATTTAAGAACTCTCTCAGAGAGAGACTGTGCATTTTGTATTTTGTCTTGGACCTGGCAAGAACATCCACTCATCATCACATCTGCAATTGCTTATAAGTAAGATCTAGGGTACAGTAATTTCTTTTAGATATAGATAGGAGTATAGTGAAGATTAGTTTAGATGTTTACTGTATTTATTTGAGACTGTCCTGCAATGTTGTTTTAAAATATTTCCTGTGATTCTGAACTCTGAAATAACTGCATTGGATTTACTGAGTATTGTCTTGTTCTTTTATTATTTATTATTAAGTATATTTAAACCTATCTTTGTGGCTGATATTTGTAAGACATATTTAAGCTATAAGAATACTTGCATATGTATTTACAAACAACCAAACCAAAAACCACCTCCAGAGGAAGCCTTAATAGGCAAAAATAGTAAAATGAAAAAAAGGCTTCCACCACAACAAAAAGTTCACTGAGAAATTCTGTTAAAATGTAGGCTTTAATAAAATGAAGAAATAAAAAGCACAAATTGTGCTGTTCAAGTTGCAGGTCAGACAGGATAAGCGCTTTCAGTTAAAAAACCTTCTTCAGATCCTAGTGTGTAGACCTGACTTACTGCTGTTAAATAAAGATCCTTAATTGCTCAACCAATCACATACAGCAATTAGATGCACGCCTTCCTTAAGCCTCCATTTCATTTCTTAATTAGGCTTCTCTCTTTCAAAATAGGTTTAATAGGCACTACTCTGTTGAGCCCTGGAAATACATTAGCTCTGAGGTTCATGATCCATTTGCTTTCTTCCTTTTCAGTTTTGTTGACAATGTCTCCTCCACGGAGGTTAGTAGTCACATTTGAGATAACCATAAAGCTTAAGGAAGGCGTGCATCTGATTGCTGTATGTGATTGGTTGAGCAATTAAGGATCTTTATTTAACAGCAGTAAATCAGGTCTACACACTAGGATCTGAAGAAGGTTTTTCAACTGAAAGTGCTTATCCTGTCTGACCTGCAACTTGAACAGCACAATTTGTGCTTTTTATTTCTTCATTTTATTAAAGCCTACATTTTAACAGAATTTCTCAGTGAACTTTTTGTTGTGGTGGAAGCCTTTTTTTCATTTTACTATTTTTGCCTATTAAGGGTTCCTCTGGAGGTGGTTTTGGTTTGGTTGTTCTTGTTTTTTTACCTTAACACCTCACACAGTTGTTATTTGTTGCTGCTTTGGTGTCAACACTGTATTTTATGATGGAAAATGGTCGGAAAACTAATACTACATTTAATGCAGGTATGCACAATCCTTTATTTGATATCAACATAAAGACTGGTGTGAATCAGGAACTGATTACAGACTGTAATGAAGAATTTGATAACATCTTTAGAGAAGTTGAGAATGCAGCCTATAAGCTCAAGAGGCTGCAATGGCAGCGATTTCACATGGAAGCTTGTCTACATCACAATGTGATACCGAGGGGATTGAGAGTTAGGTGTATGCCCAGCTATGGGAACACCTACCCCGATCTCCTGGCCAAATGGCAGGAGACTAACATAGAGACAAGCTTCCGATACATGCAGCTGCTAATAGACTACTTTAAGCCACATGAAGATGAGGTTTCTGCTCTTATTGAATGTAAGCAAAAGCAAATGGAAACTATGAGATTACCCGATAGCTGCTTGTTTAAGCTAGAAACCCTGCAAGATAAATTGGAAACCTATGAGAACAAATTGAAAAATATAAAAATTAACAAACTGAAGAGAGATTATTTTGATTTTACTAACGGTCGCCTGTTTGAGTGGCCGAGGGATAAGAGAGCACCAGATAGAAAAGAACGCTCTGACAACATGGGAAATGTACCCGTGACACGCAGGACTGTTTCTAGTGTGAATATACAAGCTGAAGTACATAGTAATATACACACTAATGGGCAACATCCTGAATTAGCCTCTCGCAATACTCCTAACAAGAGGACTAATGGTAGTATAGTTAACAATGACTCTGGCATGCTCAAGGTCATTACATCGCTAATGGAAAATGATAATGCAGCGAATGTAGACACTGCATCGGCAGGAAGCATTCAGCCTTCAAGTGAAATAGTTCTGAGTGTGATACCAAAGAAGGGATCTGTCCATGCACCTTTGTTACAGCAACTCCCTTTTTTATTAACACAGAAAAATGTCAGGAGATCCAGGTCAGAAAGCAGAGAGAGGAAAAAGAGAAAGGTAACTTAGGAACCTCAATGAGCTTAGATGAATCGATTTTGTTGGTAATTAATATATCCGATTATGAGCTGACAGCTACCCAAAAGAGTGTTCTGCAAAGAGGCTTGAGCTTTATACCCTCAATACATTCTGACCTGAGTGAGTTAGTGACAGACTTAAGGTGCTTTGGTAGGAACGTTACGTTGAAGTGTCTTTTTGACAATAAAAATACTGGTACAAACTCTACATCTGTGTTGAAAAAAACAAGTTCCTTTGTCCCCAGCAATCATCCCACTGTGGAGATGTTCTTACAGTTATGTGAGAATGAGGTGTTTGAACGGAGGTCAAAAGGAAAAAGTAAACACTATTACAATTTAACACAGGATGAGTTTCAGGCGTTAAAAGAGTTGCAAACAGTGAAAGAAATTATTTTCAGGCCAGCTGACAAAGGAGGAGCTTTAATAGTGATGAATTCAATACAGTATGCCCAGAAAATGCAGGATATGTTAAGCCATAGTGATACATACCACAAAACTGAGAAGTATCAAGTAGACAGATTGATCTCCTCAGTAAAGAAGGTCCTGTATGACAAATTAATGACTACAGCAATTGATACAAATCTATATGACTTTCTTGAAATGGTATATCCAACTATACCTGTTATCAAAGGGTTGCCTAAGATTCATAAGAACAGTGTTGACCCTCCTCTGAGACCGATAGTTTCAGGGAGAGGATGGGTCACTGAGCCCATTTCAATCTATGTGGAAACTGAACTCAAGAAGTTGTTGCCTTTCGCACATACTGTATTGAGGGACACTGGTCAGCTGCTGGAGAGACTGTATGAAAGAGTGGAGCAAGAAAGTTCCATAGACAACCTCATTTTGGTGATGATGGACGTCAACAATTTATTCACTTGCATACTGAACGATCTAGGAATAGAAGCAGTAAGGGACTTTGCATCTCATTTTGAAGTAAACATGGATGTGAATCTAATATGCAGCTTCCTGGAATTGGTCCTGGAGAGCAATGTGTTCCTCTATGGTGAGAGCTACTATTGGCAGAAATGGGGGGTAGCCATGGGCGCACCCCCTGTGCAACAGCTATGCCAATATAGTCCTAGCTGAATGGGAAAGGCAATGGGAAATGGATACGAAAAATGAATGGAAAGAATGCATCATCTTTTACAATAGATTTGTGGATGATGTTATATTCCTATGGAAGGGCAGTATGCAACGCCTAAATGACTTTGTCAATTATTTAACAAGTACGACTAGCTTTCTAAGATTCGAAGTGAAAACATCAGCAAATGAGATCGATTTCTTAGATGTGAGAATTTCAATGAATAAAAGCAAAGGAATTGGCACCACTATATTCAGGAAACCAAACTGGAGGAACCATGTGCTATACTATAATAGCATGCATCCGAGACATGTTTTTCAGAATATTGTTGAAAATCAAGTGACCAGGATATCCAAGCTCTGTACTGACGATGATGATTTTCTGCAGGAACAAGACAAACTCTTACAGAATTTTGCTTCAAGAGGCTATAATGAAAAACAATTTGTCATGAGTAAAGGCAAAGCAATGTCCATTCGATACAACAAAGGGCAACCGTACTACTCGAAACAGAAGCAGAGTGATGTGAAGAAAGGTGGGAACAGCAACAGTCTCAGATGCATGATGACCTACAGCACTGACTCCTTTGATGTCCGTGAAACCATCAAGAAATTTTGGCCAGTCTTAACTGCTGACAGTAAAATTAAGAGAATTGTAGGGGAAACACCTAAGTTTGGTTATAAAAACAAGAAGAACTTAAAGGCTTTATTGTGCAACTATGATTGAATACCTAACAAGCAGAGTACAGAAGGAAGAAATAGGTTAGGAACTTGGAAATGTGGCTTTTGCAAAGCTTGCAGCCACATTAAATGTTCCAACAGTTTTGTTCATCCGGTAACTAACAAATGCTATAAGTACTCTGGTTTTGCTAACTGCAACACCAAGAATGTTATATACATTGGCACTTGTAATTTGTGCCAAGCCTATTATGTAAGAAAGACCAATAGAAAGTTTAAGGAACGGATACTTCGCCACCTGTTAGACATCAAGAATAAAGTGGTAACCAATGCCCTATATGGACATGTGTCTGAAAATCCAGGGCATTCATTTAGCTTTATGGTTATCGCAAATGTGACTACTAACCTCCGTGGAGGAGACATTGTCAACAAAACTGAAAAGGAAGAAAGCAAATGGATTGTGAACCTCAGAGCTAATGTATTTCCAGGGCTCAACAAAGTAGTTCCTATTAAACCTATTTTGAAAGAGAGAAGCCTAATTAAGAAATGAAATGGAGGCTTAAGGAAGGCGTGCATCTGATTGCTGTATGTGATTGGTTGAGCAATTAAGGATCTTTATTTAACAGCAGTAAGTCAGGTCTACACACTAGGATCTGAAGAAGGTTTTTTAACTGAAAGCGCTTATCCTGTCTGACCTGCAACTTGAACAGCACAATTTGTGCTTTTTATTTCTTCGTTTTATTAAAGCCTACATTTTGACAGAATTTCTCAGTGAATGTTTTGTTGTGGTGGAAGCCTTTTTTTCATTTTGCATATGTATTTGGTGACACTATTCAGGCCACTCCTAAGTAGCCTGGTGCTTGGTCAAAACTACTATTTGGATTAATAGTAAATTACACAGTAGGATTGGACACCCTTTGCAAGGGCCTTACAGTAGATGATAAGTAGGGGTTGGTGGCAGTGATAACTACCTTATAGTCTGGGCAGAAGAGGGCAAAGCTAGTAAACCTGTGCCAGCCTTTCCCAGGAGTGTGTGTATGTTTGTATATAAATCAAAGCTCAAAACATGTGTGTATCAGCTACTTGGGCAGGGACATGAAGCACTGGTTGAACAGAAAGGGTGCTGGCGGTCTTGGATTGGCCCCTTAGCTGAGATCTTAACCCTATAGCTTTGGCAGTGGGGAATCTTATTGGGGATCTGGAGAAAGAGAGACAAACCAGCCCCAGACTGCTTGTGATCTCTATGTACTCTTAAGGGAAATGCATTTTACTTTGTGTGTACTTGTCATCCTCCCAGTGTGTACATCCCTCACTGTTGCCAGTGATGAGGACTGAGGCTCCTTGATTACTGGGCCAGTGCAGGGGCATCACATAGCTATTAAACTTTTAGATTTGAATTACATTATCTGGTTGTTTGGTAAGATAAATTTGGGTATGTTATTTATAAAACAAGTGAGGCTAAGCTGCCCCAGCTGATCCTTTTTAGACACATTTAAAATTAAGTTTTGCTACATAGCTTCAATAGAAATCAAAGCAAAGTCCATTTTGCAGCAGCAATAGTTGTTATTTGTAAAGTTTCTAGATTTGCTTGCATACTTGCAATTTATAGTTCACAGGTTTGGGGCCAAATAACCCCTCACATAAGTAACATTGATTGTAAGATGTGATCTTAATTCAGCCACTGTTTGCACATTTGTTTGCTCTTGTTTTTTAATACTGGAGGATAAGAGCAAACTTTTTTTCTTATGCATATCTGTATGCTGTTGAATATCAGGGACTTTATTATTCAGTCGGAAAGATTCACTGTTCATTTTGGGAGCTTTGGAAAAGAAGTATATCTGTTTGGGAGATCATAAATGAAAGATGTATTTCAAGTTTTTGAGCGCAGGCTTCATAGTGTATTAGCACTGGAGCCCAACTTTCCTGAAGTTGATCAAGGTGAAATTTCATGAGCTTTATTTGCCCACTGAAGAAAATCAAGAGTCTGAATGTGTATCACTGTTTGCCATTGGAAATCATTGCTGCTGTGATTTCTAAGAGTGCACAGGCAATGATTCACTTCTGTAGGGAGATTCTTCCATTCTTTGAGTTGGTGTGGTTGTGGAGTGGGTATATATAAATTTGGAAGTATGAAGGCTTGCCCCCCACATTAAGTGGTGCAGAGAAGCTTGCTCCCTTCAAAAACTGCTTAAAGCTAACATTTTCTCCTTTCTGTGTTTATGGCATTATTTTTTGATATTTTAAATCATTGTTTTAATGGAAGTCAATAATTAATAGCAGAACCCTGAAGGCTACATCAATCATTTACATCAGGAAGAGATTACTTACTTCATCCATCCTAAACCCATTTTCCCATATGGTGTTGGGGTGTCACTTCACCACTGACAGTAATCTCAAGCCAAGGTTTACACCACCAGTTGGCTAGTCTTGCCAGAGTAGTTCATTTGTACCACTCACACCTGCTACTGCATGTCTTTGGAATGTGGGAGGAAACCCATGTGACTGCAGGAAGGACATGCAGACTCCACACATAAGACACCTCAGACAAGAATCGAACAGGAGAACCCCTTGCTGTAATGCAATAATGCTAACAGCTGCACGACCGCAACCACTAGCTGCTCAAAGTGAATTAACTGGAAGTATTATGATCCATTTCAGCACTTGTGAATTATGGGCTTGGCTGAAGACTTTGGAATCTGACTGCTTATGGAAATCAAACAACTGCAATAATCATTATCATCTTATGTAACTTTGCTAGGGATATGCTAGTTTGAGAGTCATGGTAGTGGCATGATTTCTGGATTTAAAGTTGCATTGAAAACTTCCACTATATACCTCATTGTACTATGTCTGTTAACTAAAACCGAGAACAATGAAACTAAATGCACAACTTGTGTATATCTGGTTTTCAGAATACAGAATGCAGCAAAAGAACCATTCAAGATCTGCTGCAAAAACTCGAGTGAAATATGAAAATATCAAACAGCCAGAAAAAAAATGTTCTTCCAAACCACAATCTGATTATTTAAGAATAGATATTGCAGAATATTCAATGGGTCAGTACTCAATTAAAAAGCTGATCATTTATCAAAAACTTGTTTCTTCAAGTCATCTGTTTTTGTTTGCATCTTTTAACAATAAGAAAATGTTCAGCCTACAACTATACTTTCTTCCTCATTAACTATCATGGATTCTGAAAGGTTGATGCTGATTTTGAGCAAGATGTTGGGCTGATCAAAATGTCATTAATAACCAAGGATTTGTCAGTAGGCACACACAAAAACAGATAAAATGGTACAGAAAGAAAAGTTAAAATACTTGAGAAAAACAATGATGATGGTATTGTAAATATGAAAATTGATCATCTACACTTTGAAATAAATAATTTTTATTATTCTGAACTATCATGGCTTAGAACAAACTATTAACCAGCTATTCAGAATGAGTGCACATACCTTCTAAATTATTGGAAAACATTATTAAGATTCAAAATGTCCCAATATTATTCCTGATATCAGAAATGGTATTTTAGTAAGACAAATATAGATACTCAAAACATCTATTTCAAACTTTACAGTGACATTTATGACAACATAGATCCAAACAAAGCATTTACAATTATGTGATTGTCTTTACCTCATCTCAATACCTTTACGTTCCCACAAATAAAATTCAGCCTAAAAGGCTACTCACTAAACCGTTACATTTAAAGCCTATCAGTTAAAAAATGTTTCATCCATCCACCATCTCTACATAATTTTAGAAAGAATTATCAGGCAGCCTAAGCAAATATTTTAAAAGTTCATAATTCTACCCATCCCATCTATCATAATATGATCAGTCTAAAACTATTTTGATTCCAAACCCAAATACAGATTAATTACATCCTTTAAATTTTAGGCTAGCTATCCTCGTTAATAAAGATCTGCAACTTTGTGTTAACATTCTAGCAAATTATTTGAAAACTATCATGCCCAACATTTTTTCTCTATATCAGTCTGGTGTCTTTATCCACTCATCAAAGTACAAACCAGACTATAATGTTAGATATAGTTCAACTGCTTAGGGACCACCATAAATTTCATATTTTTGCCGTAACAATCGATTCATATAAAGCCATTGACAGTGTTGATTACCTGTTTATTTTTGACATCGGCAAAATTTGGTTTCCACTATAAATTCTTAAAGTATATCAATTTTTTTTATATATCAAACATTCTATCCAGCTTTCTGTGAATAATTATTTTCCTTTTTCTTCTTTGCATTTTTTTTTGTCCCCAGTGTTTGCCATGTCTTGGTCTTCCAGTCCATTCATTTCCTACCAAGCAAGAACCAACTGAAAATGGTAGTCATCACTGCTATCAAGACTGGTTTGAGGTTTTCCATTTTTGACACAATCATATCAAGCGTTGGATATAAGATGTGCAATGGGCTGACTGTGGAGGACTTTGCCTCACTTTCAAAAGGGGTGTTCCTGCCCCCTGTCTTGAGTGATGATTTCTCTGACAATGTATATTGAAAATGTTAAAAGACAAGGTTATCTTCTATCCTCTTATTTACGTAACATATACATTGAACTCCTGTTCATATATTTAATGCATAGGTTGTATATTTCATCCCTCTCTCTATGTTGTGTCTTCTTACAGTTCAGAGGCCTGATATGAAAGGAAAAAAGCTATCATATTAATGACTGGAAAAGAAGACAACTTTGAAAGGAATGCAATATGAGGGATGAGTGCATGGAGGTGACAGTTTTCGTATACATAAAAGCAAGTTATTAGGATTTATGAAGAGTTTGTTAAATACATAAGGAATACATGATTGAATGAACTTTATATTGGCAATTGAGGAGAGTACAATAGGAGTACTGAAAGGAAAGCACCTTGGGCAGTGGAAACAAAGGAAACCAAAAGTGGTGTGTGAGACCAGCTGAGGCATGACAGAGAAGAGGATCCCTGAAGGCTGCTACAAAAAAGTATTGCCTTGTGTCATATTTTTAAAGTGAATTTGAGGGGATAATTATTACAGCATTAAGTATGATAATGAGAGATTATTTTGCTAGGACTACTTTGACAGATGATATTGATAGATGTTAGAGAAGAAGACCCATATATGATAAATTAGTGAGTGGAGGATGCAAATCACTAAGGAAATTAAATGTTAAAGAGATATATAAGCTAGAAAGAGAATGTGAATTATTTTGGGAGATGAAATAGGTGAATAATGTAGGACAATGTATGTCTATTGCTCAGATATGCTACAAAGTCATGTTGTCATGGTTTATCTGCATGGAAGAGTGTGTGTGTGTGTGTGTGTGTGTGTGTGTGTGTGTGTGTGTGTGTGTGTGTGTGTGTGTGTGTGTGTGTGTGTGTCTGTGTGTGTGTGTGTGTGTCTGTGTGTGTCTGTGTGTGTCTGTGTGTGTCTGTGTCTGTCTTTCACTTTCTCTGAATGTCTGTGTATATACAGTGTATATAAAAAGTTTATACAACCCTGTTAAAATGCCAGGTTTTTGTGATATAAAACAATGAGACCACAATAAATCATTTCAAAACTTTTCCCACCTTTAATGTGACCTATAACCTGTACAATTAAAATGAAAAACAAACAAATCTGTTAGGGGAAAAATAGAAAAAATAAAAAACGTACAATACGCTGGGGCATAAGTGTACACACCCTTAAACTAATACTTAGTTGTGTGTGCATACCCTTAAACTAATACTTTGTTGAATCATTTTTTTATTTAATTACAGCATTCAGTCTTCTTGGGTACACACCTGCCATCAATTAAAGAGAATCTGATTAACCCCAAATAAAGTTTGGCTGTCTTGGTAGGATTTTCCTGACATTTACTCAGTTGCCTGCTATAGCAGAAGCTATGGTTCGCAGAGAGCTTACAAAGCATCAGAGGGATCTCATTGTTGAAAGGTATCAGTCAGGAGAAGGGAACAAAAAATTTTCCACAGCATTGGCTATACCATGGAACACAGTGAAGACAGTCACCAAAATGTGGAGAAAATATGGGATAACAGTGACATTGCAAAGAACTGGACGTCCCTCCAAAATTGATGAAAAGCCACGACAAAAACTGGTCAGGGAGGCTGCCAAGAGACCTACAGCAACACTGAAGGAGCTGCAGGAATTTCTGGTAAGTACTGGTTGTGTAATACTTGTGACAACCATCTCCCATATTCTCCATATATATATGGGTAGGGTTGCAAGACGGAAGCCTTTTCTTACAAAGAAAAACATCCAGGCCAGGCTAAAATTTGCAAAACAATACATCAAGTCTACCAAAAGCATGTGGGAAAATGTGCTATGGTCTGGTGAGACCAAGGTTGAACTTTTTGGCCACAATTCCAAAAGGTACATTTGGCGCAAAAACAACACTTCACATCACCAAAAGTACACCATCCCCATGGTGAAGCATGGTGGTGGCAGTATCATACTTTGGGTTTGCTTTTCTTCAGCTGGAACAGGGGCTTTAGTCAAGGTGGAGAGAATTATGAAGAGTTCCAAATACCAGTCACGTTTGGCCCAAAACCTTCAGGTGTCTGCTAGAAAGCTGAAGATGAAGAGGAATTTCACCTTTCTTCATGACAATGACCCCAAGCATACATCCAAATCAACAAAAGAATGACTTCACCAGAAGAAAATTAAAGTTTTGGAATGGCCCAGCCAGGGGCCAGACTTAAATCCAATATTAAATCTGTGGGGTGACCTGAAGAGGGCTGTGCACAAGAGATGCCCTCACAATCTGACCGATTTGGAGTGCTTTTGCAAGGAAGAGTGGACAAATATTGCCAAGTCAAGATGTGCCATGCTGATAGACTCTACCCAAGAAGACTGAAAGCTGTAATTAAATCAAAAGGTGCTTCAACAAAGTATTAGTTTAAGGGTGTGCACACACAACAGATTTATTTGTTTTTCAATTGAACTGTGCATGTTATAGGTCACATTAACGGTAGGAAATGTTTTGAAATGATTTATTGTGGTATTTAACAGGGTGTGTAAACATTTTATATCCACTGTATGTATATATGTGTATATATATATATATATATATATATATATATATATATATATATATATATATATATATATATTAGATATATGTGTATATATATATATATATATATATATATATATATATATATATATATATATATGTGTGTATATATATATATATGTGTATATATATATATATATATATATATATATATATATATATATATATATATATATATATATTAGATATATATGCGTTACTGGCCGGTTTAGTTGTAGCCAAGTATTCCTATACACCACAAAGACTGAAGAAGGTACATCTTAATGTAAATGCTCATTGTTTGATATGTGAAGACTGTCTGTTGGGTACTTGGGAGCATATATATTGGTTGCATTCAAGGCAGGAATGCTTTAAGGATGAATTAGGACAGATATTATCTGGACTATTAAAGACAAGAAGTACAGATAACTAAAAATAATGCTGTTAGGATATGAGAAAGCCATTAAGTGTAGTAAAATTGAAAAACAATTGTGGTGTTTGTGGGTAAAATGCCATAATCAAAGCATAGAGGTCTGTGAAACCACACAAAGGAAGAAATATTGTCAGACTGATAGATGAGATAGAAGAAAGGGAAAGTGGATTGACAAATGGAACATTTCAGAAGAGTTATGTGGTCAGTAGTTACCTTAGAAAATGTATAGGGACTCAAATGATAATGAGGTATAACATTTTTAACTTAAACCACAAATGGATGAGATAATGGAAAGCAGACTTAATAGTATGGCCATCTTTATTAGGGTGGGGTATTAAAAGAACTAACAAGATGACCTATTTACAATGATTTGATGTAATTTAAGTTATGCTAACTTGATTCAGGTTAATTTTTCAACATGAATGTTGAAGGTTAGTATTCTTGTTTGCATATGGTGTAGATTAATTGTTGAAATTATTCAATATTAAGAGGCTGTCTAGAATTTTAGCTTGATAATGGGACCTGAAACAATGATGAAGACAGATGTGCTAACAAATATGTGTATAGTAGTTGTTGAAGTTGTTGGAACTCTGCATCAAAAAGTAAAAAAGTAAGTTCCGCCAATGCCATAGTGTACAGCGATAATGCCCTGATGTTGTCCCAGGTGACATAAGTTCAATTAGTGGATCAGGTGTCAGAGGTGCTATCAAGATGGGATCCCTACATACAATCTTTTGAAGATGTTGGAACATGAAAAAGGCATAGTCCAAAGAAGAGACTAGGGGATGGCCATTGTCTAACTTTTTGCAAAGGTCAGGTAATACTCTAGCATATCCCCATTGCATGCCAACCCCTTAGACATAAACTAGTGAATGCAAGGGAGGAGAGTGATTGAAGGTAAGTCAAAAACAGAAAAACTCTCCATGGCAGAAAATGATATATAGTCCCAGGACCGTCTAAGCTTCTCATTAGCTCCAGTCCTGAAGTCTGTGTCCATGGAAGTCTAGGAGGTGTAAGTAGGGCCTAATAAAGGACAGGACACTGGGATGTGCTGATGGGTGGTGCATAAGAAAATTAAAA
Source organism: Protopterus annectens (assembly GCF_019279795.1). NCBI lineage: Eukaryota > Metazoa > Chordata > Ceratodontiformes > Protopteridae > Protopterus > Protopterus annectens. Next base: position 953,050,106 of record NC_056732.1, read on the forward strand.
AAGACGTATTTTAATGATAAAGAAAAAATGGTTAATGATGAGGAAATTAAATCCTATTCCTGTAAATGTAAACAATGCATATTGCTAATAATGTCAGTTAATGTTGCTCCTAACTGGGTAAATAAAATTAGTTTTTTCAGAAAATTTCCTACTACCATCTTTCTTTAGCCACTGTGCAACATGAAATGAAGGATTTTTGTTTCATCAGCTTCATTACATCTTAACTTCATCACCACATTATCTCTATCAGAAGAAGCTTCAGCACTAATTTCCCTCAGAATTTGCACTGTGTCTTAGAAGAATTTACTATGTAGGTTTTATAGCCTGATAGATAATAGTCATTCACTGTAACTGTAATTTATTTCAAAACATGGCAGAATGAAACACTATCTGAATTATCCCCAAAACAATGTTAAATATATGAAAGTCATATAAGAAAATGATTTTTTTTCTCCAAGAAACTTGACAGCTCTAAGAAAAAAAAAACATTTTTGTGTTTGTATTACTCCAGTTTTATTTTCATGGCTTTGTCTTTCAAAAAATTGCATTGGCACTGTTGTGGAATTCATGTTTCCTGGAAGCATGTCTTATGGGGATTTTACCCATTTACAGAAGTGGCAGCGGTAAAAATTATGCGACTGATCTCAAATGTAATTGTCACCAATTTCCACAAGTTATCAGAGGAGTTCTGTAGCAGAATAAAAAAAAATCACACATTACTCCTTTAATCACTAAAAGGCTTAAAATAATGGTCTCTCTCTTTGCACATTGCCTCTCTACCTACACAATTGTGGCAGTATTTTATAGACTTTGCTTTTTGAAGAATTATCTAAATTGTTTCTAAATATGCCCATGTCCTGTATGCTTAGAAAATGTATTTTTTCAAATAGATTAATGTTGGCTGACTGCAAGAAGATGTGTAGGAAGTGGGCTGATTGATTTACTGTTTCTTTTTCTTTTTATAAATTCTTTTTATTAAAATATCATGCTGATTTTTCTTTTTTATATTTTGTATTAAACATTGTCATGTTGATATAAACACATTAAATTAATTAAAAAAGAGAAAGAATGAGAAAAAAAATCAGATACCATCCCATAAAGGAAACCAAGCATAACACATTTTTGTTCACATTGACAAAATCACTATAACAAACTCTACATTCAGTACTTACATATAAAAGGCCACATATATAGTTCCTCATTTGGAAGTTCATAATAAAACTTTCTTGAATTATACTTAAGTACTCCAACAAAAAAGTAGACTTAAAATATAATATCTGCCATTAAGGTTTAAGTGCAACTTAGTGGTAAATTTGATTATACCACATTGTCCTCTTTGGGTAATTGATCATTATTGCTTTCAGGAAGAAAAAGAAAATCTTTCTGAACTATATTATTTTAGTTCTGTTATGACAATAATTCATTAAATATATATTCTAGACATGTGCTGCAGTCCTCAATCTGAATATAAACCATATATCCTCTCCAATGGAAATGAAGTATAATAAAACTTGGCAGCCTGGAACATTGTAAGAGTCAGGTAGGCCCTTTGGTTATACCTATTAATATAGAGTTATATCTATGAAATAGACATTGGATAGTAAAATTAATTTGTCAACAACAAATCAGGATATTCAGTTACTGACTGTATTTATGCTATGTTTTAGATAAAAAAAAGTAATTAATTAGCTGCATGTTGAATTTCAGAGTGTCATTTTAGAAATCCCAATTTTTGTATAAACATTCAAATGCTAGAAATTTTCATTTGCTGGAAAAATACATAGTTTAGCTATTATATTAAATGGATATTTATGGATTTATTTATAATGAATTTTCCACAGATAAAAAAGTGATTTATAAACAGATGAAAAGGACACTAAGGCTGACTGTGTGAGATAGTGCTCAGTAGAACTCAAAGTATGTACAAACTACAATGAAATCATTACAAAACATTCTGATATGTTACTACACTAATGTGCTGTTCAGAACAACATTGCTGAGCAACAGCATCGATTCAGTCACTATAACAATGGCCATAAACAGCAGCAAAATGTCCCCAAATATCACACATGTCCAGTCAGACTTATATTTGAGCCTGGATTGTTGACACATGTCCAGTCAGACTTGTATTATACCACCCAGTTTTGTTAAAGCTGAAATTCTTACTACCAAATTGCAAATTAACAAAAACAAATATATAAATATTGTCTGTATTTATATTACCCCAGGTAATAGCACTAACATTCTAGAAGACATACTCCACTGGTTAAGCAACAACTACCCCCAGGAAACCATTGTGCATGGAGATTTCAATATAGACTGGAACTCATACTCCTTAATCCCCTGTCACCCATATAAATCTATACGGGTTTACACAAATTGTATCCTCTCCCACTAGGATCAGTAAACCCAATAAAAAGGAAAGCATCCTAGACTGGATACTTATCAATAGTCATCCCCATATGTATAAAGGAGGGACCCTCCCTGATGACCTCAGTGATCACTCTCTAACCTATATCATCAGACATAAAACAGATGATCCCCACCAGCCTATTCACAAAACAATTAGAAACAATAAGAACTTCAATCCCACCAACTTCCAAAATGAACTAAAAGCATATAACTGGTCAATCCTAAAACGGCTGCCACTTCATGAAGCTGTAGTATTTTTTAATACTAAATTTCTTGCCATACTTGACTCACACCCCCCCGCACATACCATTAGAACTAAAACAAAAGCTGCACGATGGCTTACAAAGGATACCAAATCAAAGATCAAAATTAGAAATAAAATATGGGCCATCTGGTGTGACACCAAAGCCCCTCTAGACCAATTGAGATATCAGCAGCTTCGTAATGACACCAAAAAATCCATTCTGCTAGTCAAAAAAAAACTACTATTATAATCTTCAACAAAAACACCAAAATAAACCTCAAAAGTTTTGGGCAGGTATAAATAAACTTCTTCGTCCAGGACAATCCACCACTCCTACCCCTTCCACTTCTACCCATAAATCTCCAGAGGAGATTGTCAACACCTTTAACATTTTTTTTCACTGGGACTATCCAGACCCTTGCTAGCCAGCTAACTCCCACAAACACTAATTCTATCATAACCTCACCCACTACCTATCTCCCCTTAAGTTTCCAACCAGTCTCTACCTCACTTATCCGATCCCTGCTTAAAAAACTAAAACTGACCACCCTATCTGCAGATCTTCTACCTGCAAAGTACCTACAAAAAGTCACAGATGTCATAGCTTATTCAGTCTCAGTCTTGATCAATAGAACCATAACTGAAGCTTCCATCCCCTCCATTTGGAAAACTTCCCATGTCATACCACTCCACAAAGGTGGCAATTCCACAGAACTATCAAATTGTAGACCCATTGCCATACTTTTGCCACTGGCCAAAATAATGGAGAAATGTATTCATAAGCAACTCTTGCACTTTCTCATACAAAACAATCTGCTGGCTAACTCTCAACATGGCTTTAGGCCATACCATAGTACCTCCTCTGCCCTCCTCTCTTTCTCCAATGTTATAAATCATAACCGTAATAACAACAAACTATCCTCAGCCCTCTTCCTCGACCTATCCAAAACCTTTGATATGGTCAGCCACCAACTACTCACTGCCACTCTGAAATCCATTTCCTTGAATAACCATGCTATTCAATGGTTTCAATCCTATCTGAATGGCAGACAACAGGCTGTTCTATGGCAGAGAAATGTATCTACTCTACTACCCCTCACCCTTGGAGTTCCCCAGGGCTCTGTTTTAGGACCTCTTCTCTTTTCAGTCTTTATTAATGACCTTTACTCTGCCATTCCAGATGCTACATGCTTCCAATATGCAGATGATTACACATTGATCTACTCAGCCTCCACCCCATCTGACCTGCTTACACTATCCCAGAAAACATTTAACACAGTTAAGAATTGGGTCTCATGCCCCTGTTTGCTCTTGAATCCTAAAAAAAACAAACTACTACTTTTCTCCCCCACTCACAGGTCTACGCCACTTTCTTTTATGATATCCTCTAATTTTGGAACTGTTATTTCCCCAGGTGAACATGCTAAACTCTTATGGGTAACAATTGATGATAACCTTAAATTTGACATGCATATCAATCAAACCATTAAAACCATTAATAAAAAACTGGGCTCCATAATAAAAATAAACCTTTCCTTACCTCACTAGCTAGGACTGCCATTGCCCGCACTCATCTTCTCTCCACCCTTTTCTATGCCTCCTCCATTTTTACTAACTTGAACAAATCTAAACTCTGCAAACTCTAAAGCTGTTACAATCACATTGCTAAATTTGCCACTGGCTATACTTACAGAACTCACCACTGTCAAAACCTTAAACCTCTAGGATGGCTAGAATTGCCTAGCTTACTTCAGTACAATCAACATGTAGTAGCCCACAACATTCTCAACCAACCAGATAACACCCTTGCACTTAAAAGCATTATTTATCCCCACAGGAACATGAGGCCACTTTGATCTTCTAACAAACTGCTAATTCAAACACTCAAAACTAACAACTCAGCTGGTGACTCCTTATTTTCTAACTGGAATAGAAGAACAAAACGCAGCTGCACTGCTGAAAGTGCCAAGTATAAATGTGAAAATAATTTGAAGAAATCCCCGGTTCCACCATGGCTTACACCAGACAAATTTAAAAACAAAATTTAATCTTTGATAAAACCTGAATAAAAGCAAATCTAGTGGAGCACATAAATGTGCTCCACTATGTTTGTTTTTATTCAAATTCTGTTTTTAAATTTGTCTGGTGTAAGCAGTGGTGGAACCAAGGATTTCCTCAAATTATTTTCTAACTCTGTTGGCAAAATTTGGAATTCACTTCCAGCTGACCTAACTTTAGAACCATCATTAAACCAATTCAAGAAAATTCTCAAGCAGTATTTCATGACACACTGGCTATGCCCCTGTCAGAATCCAGACTTACTCCTACCATGCTATAGTACACAAAACAGTATTGTAAGGAATACCTAGCTCCTTCTATCTGATTGTCTTTAACCACATAAGTTTGAGCTATGACTGACTATAATTGTTTTAATGTCCATGTTGAATTTCAATGTAATGTTTTAATGTTGCAGCTTTTATCCCCGGGCCTCCACTGAAAATGGACATGTATCCAGTCGGACTATCCTGGTCAACAAATGTAAAATAAAATAAATATATAAATATTTCCACAAGCACTAATTCATAGCCAAACCTATATATACCCATGTGTTACAGAATAAGTAATAGAGGAGCCAGTTACAGGTCATGCTGAGCCACAAAACCTTTCTAGTTGCTAGACATAAACAATCACTGCAGTACATGGATGAACAATGAGATTCATAGGTTTTCACTTGACCTGAAATTCTGGTCCACCATCATGATCTGATGCCATACTGGCATACACTAAAGCAGATACTGTGCTGAGTTCTTAAGGGAATGCATTTGCAATACAAGGCCATTACCTAGTCTTTCTTGAATTTAAATTGAGATGTAAACTCTCTTAGATCAGTTTCCTGACATTGAGCTGATGATCAGTTTTGTTATTTAGAATCTTTGTTGGTGCAGTTTCTTTCCATACATACACCGATTCATCATGTCTAGGCTTTTTATTTTCTCTGTACTGATGTGCATTAATGGAGTTAATGTATATAAGTAAGGAGGTGAGTGTGCACAGAACTTGTCCCACTGCAAAAAAAAAACACTTTTTTGGAAGCATCATTAACCAGCAGATATCATCTGGATGAAACGACACAGACTTTAGACTCAGTGAAACATAAATGGAAAGTGTAAAAAACACTAGCTAAATAGATATTATGGCAGAGTCTACACCCTGATACTAGTTGGAAAATGCAGCTTAACAAGGGGACATTGATTTTCATATGAAGCTATTCTTTCTTTAAAAGAAATTAATAATTATTGTATCCGGTTATGCATTTCTATGTTTTATAATATATGATACATTCATGAAAAATGAATGGTTTAAAGCACTGTCTGCACAAACCTCTGCTCTACTAGCATAAACTTCTGTTATTTTGTTTCTCTCATCTTCTTATAACTGAAAAAATAAAAGGGCTCAAAATTTTGCCCTTTAGAAGTACAGTTATGATATCCTGGGAAGCTGATAACCAGGGGGAGCAAAATACTTAACTCAATTTCTTTAGAAATGAAACTGCTAATTTTGCAGTGACTTCTATTCTGCAAAAAAAAGTAATCTTCTCGATATTAAAGTTTCTCTATGTTATTCCACCTAAATAAGCAGGCATCTAAAAATGCTTACTTCCTTGCCTTATTTTTCTCAGTTCTGACCCATTCTACATAGTTCTGTTTGTTTTTTCAAGTCATATTCCTCATGGAGCTGTGTGATCCTCTTTTTAATTCATTTGCTCAAGAATCAAAAACAGCAGTGGGTTGTGGAGGGGGCTGCAGCTTGACTGACAATATACATGTTTTTTTTGTCTTAGCTGCTATGCATGTCAGCCCAGATAGCCCCCACAAATAATAGATTTTCCATCAAAGTAACAATAGAAGTCGTAAAAAATAGGTACCTTGAAGGTCTTGAGATAGTATGGTTTCAAAACTTACCTCTGTTTCATTGCCATGTAGGGTAAATTCTTTAGTAAAATCAGCAGTCACTAACACTAGTTCAAAATATAGGATCCTTTTATTTCACTAACTGCTCTACCTGATTTCAGAGACCATTGCACCTTGACAGGAGCTTTGCTTTCCCTTATGTTTGATCTGTCAAAGAACAGACAATAGTCAAACAAATTAGACATAATCATTCTGGATCGTACTCAGATAGTTGAATAATAAGCTTTACATGTCTTATTAGTGAGAACAGAGCAGTTTTTGATGGTTTCTATTTTTTATAGTCTTGGTCTTACCACTCCTCTTCTTATAAAGTATCCTATGTCCATGGCTTCTATCATACCTAATTTCCAATTTACTTTCCTTAATATTTACAGTTAGATCAGGATTTTAGCACAGCCTTCTGTTTTGGTGAATGAGGCTTACAGTTCTCTAAATGAATGACTAAATCATGCAAGTATGTATATTGGAAGCAAGGTTTCAATATTTTATAAATCAGCCTTTGAAAGACAGCTGCAAGCAAATGGTAGCAATGTGTTTTGAAATAGACTGCCAAGGGATACAAAGGCTGCTTTTTCTATGGTGGGGGTGGTATCTGCCAGTGTTGTTAAGTCCAGCTTTCCTAAGTTCTATATTAGCTCATTCATTCTGGGTGGGATAGCTATCAAACCTTGAAATGCAATCGGTTTAGTTTCCTGAAGTCATTTTGAGAATATAACGCTTCTATCAAGGTTACCAATTTGTACTGTTGGGCTGCTACATTCATTTTGTGGCTCTTCAAACCTGTCCTCCCCACCGTCCAGCTGGAGCATCTCTTGAACTTCTTCCCTTACTGCTTTTCTGACTTTGGCATTCTATACAGTTTTGGTCTAAACTTAATTTCTGGTATTCTCTCTGTGTTATGTTCTATCAGTTCTCCATGAACTTCTGAAAACATTCCATTGTTGCTTAAGAGAATTTCTGTTACTTCCTGCGATTATATTCTTGACAAAAGATTCCTCTAACTGAACTTCAGATAGACATTCTCTGGTTTCCTCTGTATGAATCTCACCACAGAACTTTATTTTCTTCCATGGCATCAGTACATTCCTGGTTGTAGAACTTTATACATCACTACATTTATTCTTTCAGTCGTCATACATTTAGGTGGGTTTAGAGAGCTTACCTAAAAGCTTACAGTTTGGAGATTTGGTGGTTGGGTTGCAGGAGGTTGTTCCGCACCTTAGATACACAAAGAGTGAGTAGTCTCACTATACCAGTACTGAGGTTTTTGGCTCACGGCAGATCTTGATTACTGGATTATCAGTTGTTATATTGTGGAGGCTAGGGATGGTCATTTATCAAATAAATAAGTTGGGTATGAACTTTGATTAGCTGACTTCTGGACAGATGTTTGTCAAAATATAGCCAATTAATTTTTCTTAAGGAATAACATGATATGTTCAAACTGTGTGCCCCACTACAAATCTAGTTACTCTGTTATAGACTTGTAAATGGTATAACGATTAGATTGGTAAGGATACTAGGAAATAGATCATGTGGTAGTTAGGTGAGAGTAGTCCATACTGCTATATGGGCTGGCCTGCTTCTTTATCAACTAACTCCTATTATACTTGGTAATAATACATTAACTATGACAAAAAGGGACTGTTAACCTTCCAGAATGCTCTGTTTTTTTGTCAGTATTCTCACTGCAATGTAATAAATAATAAACCATAAAATAATGTATGGCAGTTTTTGCTAGTAGAAAAAGCATGATTTGATGGTGATGCCTAAAGGGGTATATACAAACATCTCTCACACGTTATCGATACCAGCTTGATGGAATAGGTTACTTTCTTCATCCTCCACTAAACTATCAATAGCAATAATGTGCATTACCACAAATTTAAATCATGGACATTTATATTAAAGTACAGAGTTTATATGAAGCTGAGGATTGTTTTAAACAGTACTTTATTAAGAGTCGAGTCAAAGGGATTGACATCACAGATCCCACAGCAGGAGATAACAAAAGTCATTGTACAAGATAATATCTGCATGCCATGTTTTCTTTTATAGCATCCTTTTTTTTCCAAAATCTCTTTATTCAGTTTTTCAATAATATCAGTAATACAACACATCAAAAATAAATAAATAAATAAATAAATCTACAATACATATAGAAAAAAATATAAAAGCTAAATACTAATTATATACAATATATACATTCAAAGTCACTACATCAGCAAACAGAGAAGAGAAAACTTCTTAACATTAATTGAAATAAGAGAGATAGTATAGGGGGCATAGTTTATAAAGGGATGCAGGTGGAAAGTTAATCACTTGTTATAGATAGGTATACTAGAGATAAATTTAGGTGTATGGACAGGAAAGGAGATAAGCTGCTTATAATGCAAGCTTTGCTTATAAAGGTTTGACTTAACAGGTCAGTGTGAGGTCTAGCTATAATTCTTGTGAATTACATCTAGTAAATAACCCCAATAGTTCTGATAGTAATGCTTTTGTTTTGTTGTTGTATAAACTAATTTATGTGATGAGACATTTTTAATAGCTAGTTTGTTAAAGTCTTTCCATGTGATTGGAGATGTGAACAGTCCAATTTTTGTGCTGTAAAATTTAATAAGGGCACACATTGTGATAAAGATATGTTTTAACATTTTTGGAAGTTTATTTGTAGTGTGCGGGCAGCCACGGTGATGCAGCTGTTAGCATTTCCGCCTCACAGCAAGAGGTTCTTCTGTTCGATTCTCGGCTGGGGTGCCTTCTGTGTGGAGTCTGCATGTCCTCCCTGTGGTCGTGTGGGTTTCCTCCGGGTGCTCCGGTTTCCTCCCACATACCAAAGACATGCTGTAGGAGGATTGGACACTCTAAATTGGCCCTAGGCATGAGTGTGTGCGTGTGTGTGCCTTCTGTGGAAGATTGGGCGCTGGGCTGGCAACTCGACACCGTAAAACTCCACTGCCAATCACGAGCGGACAGGTGATTTGCTGTGGCGACCCCTAACCGGGAAAAGCCGAAAGAAGAAGATTTGTGTTAGTGTGCAAAATAGCCGGCTCCCATGACAAGGTTGTTTTTTCATATCCCATCTTCTCTAATCTAGCTCTTAAAGAGCACCATAGGTTGTGTACCTTACTACAGTTCCATTCTTTTATAGCATCCTGTTTCATTTAAACTGCTAGTAATGCCCAGTCTTGTAGAACACTATACCCTTCTTTAGCTTTGTGTCATTCCAGCAATCACCACTTGAGTACTGCTTGACTAAGCAAGTCACATGACCAGCAAAAGCAGCCTTTCACCTCTGAAAAGGTGTAAGTGTCTAGAGGGTGTGCCTCATTTAACAATCACAAAATAAATAAACAGCATATGTAATGCACAGAAACAGCAAAATAATATGTTAGTAAAGTATACAAGTTTAGCAGTGTTATTCAAAAGTGATAACACCCACTATATTCTAAATTAAAATGTTTACCCCAGTTAATGTAAATCAAAGCTATGATTAGTAAGTAGCATTATCAGTGGAAGAGATAAAAATTGAAGTATGCAGAGACATATTGCACTGTTCCTGTCATACTGCAAAATTTATCTAACTTTTCTTGAAAATGTAACAATTATTTCAAGCTGAAAATCACAGAAGTTGAATATGAGAATTTATATTGCGCTCGTACTTAAGTGACTATAAGCTTAATAAATAATAAAATGTTTGGTTGAAAGCTATTTTAAAATTAACATGATTAAAGACTGATACCATTAACAGTGAATACACATATGCAGATTATTTATTTATACTGGTAAACTATATCTAAACTACTAAGGCAGAATGACTCAGAAATATGGATCCAATATATAGTATAGTCTTTGATCACAGATAAACATATCTAGGAAGCTTTTAGTTTTTTGCATTCCTTGATATCTTTCAAACAAACTGTGGAGACATTAACAGTATGCACATGAGAATGACTACACGCTTGTCTGACAGTTATATAAATCTGTTACCCATATTAGTGATACAAATGAACCATTTTGCTACTTCCCTTTTTATATGTCCTTCTCTATGGAAAGTTGAATTTTACCATACAAATCACTGATCCTTGGCTTCTTACTTAGTGCCAACTAGTGGTTTATACAGGTATTACAAGTCCAAACCAAGAACAAGAATTGGAAAAAATACACTTGAAGGTCTGATGGTACCCAAATCTCAGCCATACCTCTCAACTGCCCAGATTTTCGCAGATTTTTGCCTCATATTTTTGGTCTAGTCCTCATAAAATTTGTGGTTTTTCTAGCAAATCGCTGAGAACTGAAGTCACTAAATAATGAGAGACATTTGACTTTCAGGCTTCATATCCTTCAGAAAATGTATGCTAATGCAAAACCTGTTATTCTACAAACGTTCTATTTGTATAAGAGCACTATTTAAAATCTGTCCCCATTTTCAAGCCTTTACCCCCCAATTATTTTGGCTTTGTTCAAATTTCTTGTGCTAAGACGTTGAGACGTATGATCACAGCACCACTCATGCACATGAAAGCCTAGTAGCTTAAAACAAAAAACATGCAAAGTGACCTTCACAAATACAAAAAACATGATTGTTTTTTCATGGCATAAATTTTATAAAGCTAAAATATGCAATATGGAACATGATGCTAACAGGGATTAATTTTGGAATATGCTATAATGCCTTAAACAAACAGGGTTCCTACCAGAAAAAGACATCAGTAAGCAGTTCATGAGGCTTGCAGTAATGCAAGTACTCATGCACTCAGATACCCAAAGAGACATCATGTGCACACCAGAATATATTATGTGTGTTGCAGCCACAGTACCTAAATGGAAAGAAGATTGAAAACAATAAAGTAGATTAAGAAAGATGCTCAGATGCACAGCAGCATCCCTCAGCCAGCATAAAATAGCTTACAACCAAAGCCCTAATGCACAGTCTTTTCCCATCAGAAACTATAAAACAGAAAATATGTACAACAGCTAAATGCTCAGTGCAGATTTAAAATGCAAATGAGGAAAAGGAAGCATCTCTAATTATCATTTCCCAGTTTGAATGCTGGCAGCTAAATACAAATTTTCCTGTACCATTTATGATGCAATGATATATTGATTCCATTTTGTCTTTTAGCAAACAATGGCAAATGGTGAAATAATTAAGAAAGTAATTCTTGTTTAAAATACAGTATTTTGCATCTGCATCTTTTATTAACATATTTAAATGCTTTAATATTCGTTTTGCTTCAGAGGTATTTGAGAAGTTAATGCACCTTGCAGCAAGTTCAGGTTTTCAGCCTTAAACCACAAATAGGAATCACATTGTAAACCTACTGCTTATCAACCACCTGTTAAGTAATGCTTAGAATGAGTATCATAAATGCAAGAACACACCGTTGGTTTGATTAATGTCTTCACTGCAGATGCTTTGTAGCTCACATACTGAGCGTTGTGCTAGTGCCAGAGAAAAGAAAGAAGTCGAGAATTTCCTTTTTTTCTCATTTTGTCTATTTTTCTCTTGTTTGTCCAACCTTGGAACTATTTATTTTATAATATACATCTATATATAAATTTGTCTATATGTATTTCAAGGATGTGGGGCTTGCCTTCAAGTCGGGATGCAAGAGGTCTTGCCTATTGTAAAAAAAGTTGACTGTTGTATAACCGTGTGAGTGTCACTGTTTTCAGCTGTGACTTCCCAAGGTGTTTCAGTTTTCCTCAATCATATGTCAGTTAAATGAGACACAATTATTCATAGTACTTACACAAATCATTCACACAGTAGCATGGTACAGATATCCGATATTTCTAGATTAAACAGAACAGCAGACAGTAGAAGCTCTATTATAACTATTGTTTTGTGAACCTCTAAAGACATTTGGAGAAGATTCTCAAACTGTTCACATGGATTAAAATACCTGACTCACTCAAGCTCAAAGTGAAGACTGTTACAGTGCACAATCAAATCAGGCAACAAGCCAGTTACATTTAGGGGATAAATTGGATTGTTGCTATTATTTGTTAACAAAGTAAACCTGCTAGATACAAGTGTCTCATTTAAGGGGAGTCCCTGAGGCATTATCTAGTTAAGGCACGTGCACAGAGTCATATAGTTGGCCTCTGGAGAATGACAGAATCAACCCCAAGAATAGTGGATGAAGCTTGTAACAGCTCATTCTCCTATTCTGTTGTGCAAAACCAAACTGCCAGACCTAGATGGATACTGCCATGTGCCATTTCATACCAAAGAAATAAACACAGTGATAATATACCTCACAACAGCATGTAAAGTATGTGTAAATTAATAATGCATGAAATGGCCTTGTCATACTCTTAACAGGAAAGCGGATGTAAATTTAAGGTCAAATTGTATGGCCTTAGCCCAGGATTCACTAATGTGTGCTACCAACACGCTACATAATGTACTTAGCTTTTATTTTAATATTGATAAAATATTGTGAAAATGTACTTAGTTTTTATTTTGATATTGATAACCTATTGTGAATTTACGAATTTGGTTTTATGATAGCATTAGTATATTAAGTTATAACCCGCGGTAGTGGTGCTGCGGTAGCGTTGTCGCCTCACAGCAAGACGTTGTCGCGTTCGATTCTCAGCTAGAGCGTCTTCTGTGTGGAGGCATGTATGAATGGGCGTGCCTTCGTTGAAGGTTGTGTGTCAGGGCTGGTAACTCGGCATGTAAAAATCCACTACCAAACATTAGCGGACCGGAGTTCTGCTGTGGCGACCCCTAACCGGGATAAGCCGAAAGACACAACAACATTAGTATATGAAGTTACACCATTTATTTATTTATCTACATATGCAGTTAGGTTTTGCTATTCCTGGCTGTTAATACATCTCAGCTAAATCCACTTAATACCTGTTCCCACCGCAATAATCTAAATAATAAGATCACCCCAAAGTTTTGTGCCTGTGGAAATGGAAAGCAAATGCTTCTAAGGAATGTCTCCACATTTTTTAGGGAATATGTTTTTCTGTTACCAGTCATTGTAGTATTAGAAGCTCTAAATGTTACCTTATACTATATGCTGGCACATAAGCAGCTGATATACTCAGCAGTTACCTGACCTAAAGATAGCCACTATGAAATGCCTTATAAGTGGTTCATTACTTGCATTGAGATGCACAATATTGTCCATATAATCTCACTTTAGTAACAAAAATGTAATCCAAGAATCTACAAATAGTGTAATCAGGCTACCGGCAGTCAGGACGTTCTGTAGCAGTTTGTCAGCGTGCACTGTGATAGATAACATTTCTGGTCTGGATTTGTTCTGGAAAAAATTAGTAACATTAGCACAAGTTCCTGAAACAGCAGGGGAAATAAGTGCAGACAAACTGACTTGCATGACACTCCATTATTAGAACAGGACTGTCTGTTGTAGAATGATAATTCTTCTGCTCTGTGGTTTGATGACTTCACATTTAGTATTTCATAAAAGAAAACAAAATATCAACAGTCAAATAGTCAGAAGAATAACTTTTAGTATTGAGGTGTGAATTGAGACAGCAAACCAAAGCATAATATGTTCCTCTTCCTCTACATATGTATAAAATATGATCCACACCAGACTGAAATAGGTTCTTAATGTTGCCAGGCAAGTATAGAGGATGGCTGCTGTCAATGCCAAGGACGTATGACTGGAAACGCTCAGGGCATGCCTCCTGTTCTCTGAGTACTGAAAATCATCTTCTGGGTGCTTCAGCAAATGCTTCATCATACAGCGTACCAAACTTCACAATGTAGAACCCCCCTAATAATGCTGTGCAGAAAAAAATAATTGTCTTCTTAAATCTATCACAGCAATGCTTTAAGTAGATAAAGAAAGTGCAAGCTATAGGGGCTGCAATCATGTCATGCATGTTATAGTCACTACTGATAAAGCGTGCCATGAAATTCAGAATATGTGCAAAGTATATAATGTGGGTCAGGTTCTGGAGTCATATGGGCCTCTCAGCATTGGCAACATTATCAAAACAATGTTTGCTTGAATTGTTTTTTTAATCATTTACACACACAATGTAATTATATACTGTTGATATTCCTCTCTGCTTCTGCTACCACCAGCACTGCTACTAATGCTACAAAGAAGGGATAATGATATTGAGACGGTAGCCTAGGGAAAGTGATGTGAAAGGTCACCCTATGCACAGTGTAATTCAGTAGTCAGGCCACAGGGCCAAATATTGGAAGTGATATGCAGAGCCGGATTATGGTCAAATGGGGACTTAGGCAGACTAACTGATAGGGGCTCCCCCATACACAACCACCCCAGCCCCCTCATACACCCCCCACCCCCGCAGCTATTCCAGTGTCCCATTGCTTGGCTGTTTCTCCTCAGTTACTGTAAACACTGTTCAAACCTCTCATTGTGCATACTATTTTCTGCTTTACTTCTGCAATGATTACAGATATTTGGATTTAATTTAAAACTTTAATTTAAAATTTTATAGCACAAACACTGATAGACTTTTGCTAAACAAAACAATACAGCCTCACAATGAAAACAGACTTGTGTAACATCAACAGTAAATTTCTCTGACCTTGAAACTCATATTCATTGAAATGGCATTGTAACCTATATCCAAAGAAAATGCATCTGGCCAGTGGTGGATAAAGTTTACCTTTGAGCTGTTTTCAAAATATAGGTCCTATATTTTTAGGACCATGCATACATGCATGTGTTCTTTGATTCACGTTCCTGATTGTATTAAATCATATTCCTTGTATAATACATCACTACTTGTTAGAGTAAATTTTAAATTTGTTGTTTTAAATATTTTTTCCAGTAAGCAATGAAACAAAGCTGCACAAATCAGAATATTTTAATCATAAAAGGCCATTCAAACTTCTGTCGTTACAGTCCCAATAAAAGTTATTATGCACAATCTCTGCAGAAGTAAAATTCACCTCAATAATTCCACATTAAAGAGATGTGTAACTAATGAAGAGGTTGCTGCTAGCAAACAACTTTATTTTTCAATGTTTCATCTACAAATTCAATGTCTGCTGCCCTTGAAGAATAACTTGCCTATGTCACATTTAAAAAAATGGTAATCTGGAAATATCACAAAAGGGAATAGATGGCAAACTGACGACATATTCATAGCTACTAGGCATCTCATCCAAAGGAGGTCATACTCAAGACTGCAGCACTACCCCCAAGTACAACATGGTTTACTGTGGTCGAAAGGGGTCGGGTCGAACAGTTGCAACATCATAAAATAATACTGAATTTGAAAACATCAGAAGACCGGAATGTCGAAAATAGTAAACACAAAAATGTGTATTTGACATTTTTGACATTCCCGTCTTCCAGCCATGTTACTTAGCTTACCTCTACTATTTTGTAGGTGGGCTAGGCCCCCCTGCACCCCCACACCCCATGCACATTAAATATACCAGATCCGAGATCGCACTACAGTGAGGAAATGGGCTACTTCTCTGTTCCTCACTGAAGCACGACCTCCCTCCACAGTCTCGGCATGTCGCTTGCCAAAAGATCGCATGCACCATGCAACTCGACTAAACGTGGTCTACCACTTTTGGTTTGATTTCCTGCCCCTTGGAAATTGTAGTTTTGGACATCTGCTGTTCAACTTACTGTCATTCATGTAAGTCGTAGTAAACCATACAACACAATATCAGTACTCCATCTATATGCTGTGGGAGAAGAATCCACAGCCTTCTGCATCAAAAAGCAAGTATGCTACCTGTTATGCTACTTGCAACACATTTAAATTTTTTAGCACAATAGTGATGTCCATTTGCTAAACAAAACAGTTACACATTGTAAACAGATGTAGCATGAGCCGCAGTATTCCTTGAAAATGCACAGAAGCTCACAATTCCTTGAAAATGCAGTGAAATTGAATTTCTTGAAAATGCACTTGAAACTCAGTTCCTTAAATATTTACTGAAACTCAAACTTTTTAGCAGCTTGGTAGTTGGGGTAGAGAATTCCGGCTCTTGTTTTCTGCAAACAATGCACAGGGTTTGACTCTGAGCAATTAACTAACCTGCCATCCCTAACTAGGGCATTTCTCACACACACACACACACACACACACACACACACACACACACACACACACACGGATGATTTCATGTTTTAGTCATGAATATCAGGCATTAATTTGACTAGAATTCAAAAGAGTAACTTAAAACTGGAATGCAAATCCTGTGGTCATAATCCTGATCTGTAATTCTTCCATATCCCCTGTGCTCCCCAATAGTTATTATATGTTATAGATATTATAATAATCTCTGAATTTGCAGCACCTTGAGCAAGAGGGAATTGCTCCTGTAGTAAATATCATTTGAAAAGCATTTTATGAACGCAGTGTCATTGACAAAAAGTATCAGTCATACTCAGTGTATAGTTCTGTAGTAGGGCTGAAAGTCACAATCGCAAATGTTATAATTGTAAATGTAAGATGTTCACATTCCACTTAAATATAAAAAAAAAAATCAGGTAGGTTGTTAATTCCTGACAGGCTTTCACATGAGGGACAAAGTCCCTCCACACCACATGTGGGATACTTTGCCTCTCATAGACACTTAAATATTAAATCCAACTCCAGTGTTGCCGTACCTAAGTTAAGTGACATATCCGCTGCAGTAACTTCTTTTAAAAGAGATGTATTTCACACTCTGCAAAAGTCACAAAATCAGACTTCACATTCAGTGAATATTTGTAGTATAAGATTTTTTTTCCCAACAGAACCCTGCAGAGGTCTGTGATAGCAAAACTGATGAAGTATACTGTCCTTTCTGACATGGAGTTCATATTTTAGTGTAGCCATTTCAGGCAGCACTTTGAAGTTATAGTTTGTCACAGAATAATATGATAAAATATCAGCTGTTAACATCTTAAAGATGGACTTCACCAGGCACTTTGCATCAGGCTTATTCAGTTTATACTTTACTTTTTATCACATAAGAGAAGTTCTGATATATATAAAAAAATATATATATATATATATATATATATATACAAACATATACACACACACACACACACACACATATTGACAACTGCTCTTGGTGATGATGTGGATCTGAGTTTTATGGAATTACAATGTATGTTGTGTTGTTATGATTGAGCCCATGTAAAGAAGTTCTGTACTATGGTTTTCTATCTTCCTCAGAATTTTCCTGTACTATGGATTTCTGCCTTACTTCGAATTTCTGTGCTATGGATTTCTGTCTTACTCAGAATTCCTGTGCTATGGATTTCTATCTTTCTCAGAAGTCATTGCTATCGATTTCTGTCTCGCTCAGAATTTCTGTAATATGGATTTATGTCTTACTCAGAATACCATACTATGCATTTCTGTCTTACTCAGGAATTCCTGTGCTATGGATTTCTACCTCACTCAGAATTCCATAGTATGGATTTCTGTCTCACGCAGAATTACCGCACTATGGATTTCTGTCTTACTCAGAATTCCTGTACTGTCTTATGTGTGCAATAATGCCTAAATGACACATACCCTGGTGAACACATCTCTTCCTAGATTCACAGATTTTCTGTTTGTACTGACTACAGAATTTTATCTGAGGCTGTTTTACAGTACTTTGCAATACTTTCTTATGTTTGCTATTGAGTTGTGCTCTACTTGTTGTTTGTTTGTTCAGGTAGCTAGAACCCATTTTAGAGCAGGCCTATGAAGAAAGTAAAATAAAACATATTGTTTATAATAGTTTACTACAGAATTTTGTGTAAAATAAAAGTTGCATATTTAGAATATGGCAACTGAATTATATAAAGACACGCCACAGATATAGTAAACACTGATAATACTTATTTAAGTATACAGAATATAGACACACATATAATATATAACTGCAGTACCATGCTGTTGTAGTAGGGAAGAGCAGTGTGACAAAAATTATTAATTTCATAGATATAATTACTTTCTATAGGAGGAAGGCAATCAGGTGTTGCCCTTGACTGTGTTGACATATGCAAGAAACGTGATACCAGTAGGTCATGTCAGTGGCAGTAGTTGTAATTACTATTATTGATATTTATTGCATTCATTTCTGTGGGGTTCACTCCACTGCAGTACCATGGTGTTGTTTTCATATTTTCACTTATAATTTAATATATATATATTAACAATGGACTGATTAATAAGTTCATGGAGTCATAAGTTCTCACTAAGCTTACAACCAAAACAGACCATCAAGAAACTCAGCTACATCACCCACTACTGGTGGAAAACTAACAGTGTTCTCCATTAAGAAGACTTTCTCCAGATATTCCTGGTGAAAATTTGTGATCACTCATTCAGTCAATCAGAGTGGTTTTAAAGGTTTCTAGGGAAGTAGTCTGTTTGATAGGCAAGGACAGCCTATTGCAGAAATGGGGTATATATTGGGTTAAGTATCTGTCACACCATCTGGTATTCTTGATGTGACTGTGTAGATTTAGGTCTCTGGAATGGGTGCTTGCTTTACCACGCTAAGCAGAAACCACCCCTCAGGAGTCTGTACAATACTGAAGTGAGTAACAAAGCTTTTAGTCTATCAGAGTAACTAAGGGTAATGAGACCTGAGAAAAGGTGAGGTATCCAGCTGGTTTAGGTGCTAAGTGAGGTACATGATGAATATATTTAATGATGAGCCCACTAAGAGATGAAGAAAGTGAAACTGGAACTTATTTGAATCTTAATGAGATACCATGAAAGATAAGCTGTGCAAAGCAGAAGGACTTTCTAATCACCACAGATATATGGTAATGGAAGAAGAGTCTGCTCGTAACAGATGTACCCAAGATGAAGTAGAATGTTATCTATATGGCAAGCAGCAGTGATGTTAGATTTTCCAAAGGAAAATTTGTTGCATTTCTGGGTGTTAAGGTTAAGCTCATGATAATACACTAAGCATTTCTTTGGTCTGGCCCTAACACTAATAACTAATAAGTAATTAGTAAAAATCAGTAATTAGCCAATGTACACAGTTATATGTCCAGCTGAAGCTAAGATGTTTTATAAAGTGTTGATATGAATGCAGAGAAGTGAAAGTCAGCAGAAGTGGGACAGGCTTGACAAATTACTTATTTGATGCCCCGAGTCATTGAGTTTGATTATACCATTTTGAAAGGTACTATAGAAGAAGGCATATATCTGGGTGAGCAGTCTTTAGGATTTCCAGCAGTAGTTTATTTTTGTGCTCAAGCCAGTTTTTAGATTTAAGGAATACTCAATGGTGTGTTCTGGGTAGGTGGTTTGCGACAAATAAGGAGAGATGCTAGTAATTGTTTTTGACTTTGTCATTACAAGGTGAACTTAGGTTGGTGAAAATACTCAGTTGTGCAGCAGTAGAATAGGCTGGATAATAGAAAAGCTGCTGCTGTAGCTAGTCTGGCTTGGTTGGGTGGAGGAGGGTCAGAAACTGGCTGAACAATAATCAGATCAAATTTGATGTTAACTTCCATACAGAACAAAATGCGGCCATCATATTGGCCTTAAGGAAAAATATGATTCTTAGCAGTTTAAAAGGACAGAATTCATCTAAAGAGGTTTAGTTATTGTCCGTTATGATCAAGTCTATAAAAATAGGTAGGGACTAAAAAGTGAAAATAAAAACATCACATTTGTTACAGTTAAGTCCTAATTTTTCTCTCCATGCTTGAGTGGAGCTGAAGGTGAGCTGGATGGCTGATTTGATACGATTTGAGTCATCACAATTTTCTGTATTTCTGAATTAATATCTGCATCCTGTATGGCTGAAGCAGGCTATATGGGAGCCAAGCACAGTATTTAGAAGCATATCCAATATGAAGGAAACAAGAACGGATCCCTGGGTTACTGCAATAGATGACTGGTTGGGATGAGTCTTTGGTTTTACTATCTAATGGATAGTGTTTGCTGAACTAGGGAACCAGGCTATCGTGAGGGAGGTTGTATTTAGCTTTGCCAGGTAGGAAATGAGAGAGTTATGGGTGGCAATATCAAACTTTTGTTAGGTGAAGAAATATGGCTCCTATACTAATCTTTGTTTTGATGTTTGATTGTTAAAGACTACTGGGGCTGCCTCAGTACCGTAACCTGAACAGAAACTCTGTTGGGTGATAGATTGGAGGTTTGATTTTTATTTGTTTTTTATTATTATTATCATTTATTTATTTATTTTGAGGTGTTAGGATTTGATATGTTTTCCAATATTTTTCATGGGGATGGAAAGATGCAATAGGCCTGCCTCTATGTAATGAATACTATGGCTGATGATTTCCAAGGCCATATTTTCCTTTCTTCAACTACTTTGGCGTCTTGCACGCTGTTATAGTCCTTTGTCTTCTCCTTCTTCAAATCCTCTGCAGTACTTGATTCCACAGAACTATTGCTCCTGACACTACTTTATGTAGAGCATGTCAGGCCCTTTGTTATATACATCTTCCTCTTCTATTTCACTTATCTGGTCATGATTATTGGCTATTCTGTCATCTACCAACGTTACTATAATGATCACTATTTACTTTATTTTATTTATTTGTCAGTTAGGTAGGATGACTGGCAGAGTATCCTTTTCAGACACAACCCTGATCAAAATCTCAATACTGTGTGTAATTATTTATTTATAATACTGAAAATACCATTTAAGAATGTCTTTATGTATAGTACTGAGTGAACTGCTGTACTTTTCAATGAGATTGTAGTAAAATATTTAACATTTAATATGTAGGGATGCAAAATACTCTAATGCTATTAAGAAGCCTTAGCAGTTATAGAAAACAAAATATAGTATGTCAGTCAAACCAAAATGCCTGACATACATTATGCATTCAATACAAAATATGCAAAAAGTTCATTATGAGAGGGGTACAGAAAATACAAAACTGGGTTACTTACTGCACTAAGGTTCCAACTGGTATGTAAATAGAAAAATGAAGGCCACCTTTCTAGATGAAACATAGAAATTATATAATATACAGAATTTTGACCAGATTGCAGATAATAAACTTTTTATGCATTTGAGACATGTTTGCTCAAAAACTCAGCTCATGAGCAGAGCAAAGAAAAGCTTGAGAAGTTAATTTTGAAATCCATGTAACAACATTAATTGTCTATGATCAGAGACAGACTATCACAGTTTCTGTAGTACACCGTGCTTCCACTGCTTAGATATACTGCTGGTTATGGAAATAAAAAAGTATAACAGTAGGAAGTGTTTTACAACGCTGATGTCTTTGAAAGATGTGAATCACTTAGCACTGCCACACAGTGTCCAGAGGCTAAGCATATCTCTGGCAGACTAACAGAAATAACCAAAAAACAAAATAAGAAGGTGGTAAGGGAAAAACAAAAGCACAATCAAAAAGTAACCATAGCCCAAGGAAAACTACCACACATGACCAACCAGGATGCCAAAAAGAAATGTCAACCAATATATACTGAAATGTCAGCCAATAGTTATTAAAGTACAAAACTAAGTTAAGCACTTTTGTCCTATTATTCAAATGACTTCTTCAGAACTAAAGCACAAAGTACCACCCACCATTTATATAAAGTACAATCAAATAAGAGCTATCAATTGGTTTAAGGATTTAAAGATATATACCTCACAAATTACAGTACATTATACAGATAAAATATACATAAAACATATACACAGTAAAATAGATATACAAATAGAGCACAATAACCCTAATGACACCTAATATGCGGACAACTGGAGATATTGAACATAAACTTAATCCCTGAAAATAAATATGTGTAAACACAAATGTGAAGGTGTACAATTAAGTTCATCATAATTTCAGCCAGGTGGTATTGAAATTAATTTGTTCAGCCCCGGGAACCTATTCACTTGTGAAGATAATTGCCAAAATAATTCTTTATATTCAAGTAAGTCTTCCCAGTGGCCACCTCTAGGGTTTTTCTGCAGTTGTTCTAAAACATAAAATTTAAAATGACTTCTGGCATAAGTTTAAGCATGTTTAACTAGAGAGTTAGTGTCATTGTGTGGTATATCAATAGCATGTTTGTATATGTGTTTTTTAGGGCCCTTTCAGTTTTTCAAATATAAATGTGACTACACATGCAAATACTAATGTATACTACCCCAAAACTATTACAATTATAATAACTCTGCACCCTAAGTTGTCTCTTCCGACTGTTAATTACTATAACCTCTGTATTTCCTATATAAGAGCATTGTTTACAGTTGCCACATTTATAAGTGCCTGTTTTACCATTAATTTTGTTACTCTTAGGAGCATTGCTTGATTCATACAAATTTTTCAAACTCATACCATTCTTGTATGAAAAACTTGGGGAGTGCTTAAATATTTTCAACAAACCAGGCAGCTATCTAAATATATTCCAATATTCACAAATACCCCCCAATTTCCAATTTTCTGTGTCTCTGTGTTACCTTTCTGTCTTTCTTGGACTGATGATGGTTGAGAGTTTCCGGAGAGTTTTCCACTTCCACTTATGTTTCCTCAGAGTCTTGTGCTGGTGTTTCCAATGTCCAACTACACACACAGAAGAGGGACTACACAAAGAGGGAAAACAAACTTATATCTTTTTTCAGGTGTGATTTTTTTTTTGGTTTTCAGTGACGCAATGAGAATGAGGATATTACATTGGTTGAAGTAATGCTGAATTGAAAGTAATCATATTCTTGATAACAGACTTTTCAGCTGATAACTCTTATTTCAGAGAATGCTGAAACTTGTTTACCTTTTTTAAGGTTTTACTAAAATGTTATGTGAATATAAAGCAATTAATGTGGAAATACTTTTATAAACTAAAAACTTCAATTGAAATGTTGAATTAATGCCATCTGTTATTTTGTTTAATAAGTACCTTATCCAAAGTCTATGTTAATACATTGGACATTTATTATATATATACTATGCAGGATAATTAACATATCAACAGGAATTTTTTATACATCTCTAAAA